>NC_081318.1:10623531-10962698 GCF_026419965.1 Kogia breviceps
TATCTGATGACAGTGGAATGTCAGGCATCAGTGATAAGCTCTTGGAGGCCTATTTCTATGAGAGGGGTATGACTGAGGCCTTAAAGTTATATCATCCAGGTGAACATAAACTATGTCATTATAAAGAGCATTCTTGAGTTTGCATTTGCAAGCCATAGTAAATCATGCTGTTCTCAAGATCAACCTGGTACTCTCCTACTTACTTCCCTTTTAATATTGACATACACAGGCAAATCACATAAAAACAACGAAATTAGAAAGAAAGAAGGAAAATTGTCTCTATTTGCAGATAATGTGATATTATATGTAAAAAATCCTAAAGACTCACAAAAAAACTGTTAAAACTAATAAAAAAATTCAGTAAAGTTGAAGGTTACAAAATCAATATACAAAAATAAATTGCATTTTTATATACTACCAGTGAACTATCTGAAAAAGAAATAGAAAAAAAAATCCCATTTACAATAGCATAGAAAATAATAAAATACTTAGGAATAAACTTAACCAAGGCAGTAAAAAGTCTGTATACTGAAAACTGTAAGACATTGGTGAAAGAAATTGAAAATACAAATAAATAGAAAGATATTCCATGTCCCAGGATCAGAAAAAGTAAAATTTTTAAATATCTATACTTCCCAAAACTATCTATAGATTCAGTGCAATCTCTATGAAAAGTTTAGTGGCATTTTTCACAGAAATAGAAAAACAATCCTGAAATCCATATGTAACCACAAAATTCCCAAATAGCCAAAGCAATCTTGAGAAAGAAAAAAGGTAGAGGCATCATATTGCATCATATTGCCTGATTTCAAACTGTTTTATGAAACTACAGTAATTAAAACAGCAAGGTATTGGCATCAAAAACAGACATAGACAAAAACAGACTTTGGCAAAAATAAACTAATGGGACAAAATCAAGAGCCCAGTTATAAACCTATACTTATACAATCAACTAATATTTGATAAGGAAGCCAAGGATACTCAATGAGAAAAGGATGTTCTCTTCAATAAATGATGTAAATGTAAGACCTGAAACTATAAAACTTCTAGAAGAAAACATAGGGAAAAAGCTCCTTGACATTGGTCTTGGTAATGATATTTTAGATATGAAACCAAAAGCATAAACAGCAAAAGGAAAAATCAACAAGTAGGACTACATCAAACTATAAAGCTTCTGCACAGCAAAATAAAAAACAAAATGAAAAGGCAACCTACAGAATGGGAGAAAATATTTATAAACCGTATATCTGATAAGGGGTTAATATCCAAAATAATATAAGAACTCAAACTCAATAGCAAAAAAATAAAATCTTATTAAAAAAATGGGCAGAGGAACTAGACATTTTTCCAAAGAAGACACACAAATCTCCAACAGGTACATGAGAAGATGCTCAACATCACTAATGATCTGGGAAATGCAAATCAAAACCACAGTGAGGTATCCCCTCACACCTATGACAATAGTTTTATCGAAAAGACAAGAAATAACAAGTGTTAGCAAGGATGGGAAGGAAAGGGAACCATCATGCACTGTTCCTGGGAATGTAAATTGGTTCAACCACTATGGAGAACAGTATGGAGGTTCTTCAAAAATTAAAAATAGAATTGCCATATTATCCAACAATCCTACTTCTGGGTATATATCCAAAGGAATTGAAATCACTATCTGTAAGCGATGTCTGCACACATGTTTACTGCAACATTATTCTCAGTAGCCAAGATGTGGAAATCTGTACACTGGCAGATGAATAAAGAAATAAAGAAAATGTGACTTATAGATAATGGAATATTATTAAGCCATAAATAGGAAGGAAACCTTGCCATTTGCAAAAACACAGATGAACCATGAAGGCATCATGCTTAATGAAATAAGTCAAAGAAAGACAAATACTGTATGAGCTCCCTTACATGTGGAATCTAAAAAAGCCAAACTCAGAAATAAAGAGTAGCTTGGTGGTTGCCAGAGGCTCTGGGTGAGGGAAATGGGGAGATGCTGGGAAAAAGGTACAAACTTGCAAGTTTAAGATGAGTAAGTCCTGGGGATCTAATGTATAAAATGATGACTACAGTTAACAGTAATGTATTTTATACTTGAAGTTACTAAGAGAGTAGATCTTAAATATTCTCACGACCAAAAAAGGGTACTTTCGTCAGATGATAGATGTGTTAACTAACTTTATTGTCATAACCATTTCATGATATATACATTTATCAAATCATCACATTGTACAACTTAAACTTACACAATATTATATGTTAATTATATTTCAATAAAGCTGGAAAAATAAAGGACTAACTTAACTGACTTTCACTGCACTAAAACTTTCAGTGACTTCTGATACATACTAAATACTATACAAGCCCCTCTGAAAGCTATGTAAAATAATCTCATCTAACATTAAACAAAAATAATGCTATGTTTTGATCTAGCCAAAGAAATTAGAAAATATATTTTACTTGATTCACATGAAGATTTCTTTGAAGATGCTGATTTGAAGAATGTTGCATGAGATAAATAGAAAAAGTTAAGAAATTGGCACTATAAATGGAAAGTAATAATTCAAGAATCATAATAAGAAAAAAGACCTCTATTTGATTAAGATGCCAGAGGCAAATTTCTCTAAAACTGTAATAGTAAAAAGAAATGCATATGTCTGGAAATAAAAGAAGATAAGGAATTAATTATATCATGAAAATTTTTATTTCTAAAATGTTATTTATTTCTCATTTTAGTGGCTTCTAGTTTGACATAGAAGTATGTTTATATGACTGGTTTTTTTCTTGAATTTATATTAATTTATAATTTCATACCCTTCTGCTATCTGTTCTTATTGTGTATAATACACAAGATAATTCTTCATATATGAATTTCTCTTTATAGAAACTTAATCTCGATAGATTAGTTTTCCTCTATTCCATAAAGCCTTCAGATTGCTTAATGGTCAATGTATGTTTTAAAAAATACCAAGTGTAAGTTTATCTTTGATCTAATGTTTGATTTTGCCAATTAAATGACTTACCTTTAAGAAGAGTGGGGTTTTGTGCTTTTGTTAATCTTGAATGGTGAAGGTCATTCCAGGCCCTCCAGAACAGCAAAGACAAAACTACAACTTCACTTGTAGCTTTTTCTCCATGAAAATCAGTCCTTATGTATCAATAGATTACTAAAGAGACTTTATGAAAATAATTAAAATATAACTCAATATGAGTTGAGACTTTTGAACAATTGAAATATTCATCCTCAGATGGAGAGTTTTTATTACAGACTTATGTGTAGAAACAGATATCTCTGATGAAAATAACTGACACACTTGGGCATTAAACCCCTTAAAAGAAATGGAAAGCTATTTTGTGATGTCCTCATTAGGGTTTATGAGAATTGAACCTACTGGATGAACTCTTTCTCATTACTGTCCATTCTTAGTTACAAGTATCTAGTATATATTTATAAGTGTAATTCTTCTCATTAGCCTCATTTGGATGTTTAATGATATTGGCCTTATTTTCTTGTGCACATCTTTACCGTCTTTACAAGATTGCAAACCATAAGACAAAGTGCAATTTTTCTATTAAATTGAGATTTCTTTGTTTAATAATTTCCATTAACAAATAGGATACAACAACAAAGCAATCTTCCATAAATTATACCGTTTCCTTGTCCTCTTTTATCATAGCCTTCATCAGAATCTGAAAACCTACCAAAAGGTGATACAAGAGATAAACCTCATTGAAAAAAATGCTAAAGTTGGTAAAACTGCATTTTCACCCTTGACTTTTCACAACAAACCTAGCATTTTCTCTCCCCTAAAAGTCTAATAAGTTGATATAACCCTTGGTAAATTACCTCTGTATAACCTGCTCTCCTTGCAAAAAGTTCTAGAGAAAAATAACCCACGGTAAAAAAACCTCAGCGATGCCAATTTTCCTGGATTATTAGATGTATCACTTAATCTCTTTGGGTCTATTTTTCTTATCTCTAAAATCTCTAAATCAGCCATAGTGGTTTTTGTAAGACTTAAATAAGAGAAAATATCAGTCACAAACTGTGCATTAAATGATTCTCTACCTGGCTGTGCATCAGAATCTTCTGGAAAGCTTTAAAATTCATAGACTTTATTCTCAGAGATAATGATTAACTGGATCTAGCTTGAAGCCCAGGAATCTGTATTCTTAAACTTTTAGAGGTTCTGATGTATTAACCAATTAGCTTACTAAATTTCTTCTATTGCTTTCTAGGTTCCAAGTTTCCATTTATTCATTGTAACTTCTCAGTTGCTATTAGAAGTAAATCAGTCTGATTGTCTGTTTGGGCCAATTCACTGCCACAGCTTTCACTTTCTTGCATTCTTTTCCCTTTCTGACCCCTAAGGACTTGGAAGCTTTGCGTAACATTAAGACATTGGCCCTTGAAGCGTAGACAGTTGCCTATGCTGTAATCTTTGTGGCTTTACTTTGCAATTGGCTTGAAAGCCTGGACCTGAAATTCAATATTCCTAGGGAATTTTGTGACAAAATTGATCAAGACCCTGCCCTACTGACCAGCTTGTTATACCCAACACTTTTATCAAACTTGTGCCATGTTATTGGGGATGATATCATAATTTTTAAAATTCATTTTACTCTTCTTAGAAAATACCTATCAAATGTAAATACCATTTCTTTAAACCTCTTCCTCATTCCCAACAAGCCTTTAAACTGTAGAATTTAAGGAAGTGGAAATATATCAGTTACATTAGGTATGGTTGCCTATAAAAAGAACCCCAAGATAAGAACAGCCTAAGTAATACAGATTATTTCTTCCTCGTGTGAAAGACATTCAGAGATAAACATCACAGAGTTGGTATGGCGGTTTCATTGTAATAGAGAGCACAGGGGTCTTGACACTTTGTCACACCATTCCAGCAGGTGGCTTTTACTTATAAAATTATCTCATGAGATCATTGGAGTTCCAGCATTTTCATAAGCATTTCTGTTATCTGAAAAGATAGGGGAGAAAGCAAGAGAAATGTTTCTTCCAGATGAGCCAGGTCTCTTTGTGTATCCTTAAGGAAGTCACTCATAACAGTGCTACAGAGTTCCAAGGCCATGATGCTGAAAGGAAGTCGGGCAGTCTGGTCATTTAGCCAGGTGCATCACCACGCAGAATAAGATTGGAATTATTTAATAAGGATAAAGGGATAACAGATATTAGGAAGCAAATAGCAGTCTCTGCCTCAGGTCATTATCAATAAAATACTGTTAATGATCCCATCACAGCAAGATTCCCAGCCCAGCTATTCAGTTTATTGTCTTTCATGTAATAGCTGGCCATGAAAACTGGTGCCATGGAGAGGGGAGTTGGGGATACTGATGGGAACTTCCTCTGAATTCTCATCGAAGAAATTGTTGAAAATACAGCCGAGGAGACAGAATAAACATACGTCTCAATAATAATTGCTATTATTTTCTGACTACTTCCTATGTGTCAGGTGAATTACATACATTACTTTATTGAATCCCTACAACAAAACCGAGATATTGTCATCCCAATTTTACAGATAAGCTAAAATTTAAAGAGGTTAAATAACTAAAGCTGTATTCTTGACCCCCGAGCTGCACTGCTATTGCTTTCGTGTGGCTTGTGTTAGAGCTGGGAGTCACTCTGAAGCTGAAACCTATACGCAAGCTTGTAACTAAGAAATGTTCATGAACGCCTGCTAGTATGAGGATTTCTCCTTGAAATGTGGGCCTGTGGAAGAGCATCAAATAATCGCCACTTTCCAGAGCACCATTTTTAGCAGCATGTTCTTCAATTGGATATCAGGTGTTATTTGACTTTTTTAGAAAAGAAAATAAGTGAAATAAGCTTGAGAAATGTTGGATTAAGTCAAATGGACTTGTTTTCAGTGTGCAAAAAACCTCAGAGCTTCAAACATGCAAATGTTCTTTCTCCGTTTCCTCATTTTATACCTTCTAGTCTTTGTCCAAGGGCACATAAGGGAGTAACCATAGGTAGAATTTCCACTTCTTAATATTGTACCATTTTTTCCATTTGGCTAAAGTATTTTTCCTTTCTTCACCTTCTCCTGTCTTTTCATGGCCCCCATCTCCAACTATGTCTAGTTTTCTTTTTACCTTTTGTTTTTACTCTTAACAAGATGATATGATACTCATTTCTCTGTTACTTACTTTTCCCATTTGAAAACCTGTTATGGGCATCCTTTCAGATCAATAAATATAGATCAAACTCATCTTATGATAGCTATGTAATATCGTATAGAATTGCTGATGACATTTTAAATACTTAAAAATGGTTATGTGTCAATTGTATCTCAGTAAAGCTGGGGGAAAAAAGCAATTGTTATGGGCTGGACATTGATCAGTTAGAATGGTTTTCTGCACAAGCAAGCAAAAACAAAACAAAACAAAAACCTGGTTTATTCCAATTGTCTCTCAGATATGCTGAGCAGTTTTCTAGCTATTCCCATATGAACGGATATTAATGATTCCAGTTTTCTGTCACCACAAAAATAATGCAATAAATATTATAGGGTAACATATTTACATACTAGTGCTTTCATTTATATAGGAAATGACTACCAGAAATGTGATTGCTATATCAAAGGATGTGTGTGTGTATATGTATATATATACATATTTCTTACTAATCTTAATTGTGTATTACCTGACAACCTACAACTACCAGTGCTTGTATGAATGCCCTTCGCCCAGCATTTTTTTTTTTTTTTTTGCGGTACACGGGCCTCTCACTGCTGCGGCCTCTCCCGTTGCGGAGCACAGGCTCCGGACGCGCAGGCTCAGCGGCCATGGCTCACGGGCCCAGCCGCTCCGCCGCATGTGGGATCTTCCCGGACCGGGGCACGAACTTGCGTCCCCTGCATCGGCAGGCGGACTCTCAACCACTGCGCCACCAGGAAAGCCCTCGCCCACCTTTTTGACAGCAGTAACTTTTATCTCTATTTTTTTGACAATCTAATGGGCAGAAGGTAGAATCTGTATTTTTTAATTTACACTTTCCTACTACAAAGGAAGTTAAGCATCTTTTCACTAATTTACTGGCATTTGGGTTCCCTCTTAGCTGAGCTGCCTATTTATATACGTTGCCTCTTTTTTATTGACTGACTTCTCTTTTTCTTATCAGTACATAGGAGCTCTTTGTAAATTCTGTATATTAATCTTTATCTGACATAAATACTGTAAATGTTTCCCCAATACTATTGTTTTTAACTTAACTTTGCTTGTACTTTCTTTGGATTTACACACATTTTAATCATTATGTAGTCAAATCTGCCTCTTGTAGTTTTTGGCTTTTCTTGCTTGCTTGAAAAGGTATTCTTTGTTCTATGACTTTTAAATGTTTGTCTGTGTTTTCTTCCAAACTTTTAAGTTTGTTTTAATGTTTAAGTTATTATCTATGCTAATTTCTCTTTCTCCATAATGTGAAGAAAAGTCTATGCTTGTATTTTTCCAAATAGAGAGCCATTTTTTGCCAGCAACACATTCAATGAATCACCCTCTTCCACAATAGAATTAAAATACCATGTTTTCTCACGTGTTACTTTTCTGTATACACCGGAAAAATTTCTGGATATTGTTCTTTTCTACTGGTCTATTTATCTATTGCTTTGCTGTTATTATATTTATTTTAGAGACTTTTTGGACAACTTTAACATCTGATAGGCCAAGAACCCTTTCACTATTTGATCATTTCATAATTTTGGGTGCTGTTCTCCAATATGTATTTATCCATTTGAATTTTAGATTTGGTATCCAATTTCAAGCACAAACAAACAAAAACAAAATCAAAAAACAAAAACATGTGAAGTGACACTTTGTTAAATGTATATATTTGGTAATCAAAAATTAATTTTTCACATCCTGCAACTTGGTATGACTTGAACTTTGTTCAGATCTCTTTGCGTCCCTTAGTATAATGTATAGATTTCTGTATAGTAACACTGAACTGTCTTTTCAAGTTTATCCCACAGTATTTCATAGTTTTGTCATTGTTTTATTTTTTTCATTTTCAATACAAACAAATTAATTTCCAATGTAGATAAAGCCTAATGAATCTTGTAAGGTTATTTTTTTACCCAGTTAGTTTACCATCTTCTCATATTAATCTTCATAGATTTATGCTAGAGTGTATATCCATAATAAGTCAAAAGACAAAACAACTTCAGAGAAAAAATAATTTATAACAAAAATGACAGGTATCGATATATTTCTTAACATATAAAAGGCTCTTACAAACTAATACGAAAAAACTCAAAAAAGCAATAGGAAACATTATAAAGAATATGAAAAGGTAACCACAAAAAGCAAACACAAAGAAAAACAGAAATGGCCTATAAACATTTGAAAAGATGTGAAAACTCTTGACTTTAAAGAAATGCAAATTAAAATGGATTAGCATCAGATTGCTAAACATTTTACAGTTTGCAATTACATAGCTTTAAAAATGGCAATAAAACCGAGATATTCTCATGGGCACTCCTAATGGTAAAATCAATTTAAATTAAACTTAGTGTCAATTGATACTACCTATTTGGTTGCCGGTCACCTTGATCAGAGGATGACGATTCCTATCAGGTGGGGGTAAAATGTAAGATTGAAGACATAGACAAGGCATAGACATAAATGAGATCTATAATAGAAGAGAGGTGTGTTCCCCTTTTAGTACTAAAAATTCTGGAGGGACCTGCAGTGAAAGCCAGTACCAGAAGAAAGAACACCTTTGCTATTAGATAGTCATGGAAACATGGAGTAATAAGAATGTGCAGTTATCTTCTTTGGTCTGTAGAAATGCACCTCTGATGCTTAAATGGTGTTTACTTCACTCAGATCATTTTCCATCTTCTCTCTTTGTTTCATGTTCCTTGAGTCTTTTCTACTATTTCTCCTTGACCCTAGGACTCAAGTCTCCATCTTGCATGAGTTACATAAGGAGTTCTCCTGATGGATCCATTCACTGAATTACTGGAAAGCATGAAATATTGAGATTCTTAATAGTAGAACATCTATAAGACATAAAATCTTTATTCACAGCACAAATTAGCTACACTATTCTATGCAAATGTTTTTCATATTTATTCTAAAGGTGCTACTCACTCAGGAATGAACATGGATCAGGAAAGGAGAAGTGACAGTAAACCTTATCTTGCCACATCATACTCTATGAAATAAAATAAAATATGATGTTAGAGACCAGAATCTAATGGTCCTTCTCTGGCTATTTTCTTGTATTTCAGCTCCTTCTCTTTTAAAAAAAAAAAATCCTGTGGCCCTGGAAAGAGGAGTCATATTCTTTTTTTAGTAATTGAGCCAAGTATTGACCAAGGAAAATCTAGAAATCACTGGAAGGGCAATGGCTTGGACATTCTAAGAGCTAGAATATTGCTGGCTGTTGAAGGGTTGCCATGATTCCATCTCATACGGAAACAACTCAATAAATGATAAGGGATGGAAAGTCAGGCAGGGGTCCAGCAGAGGACCTGGTTCACAAAAGCCACAGTGCTCACTCTTTGAGTTTAAGTATTCATTCTCATAGACACCCTGTGCAACACTCTTCTCTTTTCCACATTTGTTCACTTGTTCAACATAAGATTTAAAATAGAATTATTTTTAATTTACAAGATTTTTCCTCCCTCAAGACTTTTTTCCACCTATAACACTCAGTTCTCTTTCTTAGGCAAAGATTATATTTTCTTTTCATCTGTTATGGATAGAATAGCAGAGTACCTTAACCCAAGCTGATCAAATGTTCTATTCTTCTGTGCAGAAGGCATGTTTGCCTCAGGGGTTTCTGCAGTCATGCTAGAGCCTGTGAAGTAGGTGATATTGTGGGATAGAAAGAAGAATCATTTGACCATCAAGTGTTGAATCTGTACCCAAAATTTCACCTAAAGTTTTGCTCATATAGAAACCATATTTTTTAACATCTTTATTGGAGTATAATTGCTTTACAGTGTTGTGTTAGTTTCTGCTGTATAACAAAGAGAATCATATTTTAATCCACATGAAATTTAGACCTCATGGACTTATTGACTCAACAACAAAACAAAACAAAAGAAAATCTATAAATGAAAATGTGAACATATTTATTCAGGATGAGAAAAGTCTCTGTCCCCTAATCTCAGATCAGTCATCACTCAATTCTATCTCTTTGCCCTGAAGAGAAAGAAAATATTAAAAAATAACAATGACCAGTGAACAAAAACACAGGGAAATAAGAAAGATTATTTTAATTCATTTTCTTATCATGAAAGTGCTACATGGCTTCTGGGCAAGATGAAATAACAGGAATCAGACTTACCTTTCTTTCCTGCATAGTTCCTACATGTCTTTCAAAGCTGCATTGGGATATAACCTCCCCAAATCCTCCCCAGCCAATATTCTTCTTACCCATCTCTGAGTGTTTATTTTCATTTATTCATGTTTTATTTTACCATTCTCCATTCATTTGTCTTTCCCTAGCTAGGCTATGAGGTCTCTGAAGGTAAAGACACTATCACTTACATAGTTGTAATACTGGCATGTAGTTGGCTCTCAATAAATATTAAATAAAGAGAGGGAGGTATGGAGGAAGGAAGGAAGGAAGGAAGGAAGGGAGGAAGGGAGAGAAGGAGGAAGAAAAGGTAGAAGAAAAGAAAGAAACTGTACAATAATGCCAAAAAAATATTCATACTCAACATTTGCACTTTTTCTAGATTCCATCATAATTATTTCCTTTCTTTTGACCTTTACATAGCTCTAAAAATTATCAACTTTCCTAACAATGAATTTAATTTAGGCTGACTAATTCTTGCTGACATTTAGAGAAGCATATAAATCAATAAAGTATCCTTAAATCTCAGTTTAGAATGGGATGCTTCTGGAAAGATTTCCTGAAGACTGCTGATATAATTTTTATACATGGATTTTTTTTTTTTTTTTTTTTGGTAATTCAACTGCAAACAAAAATTTCCCTTGGATTTTTTTTTTGTTTTTACTCACCTCCTCTTAATAAATCTGTCAACATGTACAAAGATTGCCATTTCCAAATTACTGTTGCTCATTCAAGCCACATGTCCTTTATGTCAAAAAAAGAGAACCTTTTCTTACTTTGAAAAGATTATTTTTCTGAATTCCACAGAAATATTTTGGCATTTAAAATGTCATACAGAGTGAAGTAAGTCAGAAAGAGAAAAACAAATATCGTATATTAATGTATGTATGTGGAACCTAGAAAAATGGTACAGATGAACTGGTTTGCAGGGCAGAGGTTGAGACACAGATGTAGAAAACAAATGTATGGACAACAAGGGGGGAAAGCTGCGGGGCTGTGAGGATGGTGGTGTGATGAATTGAGCGATTGGGATTGACATGTATACACTAATGTGTATAAAATTGATGACTAATAAGAACCTGCTGTATAAAAAATAAATAAAATTAAATTTAAAAATTTTTTAAATGGCATTGAGATAGAGGAATTTATACTAAAATAAGTTCCAGAAAAAATTGAATGGTTAAACATGAAAATTAAAATCCTAAATCACTAGAAGATAAATTTAATATTTAATATATTTAAAGATAACTTTCTTAAATTTGAAGGTAAATTATTGAAATACTATTAAAATGTTTAACATTTAGATGAAAAATAAAAATAACAATTTCTTAAAATTATAACACATCAGATATTTAATACATAATCAAAATGTAAATAAATGTGTTTAAATCCTAAAAGTTGATTTAATAGAAATGTAAAAACATAATTACAAGACACACGTAACAACACTGAGTCTACACATAAATAAAATAATGCTTTTATTTGTCAAAATAGATATTACTCACAGATATAGAGAACAAATTAGTGGTTACCAGTGGGGAGAGGGAAAGAGGGACATATACGTGAACCAAAATGCATATAATGCAGTTAGAAGTGAAAATTAGTGTAATACTTTACGAGGCAATCTAGAAATAGTTATTAAAATGATTACTATTACCTTTGATCAAATTTTTATATTTCTTGATATTCTAAATACATTATCCAAAAGTTAAAAAATACATGAATAGAATCATTGAACAATATTACAGTAGTATGAGACATTATTGTATACTATTATGTGTAATAGTATATAATATAAAGAACCAGAATATTGAACAATGGATTTTTCATTAAATAATGGGAGTCATAAACCATAGAGTTAAAGTTAAAATATAAAAACTCTTTAGCAAAGAGGAAAATGTTTAAGATATAATGTTAATTGAAAAAGTAGGATATGACAAGTTCTACAGTATGATTATGTCTATGGTAAAATTACATGGACAAGATGGTCAAGATGGTGGTAAATCTAAACTTTTGATTTATTGGAACAACATAATCATAAGTTAATTTTTTAATTGCTATATTGATTTAGTTTCTTGGTTATACAATATAATTTATGCAATATTTTTTTAAATAACAGAAAGCTAAACTTAAAGAATTCGCACTAGGTAAATTACTTTTTTTAAAACATCTTTATTGGAGTATAATTGCTTTACAATGGTGTGTTACTTTCTGCTTTATAACAAAGTGAATCAGCTATACATATACATATATCCCCATATCTCTTCCCTCTTGCATCTCCCTCCCTCCCACTCTCCTTAACTCACCCCATTAGGTGGTCACAAAGCACCGAGCTGATCTCCCTGTGCTATGCAACTGCTTCCCACTAGCACTCGATTTTACATTTGGTAGTGTATATGTGTCCATGCCACTCTCTCAGTTTGTCTCAGCTTACCCTTGCCCCTCTCCATGTCCTCAAGTCTATTTTCTAGTAGGTCTGTGTCGTTATTCCCATCTTGCCCCTACGTTCTTCATGACCTTTTTTTTTTTTTTTACATTCCATATATATGTGTTAGTATATGGTATTTGGTTTTCACTTTCTGACTTACTTCACTCTGTATGACAGATTCTAGGTCCATCCACCTCATTACAATTAACTCAATTTCTTTTCTTTTTATGCCTGAGTAGTATTCCATTATGTATACGTGCCACATCTTCTTTATCCATTCATCTGTCGATGGACACTTAGGTTTCTTCCATGTCCTGGCTATTGTAAATAGAGCTGCAATGAACATGTGGTACATGACTCCTTTTGAATTATGGTTTTCTCAGGGTACATGTCCAGTAGTGGAATTGATGGGTCATATGATAGTTCTATTTTTAGTTTTTTAACGAACCTCCATACTATTCTCCATAGTGGCTGTATCAATTTACATTCCCACCAACAGTGCAAGAGGGTTCCCTTTTCTCCACACCCTCTCCAGCATTTCTTGTTTATAGATTTTTTGATGATGGCCATCTGACTGGTGTGAGGTGATACCTCATTGTAGTTTTGATTTGCATTTCTCTAATGATTAATGATGTTCAGCATTGTTTCATGTGTTTGTTGGCAATCTGTATATCTTCTTTGGAGAAATCTCATTTTAGGTATTCTGCCCGTTTTTGGATTGGGTTGTTTGTTTTTTTGATATTAAGCTGCTTGAGCTGCTTGTAAATTTTGGAGATTAATCCTTTGTCAGTTGCTTCATTTATAAATATTTTCTCCCATTCTGAGGGTTGTCTTTTGGTCTTGTTTATGGTTTCCTTTGCTGTGCAAAAGCTTTTAAGTTTCATTAGGTCCCATTTGTTTATTTTTGTTTTTATTTCCATTTCTCTAGGAGGTGGGTCAAAAAGGATGTTGCTGTGATTTATGTCATAGAGTGTTCTATCTATGTTTTCCTCTAAAAGTTTGATACTGTCTGGCATTACATTTAGGTCTTTAATCCACTTTGAGTTTATTTTTGTGTACGGTGTTAGGGAGTGTTCTAATTTCATTCTTTTACATGTAGCTGTCCAGTTTTCCCACCACCACTTATTGAAGAGGCTGTCTTTTCTCCATTGTATATTCTTGCCTCCTTTATCAGAAATAAGGTGACCGGAGGGCTTCCCTGGTGGCGCAGTGGTTGAGAGTCTGCCTGCCTATGCGGGGGACATGGGTTCATGCCCCAGTCCGGGAAGATCCCACATGCTGCAGAGTGGCTGGGCCCGTGAGCCATGGCCATTGAGCCTGCATGTCTGGAGCCTGTGCTTCACAACGGGAGAGGCCACAACAGTGAGAGGCCTGCGTAATGCAAAAATTAAAAAAATAAGGTGACCATATGTGCGTGGGTTTACCTCTGGGCTTACCATCCTGTTTCATTGATCTATATTTCTGTTTTTGTGCCAGTACCATACTCTCTTGATTACTGTAGCTTTGTAGTATAGTCTGAAGTCAGGGAACCTGATTCCTCCAGCTCTGTTTTCCTTTCCAAAATTGCTTTGGCTATTTGGGGTCTTTTGTGTTTCCATACAAATTGTGAAATTTTTTGTTCTAGTTTTGTGAAAAATGCCAGTGGTAGCTTGATAAGGATTGCATTGAATCTGTAGATTGCTTTTGGTAGTATACTCATTTTCACAATGTTGATTCTTCCAATCCAAGAACATGGTATATCTCTCCATCTCTTTGTATCATCTTTAATTTCTTTCATCAGTGTCTTATAGTTTTCTGCATACAGGTCTTTTGTCTCCTTAGGTAGATTTATTCCTAGGTATTTTATTCTTTTTGTTGCAATGGTGAATGGGAGTGTTTCCTTGATTTCTCTTTCATATTTTTCATCATTAGTGTATAGGAATGCAAGAGATTTCTGTACATTAATTTTGTATCCTGCTACTTTACCAAATTCATTCATTAGCTCTAGTAGTTTTCTGGTAGCATCTTTAGGATTCTCTATGTATAGTATCAAGTCATCTGCAAACAGTAACAATTTTACTTCTTCTTTTCTGATTTGGATTCCCTTTATTTCTTTTTCTTCTCTGATTGCTGTGGCTAAAACTTCCAAAACTATGCTGAATAATAGTGGTGAGAGTGGGCAACCTTGTCTTGTTCCTGATCTTAGTGGAAATGGTTTCAGTTTTTCACCATTGAGGACGATGTTGACTGTAGGTTTGTCATATATGGCCTTTATTACGTTAAGGTAAGTTCTGTCTATGCCTACATTCTGGAGGGATTTTATCATAAATGGATATTGAATTTTGTCAAAAGCTTTTTCTGCATCTATTGAGTTGATCGTATGGTTTTTATTCTTTAATATGTTAATATGGTGTATCACATTGATTCATTTGTGTATATTAAAGAATCCTTGCATTCCTGGGATAAACCCCACTTGATCATGGTCCATGATCCTTTTAATGTTCTGTTGGATTCTGTTTGCTAGTATTTTGTTGAGGATTTTTGCATCTATGTTCATCAGTGATATTGGCCTGTACTTTTCTTTTTTTGTGACATCTTTGTTTGGTTTTGGTATCAGGGTGATGGTGGCCTTCTAGAATGATTTTGAGAATGTTCCTCCCTCTGCTATATTTTGGAAGAGTTTGAGAAGGATAGGTGTTAGCTCTTCTCTAAATGTTTGATAGAATTCACCTGTGAAGCCATCTGGTCCTGGGCTTTTGTTTGTTTGAAGGTTTTTAATCAGTCTCAATTTCAGTGCTTGTGGTTGGTTTGTTCATATTTTCTATTTCTTCCTGGTTCATTCTCAGAAGGTTGTGCTTTCTAAGAATTTGTCAATTTCTACCAGGTTGTCCATTTTATTGGCATATAGTTGCTTCTAGTAATCGTTCATGATCCTTTGTATTTCTGCAGTGCCAGTTGTTAATTCTACTTTTTCATTTCCAATTCTATTGATTTGAGTCTTCTCCCTTTTTTTCTTGATGAGTCTGGCTAATGGTTTATCAATTTTGTTTATCTTTTCAAAGAACCAGATTTTAGTCTTATTGACCTTTGCTATTGTTTACTTAATTTCTTTTTCATTTATTTCTGATCTGATCTTTATGATTTCTCTCCTTCTGCTAACTTTGGGGTTTTTTTTTGTTGTTCTTCTTCTTTCTCTAATTGCTGTAAGTGTAAGGTTAGGTTGTTTATTTGAGATGTTTCTTGAAGTACGATTGTATTGCTATAAACTTCCCTCTTAGAACTGCTTTTGCTACATCCCATAGGTTTTGGGTTGTCGTGTTTTCATTGTCATGTGTTTCTAGGTATGTTTTGATTTCCTCTCTGATTTCTTCAGTGGTCTCTTGGTTATTTAGCAGTGTATTATCTAGCCTCCATGTGTTTGTATTTTTTACAGATTTTTTCCTTTAATTGATATCTAGTCTCATAGCATTGTGGTTGGAAAAGATACTTATATAATTTCAACGTTCTTAAATTTACCAAGGCTTGATTTGTGACCCAAGATATGATCTATCCTGGAGAATGTTCCATGAGCACTTGAGAAGAAAATGTATTCTATTGTTTTTGGATGGAATGTCTTATAAATATCAATTAAGTCCTCTTGTTTAATGTATCATTTAAAGCTTGTGTTTCCTTATTTATTTTCATTTTTGTGCTGTTCATTGGTTAAAGTCGGGTGTTAATGTCCCCTACTATGATTGTGTTACTGTCAATTTCCCCTTTTATGTCTGTTAGCATTTGCCTTATGTATTGAGGTGCTCCTATGTTGGGGCATAAATATTTACAATTGTTATATTTTCTTACTGGATTGATCCCTTGATCATTATGTAGTGTCCTTCTTTGCATCTTTTAATAGTCTTTGTTTTAAAGTCTATTTTGTCTGATATGAGAATTGTTACTCCAGCTTTCTTTTGATTTTCATTTGCATGGAATATCTTTTTCCATCCCCTCACTTTCAGTCTGTACTTGTCCCTAGATCTGATGTGGGTCTCTTGTAGACAGAATGTACATGGGTCTTGTTTTTGGATCCATTCAGCCAGTCTATGTCTTTTGGTTAGAGCATTTAATCCATTTACATTTAAGGTAATTATTGATATGTATGTTCCTGTTACTAGTTTCTTAATTGTTTGGGGTTTGTTATTGTAGAACTTTTCCTTCTCTTGTTTTTTCTGCTGAGCGATGTTCCTTTAGCATTTGTTGTAAAGCTGGTTTGGTGGTGCTGAATTCTGCTAGCTTTTGCTTGTCTGTAGAGGTTTTGATTTCTCCATCGAATCTGAATGAGAGCCTTGCTGGGTAGGGTAAACTTGATTGTAGGTTTTACCCTTTCATCACTTTAAATATGTCCTGCCACTCCCTTTTGACTTGCAGTTTCTGCTGAAAGATCATCTGTTTACCTTATGGGGATTCCCTTGTATATTATTTGTTGTTTTTCCCTTGCTGCTTTTAATATTTTTTCCTTGTATTTAATTTTGATAGTTTGATTAATATGTGTCTTGGTATGTTTCTCCTTGGTTTTATCCTGTATGGGACTCTCTGCACTTCCTGGACTTGATTAATTATTTCCTTTCCCATATTAGGGATGTTTTCAGCTATAATCTCTTCAAATATTTTCTCAGTCCCTTTCTTTTTCTCTTCATCTTCTGGGACTCCTATAATTCAAATGTTGGTGCATTTAATGTTGTCCCAGAGGTCTCTGAGACTGTCCTCAATTCTTTTCATTCTTTTTTCTTTATTCTGCTCTGTGGTAGTTATTTCCACTATTTTATCTTCCAGGTCACTTATCTGTTCTTCTGCCTCAGTTATTCTGCTATTGATTCCTTCTAGAGAATTTTAAATTTCATTTATTGTGTTGTTCATCATTTTTTTGTTTGCTCTTCAGTTCTACTAGGTCCTTGTTAAATGTTTCTTGCATTTTCTCCATTCTATTTCAAAGATTTTCTATCATCTTTACTATCACTACTCTGAATTCTCTTTCAGGTAGACTGCCTATTTCCTCTTCATTTGTTAGGTCTGGTGGGTTTTTAGCTTGCTCCTTCATCTGCTGTGTGTTTCTCTCTTTTCTCATTTTGCTTAACTTACTGTGTTTGGAGTCTCCTTTTTGCAGGCTCCAGGTTCGTAGTTCCTGTTGTTTTTGGTGTCTGCCCTCAGTGACTAAGGTTGGTTCAGTGGGTTGTGTCGGCTTCCTGGTGGAGGGGACTAGTGCCTGTGTTCTGGTGGATGAGGCTGGATCTTGTCTTTCTGGTGGGCAGTTCTGCATCTGGTGGTGTGATTTGTGGTGTCTGTGACCGTATTATGATTTTAGGGCACCTGTCTGCTAATGGGTGTGGTTGTGTTCCTGTCTTGCTAGTTGTTTGGCATAGGGTGTCCTACACTGTAGCTTGTCGGTCGTTGAGTTGAGCTGTGTCTTAGCGTTGAGATGGATATCTCTGGGAGATTTTCACCTTTTGATATTATGTGGAGCTGGGAGGTCTCTGGTGGACCAATGTCCTGAACTTGGCTATCCCACCTCAGAGGCACAGGCCTGACAGCGGCCAGAGCACCAAGACCCTGTCATCCACACAGCTCAGAATAAAAGGGAGACAAAAAGAAAGACAGAAAGAAAGGAAAAATAAATAAATAAAGTTATTAAAATAAAAAATAATTATTAAAAGTAAAAAAATTAAAAGTAATTAAAAAAAGAAAGAAGAGAGCAACCAAACCAAATAACAAATCCACCAATGATAACAAGCTCTAAAAACTATACTAAAATTAGAAAGAAAAAAAAAAAACGGACAGAGAGAACCCTAGGACAAGTGGTAAAAAAAAAAGGCTATACAGACAGAATCACACATAGAAGCATACACATACACACTCACAGAAAAAGGAAAAAATATATATATCGTTGCTCTCTAATCCACCACCTCAATTTTCAAATGATTCGTCGTCTATTCAGGTATTCCACAGACGCAGGGTACATCAAATTGATTGTGGAGATGTAATCCTCTGCTCCTGAGGCTGCTGGGAGAGATTTCCCTTTCTGTTCTTTGTTCGCACAGCTCCCGGGGCTCAGCTTTGGATTTGGCCCCGTCTCTGTGTGTAGGTCGCCCGAGGGCGTCTGCTCTTCGCTCAGACAGGACGGGGTTGGGTTAAAGGAGCCGCTGATTCGGGGGCTCTGGCTCACTCAGGCCAGGGGGAGGGAGGGGCACGGATGCGGGGCGAGCCTGCGGCGGCAGAGGCCAGGTAACGTTGCACCAGCCTGAGGCGCGCCGTGCGTTCTCCCGGGGAAGCTGTCCCTGGATCCCGGGACGCTGGCAGTGGCGGGCTGCGCAGGCTCCCGGGAGGGGAGGTGTGGAGAGTGACCTGTGCTCGCACACAGGCTTCTTGGTGGCGGCAGCAGCTGCCTTAGCGTCCCATGCCCATCTCTGGGGTCCACGCTGATAGCCGCCACTCGCGCCCGTCTCTGGAGCTCATTTAGGTGCTTCTCTGAATCCCCTCTCCTTGCGTGCCCTGAAGCAATGGTTTCTTACCTCTTCTGGCAGCTCCAGACCTTTTTCCCGGACTCCCTCCCGGCCAGCCGTGGCGCACTAACACCTTCAGGCTGTGTTCATGCCGCCAACCCCAGTCCTCTCCCTGGGATCCGACCTCCGAAGCCCGAGCCTCAGCTCCCAGCCCCGCCCGTCCCGGTGGGCGGGCAGACAAGCCTCTCGGGCTGGTGAGTGCCGGTCGGCACCGATCCTCTGTGTGGGAATCTCTCCGCTTTGCCCTCCGCACCCTGTGGCTGCGCTCTCCTCCGCGGCTCCAGAGCTTCCCCCTCCGCCACCCACAGTCTCCGCCCGAGAAGGGGATTCTAGTGTGTGGAAACCTTTCCTCCTTCACGGCTCCCTCCCAGTGGTGCAGGTCCCGTCCCTATTCTTTGTCTCTGTTTTTTCTTTTTTCGTTTTCCCTACCCAGATATGGGGGGAGTTTCTTGCCTTTTGGGAGGTCTGAGGTCTTCTGCCAGCATTCAGGAGGTGTTCTGTAGGAGCAGTTCCAGGTGTAGATGTATTTCTCATGTATCTGTGGGGAGGAAGGTGATCTCCACGTCTTACTCTTCCACCATCTTGAAGGTCTCTCCTTCTCACTTGGTAAATTTCTTGAAGCCAGGCTAGACAGTGTATACAGCTATAGTTGCCATATTTAGCAAATAAAAATACAGGGCTCCCCACTTTCGATTCCTCGTCAGGGAACTAGATCCCACATGCCCGCAACTAAGAGCTCACATGCTACAACTGAAAGATCCCACGTGCCACAATGAAGACCCAGGGCAGCCAAATAAATAACTATATAAATAAATATTTTTTTAAAAAATACAGGACTCCCAGTTAAATTTGAGTTTCAGTTAAACAAAGAATACGTTTTGTTTTATTGTAGAAAACTGTAGAAAATTTTCTATTTTGGTTGATTTTTATAACTGTAGTGGAAAATATTTTACCTTAAAAAGAAGTGAACTCTGTTCTCTACTTTTTTAGTATAAATATTTCCCTTTAAATATTTGGGACATAATTTTACTACAAAAGTATTTGTCATTTGTCTCAAATTCAAATTGAACTGTGTGTTCTCGATTTTATCTGACAGCCCGACTTGTGCGATTTAAGACCCTCTACCCATTCTAATCATTAACCGTTCATATTAAACAGTCATGCTCCAGTATGAGACGTAGAGTTGGGGGGGGGGGTCAGATGAAACACTCATTGGAAGAAGCAACCTTGGCTTTTTCCCAAATGTAAAAATGTTTCGTTTAATCTCATAATACATCCTCTAGGAAGTCCTGATTTTATCCATGAGGGTCAGGAATAAGAACAGATCCTGAAACAAAATAGAGATACGAAAGATGAGTGAGATCATAGTAGACAACGGGGACTATTATTTCCCAAATTTCCAAGCCCAGGTCAACTGCCTAAAATTAATCTACAGAGAACGTTCTGACTAAGCCCCAGTAACAATCCCTTATATTGTACAGTTTATATTTTCAAAAAGCTCAGCTAGGTAAAGCAGTTGGAGAAGATCCAAAATGGTCCAGGAACCACTGTCACTGATGCAGGTAATCACTTCTTGCCACATTGTTCACTTTCATCAACAATATGTTTATGGTCATCTATGGCTGGGTAAATGGCAATGCGTAATTCCTTCCTGATTATAGCTTTATCAGCTAATGAGATATTTCATTGAAATTTTATCCATTTCCTTCCTGACATTTTATAAATCTCAGCATCTTTAGTCAGAGGTGTAAATGGCCCAGGCAAAAGCATCAGATACAGGAAGGACTCTAAAGAAATTGTCAGCCTGTGGTCTTGAAACCTGGAATGAAGGCTAGTGTGACTGAAGCTTAGTGAACAAAAGGAAGAATGACAGAAGATGAGCACAGAGAGGTAGACAGGGACTAAAATTCTGGACGAAGGGTTTGGATACCATCTGAGCTGCTGTGGGCAACCCCTGGAGGGATGCAGAGGAAGGACTGGTATAATCTGATTTGGGACAAGTGACATGGCTTAATTTTCATTAATTAGGAGTGATTTTTAACAGTCTCTTTTATAATTTTTTTTCATGAATAAGGGCTACGGAGCAACTATCCCAAAAATGGAATCACAGATTTTTGGCAGGCATCCTTCAACATTCAACGGGCTTGTATTTAATAGTCCCATGCAGTATATTGACTCAGTTGGATACTTAGGTCAACATTTTGCAAACGACATGTTGCTGACTCCAAACTACTACAGTAGCCTCTTAAATGAGTTGGTGTTTCCATTTTCACTTTTGCCCTCCTCCAATCCAGTCAACACCCAGGAGTCGGTATAATTTTTAGAATATCACTCAATCAAATCACATAATTTTCCTGGTTACAATTTCTAATATGGAGACTTCTGAGTTTCTTCCTAGGATGTGACAACCTAGAAAGAGCATCATTCTCATCCATATATTACAAAAAAAAACTAAGCAAATTTCAATGTCATGGCTTTGAACCCATCAGGTGCAGAAGGAAAGGCCTATTCTTTACTATGCATAAAACCTATTTATCTCAGTCTCCACTGTCCTACACAAAATACCCAGCTTTCAGCAAAAATTATGAGACATATAAAATGGCCACAAGGTACAACATATTGCCAAAAGACAAAACAATTGATACAGCCATACCCAGCTATGACACAGATGTTGGTAGTACTTGACAGGGACCTTAAAATAACTATGACTAATATGTTAATGACTCCAAAATATTCTTATCAATTCAAGATCAGATGGGAAATGTCACCAGACAGAGGAAGGAAAGAAAGAAGGAAGGAAGGAAGGGAGGGAGGAAGGAAAGGAGAAAGGAAGGAAAAGAAGGGAAGAAAAAAGGGAGAAGGAGTGAGGGAAGGAGTGAGAGGGAGAGAAAGAAAGAAAATGCTAGAAGTGAAAAACAGTAACAGCAATAAAGGAATGCCTTTGTAGACATGACACAACTGAGAATGAAATCAGTATATTGGAAGATGTCAGTGAAAGTCTAAAATTTTTTAAAGCTCCCAAAACTCAGCAATAAGAAAGCAAACAACCCAATAAAAATGTGGCAAATATTTGGACATTTTGCTAAAGAAGATACACATGGAAAATAAGTATATTAAAAGATGCTTGATATTTTTAATATAAATTAAAACAACAGTGAGGATATCGCCAAGCACACTTTAGAATGGCTAATTTTTTTTTTTTTTAATTGGGAAAACCGTGTACTTAGAAGGATGAAGAAGAATTGGAACGCTCATACGTGGCTGGTGGGAATGCAAAATGTTACAGCTACTTTGGAAAATAGTTCGATGCTTTCTTAAAAGTTAAACAAATACCTACCCCATGACCCAGCGATCACATATCTAGGTATTTACTAAAGAAAGGTGAAAACTCTGTTCTTACGATTAATTACCTTTACGTGAATATTCATAGTTTTTTTTTAAACCCCCAAAACTGGGGATAAGTCAGGTACTCTTCAAATAGTAAATTAACAAACTCCAGCACATCCATTCAATGCTATATTACTCCGTGATCAAAAAGAATAGACTTGACTCACGCAATCTTGATGAATTTCAAATGCATTATGCCAGATAAAAGAAGCCACATCTATAGGCTACATATTTTGTGACACCATTTATATGGCAAAAGGCAAAACTATAGGTAGGGACACATATCAATGGTTATCAGAGGTTGAAAGAGAAGGAAGAATTTGTCTTCAAATGGGCAGTGTAAGGGATTTGGGGTATGATGAAGTGTTCTGTTTCATGACTGTGGAGGTCAACACTCAACTTCATGCATTTGCCAGAATCCACAGGACTGTACACCACAAAGAGTACGTTTTACAGTACCTAAATTTTTTTTGATACTTTCCAATAGCCTCTACAACACTTCAAATAAAATTTAAATTCATCTCCATGTTCTATCAGGCTTTGCATAATATTTCTTCTGCGTCTGTCTCCAACCTCATCTCATTGTTCACTAAGCTGTAGCCACACAGTTCTTAGCAAGCTGCATTCTTCCCCATTTCATGCTGTCGCACTTGCCATCAAATTCCTGATACGTCCTTTTTCACAGGTCTTTATTTGTCTGGTTCCTTCTTATCCTCCACCTCTCAACTTTAATGTCAGTTCTCAGAGATCCTCCCTCAACATCCAATCTAAAGCAGATTTTTCACTTATTTCTCCTTCCCTCTACTATATTACCTTGCTTAGTTAAATCACACAATTAGAATCTGACAGTACGTTATTCATTTGTTTATTTAGTTATGTTTTTCCTTATTTGTTCATTGTCTCCACCTCTAGAATACAAGCCCCAGGAAGGAAGAGGGGCTTTATTTGTCTTTTTCACAAATAGAAAATCCCTGTAATATAATAGGTACTTGATAAGTATTTGTTAAATGAATGACTGAATTTGAAAACTATTAGGTTAAACCTTCTGAGCCAGTTCCTCCAAATGTCTCTTAGGCAACACTAGACTTTTACAAAAAGAAAAGAAAAAGAATTAGCTTGTATTGTAACTATAGCATTTCTGGAATAAGGTGGATTATTAATTAATTGATCAAATCATTTTTAAAAGAGGCTATTGAGCAAGATCAAAAATCTCTACAGTAGCCTTAAGGCACATGGTTCTGTTATAATTTTGTCTGAACGTGGGTTCATTCATTATTGGACTCTGAGAGTGGTTGCTTGAGAACAAATACATTCAAATACAGATTACTTTTTATCTGAAAAAATAATAATAATATAAATCTCATTGTGAGAAACATGAGCGGAAACCACTTTGTTTTCCCTGTCTTGGTATTTCAGATGTTTAGCACAGACCCATGCACAGAGTAGTAGCACAATAAATGTTTGATCTATGCATTAAATAATTGACACAATCTCTCTATAGACAAATGCAATGTACAAATGTAAAACATAATATAAAGAAATCACGTTAGAAGGGATGGCTTCCAATGCCAGCTCTGCCACTAATTAGTGATGTGACTTTAACCTTTCTGATCCTCAGTTTCTGTAGAATGAAGGAGCTGAGTTAGATGACTTCTCATGTCTTTTCCTAACCTCTCAGATTATTTTTCCTATGTTGTGTGCAGAAATTCATTATAAGACAGCATTCAGAACTAGAAAGATTTTTCCCTGCAGAGTTAATGTTTTCAAATGAAGCAAAATCTCTCAACTACCCACAAAGAAAACCTGTTTATCCTGAATCTAAAGTGTTCAAACAAACCAAAATGTATGTGTGTGTGTGTGTGTGTGTGTGTGTGTGTGTGAAAAACAAAGCAGTACAACTCTAGAACTGAAAAAAACTGAAAGCAATAGAATCGAACATAGCTTATCTAATCTAACGCAGTTTATCTTGAAAGCAGCTCCTTGAGGCAAAGTAATTTTAATTAGTGGAGAATGAGTTGGTAGATGAAAACTATTTTAGGAATTCTGAAAATTTTCTGAGATTTTTAAGACCTTTTACATCCTGATGACAGTTTTGCTTATTATTATTATTATATCTAATATTTCAAAATGTATGACTTTTTTTTCTTGTTACAATGTACCTCTCTGTCATAAATTTTATGCTTAACAATTATGTTAAGTTATTCTTTGACCTTCTCAATTGAAGAGAGAAAGATGAAGGTTATTATAGATTTTCCCAAGGTGTGAGACAGGAGTGCAAAGCAGGCAAGGAAGATGGGAGTTAAAGATGACAGTAACAGCACGTGTAAGAAACAGCAAGAAAGTAACTGTTAAACAAGGAATTCGGGCTTCCCTGGTGGCGCAGTGGTTGAGAATCCGCCTGCCGATGCAGGAGACACGGGTTCGTGCCCTGGTCCGGGAAGATCCCACATGCCGCGGAGCAACTAAGCCCGTGAGCCATGGCCGCTGAGCCTGCGCGTCCGGAGCCACAACAGTGAGAGGCCCGCATACCGCAAAAAAAAAACCCCGCATACCGCAAAAAAAAAAAAAAACCAAGGAATTCACTAAGCTTTTGTCTCTAAGGGGAAAAGCAATGGAATCAGAGGGATTACTGAGGACAAAGAAAAGAGAAGGTAGTGTTATTGAACCAAACTTCAGTCCGCTCACCCATGCACAGCAAAGCCTATCTACTGACGAAGGAAAGTGCAGTGTTTATTGCAGGCACCACACAGGGAGTCCAAGACAGCTAACGTTCAAAAAGCCCGAACTCCCCAGTGGGTTTCAGCAAAGCATTTTTAAAGGCAAGGTGAGGGACGGGCATCTCAGGGTATGTGATCAGCTCGTGCACAATTCTCTAATTGGTTGATGGTGAGGTAACAGGGTGATGTCACAGGGGTTCACGTTATCAGTCCTTAGGCACCAGTAGGTCTGGGGGCTATGTGTTCATGGACATCAAGTAGTTAATTCTCTCATTTGGTGGGGGTTTTAGCATCTATAAAACAACTCAGGAAATGTGCATCAGATACTATTATCTGGGTAGTTCAGAGAGGAGCTAAAGCAGAGGACATGGGGGAGGGGTCTGTCCCGGAAAAGCCCCTTAGGGTCCTGCTCAGTTACAGTAAGAAGATCCCAGTCACCATTAGTTCAAGATAGCATGGGTGATTTCTGAGGGAACCAGAAGGGGACACAGATCTATTTCAGGACAGGTGATTGGAAACAATTCTCCCTTTCTTGTTCTTTAAGCATTTCCACAGGATCCCTACAAAACTGGGCTTCCTGTCTCCTTGTGCTGTTATTATGGTCTATTTATCACCTTATGGAATCATAATAGCCCTATCTACTATTTACTTTGATATGATATATAGTCAACTTGCAACTCCGTAACCCATTGGGGAGTTCGGGCTTTTTGAACATTAGCTGTCCTTCACTTCTAGTTTGGCTCCTGTATTTTTGTTAACATTTGAAAATTTTAACTTCTTGAATTATCTCACATAATTATGGCTATAGAACTTCAAGTCTACTGTAAATTCTGGAGAAAAAGAGCCCTAAATAGTCTAAATGACAACTTCTTTGTTGACAGAGTAGCTTCTGATGGTATGGAAATAATAGCCATAATCTAAATATCATATAATTTGGTTGGAAACTTATTCCAAGTGAAAATAAAAACAGTTCTACATGTTCTGGTAAAAACCACAAGAAATCTAAATTCTGTCAGCTTAATCCCTCCTTGTTGAAGGAGTTCTAAGGTACTGTTCCACCAAGTGTGGTCCACAGATCACCTGCATCCAAATCACCTGGGAACTTCTTAAATGCAGATGCATAAATCTTCCTTAGGCTGCTGAATCAGAATCTTTGGAGATGAGCCTGATATTCTGAACTTCAGCAAGCTTGCTATAGTACATTTATGTTCACAAAAATGTCCGCATCTCTAGTGTAATGCAGGATCCCGTGGTGTCAGAGCAGGCACCACGCCAGCACTGGGCATGGCAGAGTTTGTCAGCCAGGAAGTAAACTGTCCTTCCTCTCCCTTCAACCCCCTGCAGTGCTTCCAGGCTTCTCTTGCCAGTGACATAGATTAGACACTCAAAAGCCCAAAGGTTAATGAGGCATCTCATTCATATTTCATGATAGCTGTTTGCTCTTCTCTACCTTTGGATACACAGTGGAAAAGTGCAATCAATAGAATAATATCAGAAGCACCAGACAATTAGAAGATACCAGAAGTAATCCATAGGCTCCTACTATATTTAAAGTGAATGCCCTGAATTAATAAATTATCAACAGAGATCATTATTTCACCAGAATTTGCCAATGTGTGGAGGAAAAGAAACTAAATATATCAAATCCTAGGGATAAATAGCACCTACCAATTTCTTTTTTCAGTATCCCATTCTCAACATGCCTGCTTTCATACTGCCTGCCCTGTTCCTTGCCGTTCTATTACTTTGTTCTTTGTGCTTACAGACTATTGAGAGCTCTTTACTCTCAGGCTAATATGCTCACACATGGGACCATGATGGAAAAGACCGGAGGAATTCAATATGTCTGTGTTGAAAACTGATAGCTCTGACATGCACTTTTAAAACTCTCTAAACCTTTGCTACAATTTAAAGCCCATTTAGGGCTTCCCTGGTAGCTCAGTGGTTGAGAATCCGCCTGCCGATGCAGGGGACACGGGTTCGTGCCCCGGTCCGGGAAGATCCCACGTGCCGCGGAGCGGCTGGGCCCGTGAGCCGTGGCCGCTGAGCCTGCGCGTCCGGAGCCTGTGCTCCGCAATGGGAGAGGCCACAGCAGTGAGAGGCCCGCATACCGCAAAAAAAAAAAAAATAAAGCCCATTTACTGGGTAAAGTTTTTTTCTAAAACCTTTTGGGAAAGGGTTTCTTTATTAATTATTATTATTCTTTGCATTCCCTCTTCTTTGGTGCCCTTTAGCTCTCCTATGGAGCCCTTTGTTTTATATATTTAAGTTGATTTATAATAGTAATAGAAACCATTATTGAGTATATAAAATGTTCCAAAAATTTTGTATGCATTATTTTTAAATCTTAAACAGACATTTTCCAAACAAACAAACTATATATATATATTCTTTGGAGTTCAAGTCTTCTCAAAGGTTCTTTTCGAAAAATAGGGTTTGGGGATTAGTTGGTTTAGGAACTGCTTCAAACCGATTTCTGACTTTAGGATTCTCAAAACACTTTCACATTTTAAGTCAGCTGATGAAATCTACAGTGAAAATAAAAAGCTGCAAAACTATGCATCCTAGAGTTTCTTATGTTACCTTCATCAAGGAATTTTTTTTTTTTAGGTTTAAGTGACATCAATTTGGAAAATGCTGCCTTTGATCAAATTTGAAAAACATTTATTATTATTGCTATTGTTATTATACTCTTACTTTAAATATAGAGCTCTAAGGCAGGAAAAAATAATAATAATAATAAGATGTTTTGCCCAAAGCCATACAACCAATGAATGGCAGAGCTGAAATTCGAAACAGAAATCCACTTTGTTTCCATTACTTCCACTATGTCCTTTCTCTTTAATTTCCAAATCATTTCTAAAATTCTGTTACTTTAAATAAAGAAACATCTCTACCGGTGGATATTGTATACCAAGGGAAAATTCTCATTTATCAGTTACCCATATGCCCACAAGATAAAATAGTTTAAAATAATTTTCACTTTTGGGTGTTGTTTATATAATAATGAGATATAAGCCATTAGCATACAACACCATTTTGCTCTAGTGTCATTTTTTAATGTTAAATTTTGAGACAAAATTTCTGAAGTTGCAATTTATCCCAAGTAATTTTTAAAGAGTTGGAGATATTGAGGCAGAATTTAGCAAGAAAGCATACCTCAGAGCAGGTCATCAATGAAAAACCTCCTCAAAAAGGAAGGAGGGGGCTTCCCTGGTGGCGCAGTGGTTGAGAATCCGCCTGCCGATGCAGGGGACACGGGTTCGTGCCCCGGTCTGGGAAGATCCCACATGCCGTGGAGCGGCTGGGCCCATGAGCCACAACAGTGAGAGGCCCGCCTAGCACCAAAAAAAAAAAGGAAGGAAGGAGGGAAGGAGGGAAGGAGGGAGGGAGGGAAGGAGGGAGGGAGGGAGGGAGGGAGGGAGGGAGGGAGGGAGGGAGGGAGGGAGGGAGGGAGGGAAGGAGGGAGGGAGGGAGGGAGGGAGGGAGGGAGGGAGGGAAAGAAAAGAACAGGAAACTTAAATAATTAAATTTGGGATAAGTCAGATGGGGAAAATAAGATTTGGAGTTCATGAGATCAAAGGACACAGCACCTCACTTCCAAGAAACTGTCCTACAGAGATATTTGCACAGGGAGATCAAAGTGACATCTACAGAAATGTTCAATATAGCATTGCTCATAAGAAAAAAAAATTGGAAACAACTTATGTCCAAAAATAAGGAAATGTTTAAATAAATCATGGTATGGAATATTGAGATAGGTTTGTATGAACAGATAGGAAATAACTACAAGATTTTTTTTCTCCCATTGAAAAAATAAAAGGTCACAGAATAATATGTGTAACATGATCCCAAATTGTGAAGGAATGAGGTGGGAATACTGAGGTGAAAGAGGCTGTGAAGGGGCACCTTGCTTTCACTCCCATGTTTGTTATTATTTATATTTATTAGCAATAGGCATGTAATCCCAGATTACTTTCTTATTTAAAAATGGTTTTAAGAAATCAAGTGGAGAGTGTATGTAATGCAGGCAGTATACTGTAGTAAACTAAACATCATCTGTACCCAGACAAGCTAAATTAAACTATAGTTCTGTATCCTGTTATCTGGGTAACTTTAATATTTTCCTAAATTTATCTGAGCCTTTATTTTAGCAACATAAAATAGGGATAATTAATACTTGTCTTTCAGTATTCCTAAGCTTAGAGGTGATGTGTATAAAGGTGTCCAATATATGTTATTTAATATTAACAATAGCAAATGACTTTGAAGAATTAACGGTATATCACATATTTTATTGTGTGCTCTTCTGTAACTCTCGTTTCATTTATCTCTTCCTAGATGCAAGTCCTTTAAAACTTGTGACTCATACTCAAATCTCTATCTCCTCTGCCATATTTGCTTAACATTACCTGGTGTAATACCTTAGAATATTGCATGCTGGGTAAATAAAGTAGAATTATGCATATTTTAGAGCTGGAAAATATCCTAGAGTTTACCTAGTTCCATTTCCAAATTTACTACAAAGAGAACAATTGCTAGTCAGAATTAGTTCATTAAATTCTTCTCATTTATAGCATGTATCCCAAGGTATCCTGTCTCACATAAGTGTGTACAGCAACTATACGATGCTGGGGTCTGTCCTCCTGGGAAATCTTCCCACTAAACACATGCCACTGAGCTTCATTTCCTGCTAAGGGGTGACAGTGTTAGAGTATAGAATATTTGGGAGTATGCATGTCTGAGAACTATCACTGCTTAAACAAACTTTGAGAAGGTGGAGGTTGATGGGGATGAGGGAGGAGCAGATAAGATTGGTACAAGAGACAAATTTCACCTATTTGGCTCTTCTTTAAATGAACTTGCATCATGTCCCTTAAAAATAATTTCTTGCATCTCCTTTGGTACATATGTATGTTAGACTGCTATGCTGTCCCAAGCCATAAAGGTAGGGAGGGATACAGTGATAAAAAGGCATACCCTCTTTGCATTCTTTTGTTTGTTTGTTTTGTTTTTGTGGTACGCGGGCCTCTCACTGCTGTGGCCTCTCCCGTTGCGGAGCACAGGCTCCGGACGCGCAGGCTCAGCGGCCACGGCTCACGGGCCCAGCCGCTCCGCGGCATGTGGGATCTTCCCGGACCGGGGCACGAACCCGTGTCCCCTGCATCGGCAGGTGGACCCCCAACCACTGCGCCACCTGGGAAGCCCCCCTCTTTGCCTTCTTAGTACCCACATCAATGAAGGATCATTGGAATACTATGAAATATTTTTCAGTAGTGATATTTCAGTGTTACATTAGTACATTTTCAAGTTTTGCGTATTTCACTGCAAATGAAAATGACAACTGGGGTAAATATCTTAACAAAGTAGGTTTTTCATATTTAAAGGCCAGAGAATTAACTCCCTGTGACATGAATAGTTTTGCTTTGGGCAACAAACACTATAGAAATAATAGCCTACAAAAGATTTTATCCTATTACGAAATATTTTCAGTCATACAAAACATACATAGAAAATAACATAATGACCTGGGTGTACTGAAAAAATAAACAAACAAAATATTACAGATATAAATGTTGCACCCCTCTCCTTTCCATTGATAATCACTATCCTGAATTTGGCATTATTCTTTCCTTTCATGTTTTTATACTTTGACTACAAAGCATGTATCCTTAAACTATATAGCATCCTTTGCAAGTATCCAAACTACATATAAATTGTATCATTCTTTATATGGCCTTATACAACTAGTGTTACTTGCTTAAAGTACTTTTTGAGATTTTTACATATTTATACACATATTTCTGGCTCATTCATTTTAACTGCTATTAGTATTAATCACTTATAAGAATATATGACAATTTATCCATTCTCCTATTGATGGGTATTTTTGTTGTCTTCAGTTTAATTGCAAACAACAAAGTAATTAATATTCTTGTATATATATCTCCTTCAGCTCATTGGCATGAATTATGTAATTGCTGATCAGAGGGTCATTTTCAGCCTTGCTAGATATTGCCAAATTGTTTTCAAAACTCATTTACATATTGATACTCCCACCATACACATAAGATTTTCTGTTGTTCTAACATCTTCACCAGTACCTGGTAGGGTCCAACTTTTATTTTAAAATAGCTAGTTTTCTTTTTCTTTAAGCATGTATTATGTCGTTGAAATTTATTTTGTTTTTTCCAGTATATTTTGCAGATAACATCAGGTTATAAGAGATGAAAAAGGAAAGTGGACATAACTGGGATAAAGCACAAAATAATGATAAAACTTTGAAAGACTTCTAAATATAAAAAATGAGTAAATATTAAATATCCATTTTAAAGACTTTGACATAAGTAGAATTATAAATTCCCTTTGCAAATTCAAACCAAAGGGACTCTCCAAGATGGAGTCCCTTAATGCATGGGTGTGTTTTGTACATTGTACATACTTCCATGACAACTACAAGTCTCTTATGACATTATATGACACAGATTAACTAAAAATGGTAAAAGTAATTTTTTCTTGTACTTGCTATTTTAAATATATGTATTAGAACTTAATATTTTGGTATGTTTGAAGTGTTATTTGAACATTTTTTTATTTACTAACTTCAAATAGCTTTTTAGGCAACACAGATTTCTCATTTTAATCCTTCCTTTCTTATTCACAGTTATAAAACTCTTCTAATGGTCTACGAGCTAAAGAAGGTCAAGAATCAGTATTTCTTTTCACCGAACAATTAGTAGTCCATAACTGTGAACTTTCTATTGAATGACAGACTTCATTCAAGATGTTTTCTCCTGGGTTTTTCACAGACTGATATTGATTTCTTTTTCCAGTGAAATATCTTTTCATGTAGTAATGCCTTCAGCAGAGCAGAAATTCAGAATGAATTTGAATTTTTATCTGTTGAATACTTATTTTCAAAACTTTTACATATATCATCCCCTTCCTTTGTATCAATTGAACAGGGCGAAATCATTTTCCCTTAGAACAATGTTTCATATGGTAGGTTCAGAATTTCAAATAAGTAAGGGATTGTGTCAACCATTACAATAATTTGGAGGATAATTTTAAGAAAGATAAGGAGAGACCCCCGCTCCCAATTCCCAAGTGGCTTTATGGGTAGAAGGAAGGCAAACATTTCATTAATTTACACCCACATTTGTTGCATTTTACTTTTTCCACTCCAATTTTCTTTCTCCCTATTTCATCAACAATTTGTTTGCAGTGTTGTTTTATCTGTCATCATGCACGTTTTAAGCTGATGACTGCTGACATCATTCTATCATGTGATTTTCAAATGCTATTACCTCAGAATCCAACCCAGCCTGCTACGAGAAACAATCCTTTTTATTCTTTCCCGATATTAGATAAAAAGAAATGAAGATGTGTATAAGAACTTACATCTCTTTAAGGCAAGAATGCTCTTCAATTTCTGTTTGGGGCCAGTTAATTCAGTCTATAGCTTACCTTGCTTTCCTGTAGTGCTGGCATTTTCTGTACAGCAATACTTAATTGAGGGCACTGCTCTGATTTTTTCCATTTCTTCAAAATACCACTGATATAAGGCAATTATTTTAGTAAACAATTACTTCTCTGGATAAAATGGTGCTCTCTCTGGAGGCAGATTAGGCTAAAATAAATACTTCTCTATTTCATACTGTCTTGTAATTGCTTTCATGCCTTTTCAAAATAAAGCAAGTATATGAATATGCAGTTAAAAATCTATCTCTGTGTATAATGCTAATGTACAAACATGTACAAAAGTTAAAAAAAAAAAAAGAAAATCCAGAAAGACTTTTCTCCTCAATTGCTTTCTGTAAGGAAAAAAGTAGGGCCAAAGATAAAGATGTCACGATAATGGCAAAAATTTGATAATCTGAAAATACAAAGTATCGGTGGAAAATAGAACCACAAAACTCAAACATTGCTGTTGGAAGTGTAAATGGGTACATACACTTCAGAAACAGTTAAGAACTACCTTGTAAAGTTGAGCGTTCACACATAGCCTGTGACTTACTTAATAAGCCCATTCCTAAAAAGGTAGCCTAGAGCTGTCCTGTCTAATACAGAAGTCACTAACTACATGTTAGTAGTAGTTTTTTTTAATTTTTAATTTTGTTAATTAGAATTAAAGTACCCAGTAGTAATAAGCATACCTAGTGCCCAAATTCTCATCTCTAATACCATTTACTAATAAAAGGAGCCAGGCTCCTTGGAGAAATGGCTGCTTCTAGAACTGGGGCAGGAAATATACAAGATGATCTCAGAGCAACTTTTAGTGCCAGAAAGGAAGTGCTAAACACACACAGGTGAGCATATTGATGGGAGTATGTCAAATAGGCACAGGAAGTAGCAGAAAAAGCCCGCAGTGGCCAAAACTAGAATAATTTGAGCAAGAAACTGAATTGAATTATAACCCAAGATATAAAATAAATATCCAAGAGTCCATACTGATATAAATTATTGAGTTAATTATTGAATTAAAAAGTAAATGAGTGACAAAAGACAAATCTTACTTGCAGAAGAATTCCAGTTCCTTAAGTGTGGGCTGCACATAGTGACTTCATTACAAAAAGTGAGGTGGAGGGGGTAGAGTAATCAAAGTCAACACAAACAGTGATAAGTCATGTGGATGAGTTTCATAGTATATACCTTTGATACAGTGTGATTAAAATATCACACTACCTCTGTTGTCTTCCTCCCCAAAACCTATAACTCCAGCCTAATCATAAGGAAGACATCAGAAAGTCCCAATAGAAGGACACTATACAAAATACATGACCAGTGTGCCTCAAAATTGCCAAGGTCATCAAAAACAAGGAAACTTGCAGTAGCTGTCATGGAGCACCTAAGAAAACTTGATGACTAAAGTTGATACGGTATCCTAGATGGTATCCTAGGACAGGTAAAGGACATCAGATAAAAATATTATAAGTAAATTTTGATTTAACATCAGTGAATATTAGGAAGCTATGGACTTTGTGTATCAATATTAGTTCATTTATTGTTAACAAATGTGCAATACTAATGTAAGATGTTGTAAATAAGAGACAGTGGGTGAGAGATATATGGGAACTCTCTGTGCTACCTTTACAATTCTTCAGTAAATCTAAAACCATTTTATAAAGTGAAGTTTGTTTTTTTTTAAGAAAAGATATAATCAGAGAAACAAAATACCAGTAAAAACGTATGTGGAAATCCTAAATGACACATACTATCCCCTTTTCCCATTAATCTTTGCCTCAAAATAATGCATTTATTTCAACACTCCATAGATTGATTTTTCTTGGCAATTAAGTGCATAAAATCCATTTTAAAAAATTAAGTTAGATTAAAAATTCAGTTCCTCAGTGGTACTAACCACATTGCAAGGGCTCAAAATCCTCACGTAGGTATTGGCTGTGATGTTGCAAAGCATAGATAGAACATTTCCATCAGCGCAACAAGTTTGGTTAGATTGTGCTGCTTTGGAGAAACTCTTCCAAGTGTGCACCAGTAAATATAGACAAGAATCTTCACAGGAGCATTGTTTCTAATTTTTTTTAATTATAAAGACAGGGCTTCCCTGGTGGCGCAGTGGTTGAGAGTCCGCCTGCCAATGCAGGGGACACGGGTTCATGCCCCCGTCCGGGAAGATCCCACATGCCGCGGAGCGGCTGGGTCCGTGAGCCATGGCCGCTGCGCCTGCGCGTCCGGAGCCTGTGCTCCGCAACAGGAGAGGCCACAGCGGTGAGAGGCCCGCGTACCGCAAAAAAAAAAAAAAAAAAAATTATAAAGACAAAACCAAACAATGTCTATCAACAGAGGAATGGATAAATAAATTATGACATAACCACAAATTAGAATCCTATACTACAGTGAAAGTAGTATATATATCATATATCAACATGAGTGAATCTTTAAAATGTTGAGTGAAAGAGGCAAATTTCAAGCCTCATTATGAATTCAATTTTAAAAATTCAGGAACTGTAAAACCTAATAATATATTGCTATAGGAATACATATGCATGTGGTAAAATTATAAGGAGAAACAACAAAATTCAGTCCAGTCGTCTGGGAGAGGACAAAGAAGGCACTTATTGGGAGAGATGTTTAGAGCTTCATTGGCATTGATAAAAGTCTTTTACTAAGATTGCTGTCTTTTGCTAAGTCTTTTGCTAAGATTGTTAGGATTGGTTCCAGATATGTTTGTTTTATTACTATGCTTCACAATTTTCATTTTATTACATATTTTGAATATACCTGTCAAAGCTTTCTCTGAGTTCTCCTTTTGTTAGGTATCACTTATCACTTTTCTCGATAATGGATTTCTCATTCCTGTTATCAAGTTTTGCTCCACTAGAGCATTTGAGGCTTAAACTTGCTGGCTATCATGGATTTTGCCATTTGTTTCCTGACCCCCTGAATGTTTTTTTGTGCTTCCAAATTTTCATTACTGGATTTGTAGCCTAATTTATCACTTCAAAACTCAAAATGAATGTTAATATAGTTTCTTAATTCAGGGGATGTTATCTTGCAAATCAAATGAGCAAGGCCAGTTCAGACAATCTATTGTTTAATCTTGTATCATTCAAATATTGACTCTTCATATAATGGAGCATCATTACCTGGAAGAATCAACAGCACTTAAAATGTACAAAATGTTTCAGAACTCGCTTAGTAGACATTATTAATAGTCTTCTACAAAATACTATTGATGCTATTTCATTCATATTTCAAAATCCTTTCCTTGTTTTACTTAACTAAATCTCTACCCATTCTTTCCAATTCTTTATTAAATACTAATTTCCTTTTCTATCCTGCTAGGGCTCCAAAAATAGTAGTCAGGTGGGAAACCCTGTTTAAAGTTTCTTTTTTTTAGTTATTTCCCATGCTGGTTTTCTGAATTACTATATTTTTATAATCACGTTTTAAAACAAATTACTCATTTAACCAGCACAAATGGATATTCTGGTTATTTTTAGAAATACATAGATTTTTGAATTATTTAACCTATTCTATTTTTAAGTGTAATGTTTAAAAGTGCTCTGCTATTTAGAAATTAAATTTGAGGGAAAACCAAATCAGGTTAACGGAAAAATAAGCAGTCTTTCCCAGTTACCTAAGCGTTTCTAACAGATGTAAATTAGAGAGAAAAGAAACTCCATAGCCCAAAGGTGTAATCATAGATTTCTACTGTGATCATTATCTCACTGTCTTTTTTGGTACACACCAGCCTCATTTCCACTTTCACAATATTAAGAAAATAAAAATGTGAAAACATACAATATTGTAAACGGGGGGGTGAAAGTTAACTAAATAGGTAATAAATCTTCATCAATAACAAGACCAGTAGAACTGGGTAGAAGAACACCTATGTGTGCTATTCACCACCCACCTGGAAACAAGTAGAAATACTCCTCCTCGTTATCGCCTTTGTTTATGCTGTGAAGCAATCAGAAATTTGCTCCAAGTCCTGCAAATATCTGAGGTGACCTACAATATATTTTACCCACCAGTAACTCATTCCCTATATTCAGTTAGAAATTCCAAATTCCAATCAATACCTGTGCAGAGAGTGCTGGGAAATGGCAATGGCAGGATGAAAATGGGAAGCTATAATTTCTACAGTGTGGGGAGGTGAGGACTGGGCAATGATGGAAACAGGAAGAGCCTTTTATTGAAGATTGAACTTTCTATTTTCTGATTTGTTTATATATTTTTTATTTTATTGGATTATAGTTGTGTTAGTTTCTGGTGTACAGCTAAGTGATTCAGTTATACATATATGTATATTCATTCTTTTTTAGATTCTTTTCCTATATAGGTTATCACAGAATATTGAGTAGAGTTCCTGTGCTATACAGTAGGTCCTTGTTAGTTATCTGTCTTAAATATAGTAGTGTGTGTATGTTAATCCCAAGCTCCTGATTTATTCCTCCCTGCCACATTTTTCCCTTTGGTAACCATAAGTTTCTTTTTGATATTTGTAAGTCTGTTCTGTTTCAGAAATAAGTTCATTTGTATCATTTTTTAAAATTAGATTCCACAAATGAATGATATAATATGATATTTGTCTTTCTCTGTCTGACTTACTTCACTTAGTATGATAATCCTTAGGCCTATCCATGTTGCTGCAAATGGCATTATGCTGTTCTTTTTTGTGACTGAGTAATATTCCATTGTGTATATATACCACATCTTCTTTATCCATTCATCTGTTGAAGCCTCCATGTCTTGACCATTGTAAATAGTGCTGCAATGAACTTAAAAAAACTAAAAATAGAACTACCATATGACCCAGCAATCCCACTCTTGGGCATATATCCAGAAAAAAAAAACCATAATTAGAAAAGATACATGCACCCTTATGATTTGTTTATATTTTTAACGAGCCAGGAATTACAAGTAGAAGTATCCACACCAGATGAAAGTGAGCAGACATCTAACAACTGGAATGCCTATCCAGCCATCTCCTCCCTACCGCTCACCCCCTGTCCCACTCTGTGCAATATAGCGTACACTGCTCTGAGAACCATTTTTCTCCTCTAATCTGTGTGGTAACCATATTGATATTGGGTTGGCCAAAAAGTTCACTCAGTTTTTTCCATAAGATGGCTCTAGTGGCACTTAGTTGTCTTTAACTTCCTTCGAAACAATTTTGTTAGATTGTATGTGACAGCTGTCATATCAGTGTGCATTTAAAAAATGACATCAAAATTGGTGAATTTTTGTTTAGCCAGTTTAATATTCCAGATGGAAGAAAAAAAGCAACATTTTTGGCATATTATGCTTTATTATGTCAAGAAAGGTAAAAATGCAACCAAAATGCAAAAAAAGATTTGTGCAGTGTATGGAGAAGGTGCTGTGACTGATTGAACGTGTCAAAAGTGGTCTGTGAAATTTCATGCTGGAGATTTCTTGATGGATGATGCTCAACGGTCGGGTAGACCTGTTGAAGTTGATAACGATCAAATTGAAACAATAATTGAGAACAATCAACAGTATACCACGCGGGAGATAGCCGACATACTCAAAATATCCAAATCAAGCATTGAAAATCATTTGCACCAGCTTGGTTATGTGAATCGCTTTGATGTTTGGGTTCCACATAAGTTAAGTGAAAAAAACCTTCCTGACCATATTTCCGCATGTGATTCTCTACTTAAACGTAATGAAAATGTTCCATTTTTAAAACAAATGGTGACAGGTGATGAAAAGTGGATACTGTACAACAATGTGGAATGGAAGAGATCCTGGTGCAAGTGAAATGAACTACCACCAACCACACCAAAGGCTGGTCTTCATCCAAAGAAGGTGATGTTGTGTATATGGTGGGATTGGAAGGGAGTCCTGTATTATGAGCTCCTTCCGGAAAATGAAATGATTAATTCCAACAAGTACTGCTCCCAGTTAGACCAACTGAAAGTGACACTGGAAAAAAGTGTCCAGAATTAGTCAGCAGAAAACGCATAATCTTCCATCAGGATAACACAATACGGCATGTTTCTTTGATGACCAGGCAAAAACTGTTACAGCTTGGCTGGACAGTTCTGACTCATCCACCATTCACCAGACATCACACCTTCAGATTTCCATTTATTTTGGTCTTTACAAAATTCTCTTACTAGAAAAAATTTCTATTCCCTGGAAGGCTATAAAAGGTACCTGGAAGAGTTCTTTGCTCAGAAAGATTTAAAAGTTTTGGGAAGGTGGAATTATGAAGTTGCCTGAAAAATGGCAGAAGGTAGTGAAACAAAAGGATGAATATGTTGTTCAATAAAATTCTTGGTGAAAATGAAAAATGTGTCTTTTATTTTTACTTAAAACCCGAAGGCACTTTTTGGCCAACCCAATACTATGTGACTCCAGTCCATGGGCCACAGATGACTAGACCATGCATGAAAAAAGATGGGCCAATAAACTTGTTCCCCAGGTAATTTGTACTTGGACAAAATTTCAGATCAGTCAGGTTAGTTTCACCACAGAAGAGATGTTATTTGAGAGCTAATGACAACTTTGTTTTAGACTGTACCATCTGCAGTTTCAGAACAGAGTGAATCAAAGGACGCTGGTCAGAAAGAGAAGAGGAGGAGGGAGGGAAGAAAGGGGAGAAGCAGGAGAGATGGAAAGTGATCACAGAAGCAAAGATGAGATCTAGAGGAAGTCCCAGTGGCATTTTATCCTTGGATCAATGATTCTCAATACTCATTGGTTTCCAAGATACCCTTCAGCATCTTCATATTAAACTTTGTTTTGCTTTAACTTAAGCTACCTAAATGAATTTCTGCTACTTAAAGCCAGTATAATTATAGGAACTATGTGAAACTTGTTAAAAGTAAACAGGAATGAGAATGCTGCAGGAAAAGGAAAAAGAAATATCACTCCAAAGGCTTAGAAGAAGAGCAGACTTCTGAGCTATGGAGTAAAAGAAAATTGATGGGCATCCCCAGAAAGATACAAGCATGTTCTATGAAACTTCTGCAGAATGTCATGCAGACTGAATTTTTATAAAGTAGATAATAAGGTGGGATTTTCTAAAAGAAATAACACTAAACGCACCAACATTCGAATTATAGAGGTCCCAGAAGAAGAAGAGAATAAGAAGGGGTCTGAGAAAATATTTGAAGAGATTATAGTCAAAAACTTCCCTAACATGGGAAAGGAAATAGTCACCCGAGTGCAGGGATCACAGAGAGTCCAATACAGGATAAACCCTCGGAAAAAGAGACCAAGGCATATATTAATCAAACTAACAAAAACTAAATTCAAGGAAAAATATTAAAAGCAGCAAAGGAGAAACAAAAACTAACATACAAAGGAATCCCCATAAGGTTATCAGCTGATTTTTCAGCAGAAATTCTGCAGGCCAGAAAGGAGCAGCAGGATATATCTAAAGCGATGAAAAAGAAAAACCTACAAGCAAGATTACTCTAAGCAAAGATTTTATTCAGATTACATGGAGAAGTCAAAAGCTTCTCAGACAAGCAAAAGCTAAGAGAGGGCTTCCCTGGTGGCGCAGTGGTTGAGGATCAGCCTGCCGATGCAGGGAACGCGGGTTCGTGCCCCAGTCTGGGGGGATCCCAGACAAGCAAAAGCTAAGAGAGAGCTTCCCTGGTGGCGCAGTGGTTGAGGATCAGCCTGCCGATGCAGGGAACGCGGGTTCGTGCCCCAGTCTGGGGGGATCCCACATGCCGCGGAGTGGCTGGGCCCGTGAGCCATGGCCGCTGAGCCTGTGCATCCGGAGCCTGAGCTCCACAACCGGAGGGGCCACAGCAGTGAGAGGCCTGTGTACCACCAAAAAAAAAAAAAAAAGAAAAGCTAAGAGAATTCAGCACCATCAAACCAGCTTTACAACAAATGCTAAAGAAATTTCTCTAGGTGGGAAACACAAGAGAAGAAAAAGACCTACAAAAACAAACCCAAAACAATTAAGAAAATGGTAATAGGAACATGCATATCAATAATAACCTTGAATGTAAATGGATTAAATGCCACAACCAAAAGACACAGACTGGCTGATTGGATACAAAAACAAGACCCATATATATGCTGTCTACAAGAGACCCACTTCAGACTTATGGACACATACAGACTGAAAGTGAAGGGATGGAAAAAGATATCCCATGCAAATGGAAATCAAAAGAAGGCTGGAGTAGCAATACTTGTATCAGATAAAATAGCCTTTAAAATAAAGACTGCTACAAGAGATAAGGAGGGACATTACATAATGATCAAAGGATCAATCCAAGAAGAAGATATAACAATTATAAATGTTTATGCACCCAACATAGGAGCACCTCAATACATAAGGCAAATGCTAACAGCCATGAAAGGAGAAATCAACAGTAACACAATCATAGTACAGGAATTTAACACCCCACATACACCAGTGGGCAAATCATCCAAACAGAAAATTAATAAGGAAACACAAGCTTTAAATGACACAATAGACCCGATAGATTTAATTGATATTTATAGAATATTCCACCCCAAAGTGGTAGAATACACTTTCTTCTCAAGTGCACATGGAACATTCTCCATGATAGATCACATCTTGGGTCACAAATCAAGGCTTGGAAATTTTAAGAAAATTGAAGTCATATCAAGCATCTTTTCTGATCACAATGCTATGAGATTAGAAATCAGTTACAGGGAAAAAAACCTGTAAAAACCACAAATATATAGAGGCAAAACAGTGCACTACTAAGTAACCAAGAGATCACTGAAGAAATCAAAGAAGAAATTTTAAAAATACACAGAAACAAATGACAACAAAAACATGATGACCCCAAACTTATGGGACACAGCAAAAGCAGTGCTAAGAGGGAAGTTTATAGTAATACAGTCTCACCTCAAGAAACAAGAAAAATCTCAAATAAACAATCTAAACCTACACTTAAAACAAGTAGAGAAAGAACAAAGAAAACCCAGAGTTAGTAGAAGGAAAGAAATCATAAAGATCAGAGCAGAAATAAATGAATTAGAGATGAAGAAAACAATAGCAAAGGTCAATAAAACTAAAAGCTGGTTCTTTGAGAAGATAAAATCGATAAACCCTTAGCCAGACTCATGAAGAAAAAAAGGGAGAGGACACAAATCAATTAAATTAGAAATGAAAAAAGGAGAAATCACAACTGACACTGCAGATATACAAAGAATTATAACAGACTACTACAAACAAATATATTCCAATAAAATGTACAAGCATGAAGAAATGGACAAATTCTTGGAAAGATACATTTTTCCAAGGCTGAACCAGGAAGAATTAGAAAATATAAACAGACCTATCACAAGTAATGAAATTGAAACTGTAATTAAAAATCTTCCAACAAACAAAAGTCCAGGACCAGATGGCCTCAGGCGAATTCTATCAAACATTTAGAGAAGAGTTAACACTGACCCTTCTCAAACTCTTCCAAAATATAGCAGAGAGAGAAACACTCCCAAATTCATTCTATGAAGACACTATCACCCTGATACCAAAACCAGAAAAAGATATCACAAAAAAATAAAATTGTAGATCAATATCACTGATGAACACAGATGCAAAAATCCTGAACAAAATACTAGCAAACAGAATCCAACAGCACATTAAAAGGATCATACACCATGATCAAGCGGGATTTATGCCAGGGATGCAAGGATTCTTCAATATATGCAAATCAATCAATGTGATACACCACATTAACAAATTAAAGAATAAAAACCATATGATCATCTCAATAGATGCAGAAAAAGCTTTTGACAAAATTCAACACCCATTTATGATAAAAATTCTCCAGAAAATGGGCATAGAGGGAACCTACCTCAACATGATAAAGACCATATATGACAAACCCACAGCAAACATCATTCTCAATGGTAAAAAACTGAAAGCATTTCCACTAAGATCAAGAACAAGACAAGGATGTCCACTCTCGCCATTCTTATTCAACATAGTTTTGGGAGTCCTAGCCACAGCAATCAGAGAAGAAATAGAAATTAAAGGAATCCAAATCAGAAAAGAAGTAAAACTGTCCCTGTTTGTCAATGACATGATACTATACATAGGAAATCTTAAAGATGCCACCAGAAAACTACTAGAACTAATCAATGAATTTGGTATGGTTGCAGGATACAAAATTAATGCACAGAAATCTCTGACATTCCTATACACCAACAATGAAAAATCAGTAAGAGAAATGAAGGCAACATTCCATTTACCATTGTAACAAAAAGAATAAAATACATAGGAATAAACCTGCCTAAAGAGGCAAAAGACTTGTACTCAGAAAACTATAAGGCACTGATGAAAGAAATCAAAAGTGACATAAACAGATGGAGAAATATACCATGTTCTTGGATTGGAAGAATCAATATTGTGAAAATGACTACACTACCCAAAGCAGCTTACAGATTCAATGGGATCTCTATCAAGCTACCAATGGCATTTTTCACAAAAGACCCTTAATAGCCAAAGCAATCTTGAGAAAGAAAAACAGTGTTGTAGGAATCAGGCTCTCTGACTTCAAACTATATCACAAACCTACGGTAATCAAGACAGTATGGTACTGGCACAAAAACAGAAATATAGATCAATGGTACAGGACAGAATGCCCAGAGATAAACCCACGCACATATGGTCACCTTAATTTTGATAAAGGAGGCAAGAATATACAATGGAGGAAAAACAGTCTCTTCAGTAAGTAATGCTGGGAAAACTGGACAGCTATATGTAAAAGAATGAAATTAGAACACTCCTTAACACCATACACAAAAATAAACTCCAAATGGATTAAAGACTTAAATGTAAGACCAGACAATATAAAACTCTTAGAGGAAAGCCTAGGAAAAACATTCTTTGACATAAACCATAGCAAGGTCTTTTTTGACCCACCTGGTAGAATAATGGAAATAAAAATAAACAAATGGGACTTAATTAAACTTAAAAGCTTTTGAACAGCAAAGGAAACCATAAACAAGGCAAAAAAAACAGCCCTCAGAATGGGAGAAAATATTTGCAAATGAAGCAACTGACAAAGGATTAATCTCCAAAGTATACAAACAACTCATGGACTTCAATGTCAACAAAACAAACAATCCAGTTTAAAAATGGGCAGAAGACCTTGGGCTTCCCTGGTGGCGCTGTGGTTGAGAGTCCGCCTGCCGATGCAGGGGACACGGGTTCGTTCCCCGGTCCGGGAGGATCCCACATGCCGAGGAGCGGCTTGGCCCGTGAGCCATGGCCGCTGAGCCTGCGCGTCCGGAGCCTGTGCTCCGCAACGGGAGTGGCCACAACAGTGAGAGGCCCGCGTACCGAAAAAAAAAATAATAATAATAAAAAAATAAATAAATAAATAAAAATAAAAAAATAAAAATGGGCAGAAGACCTAAAAAGACATTTCACCAAGGAAGACATACAGATGGCCAAGAGGCACATGAAAAGCTGCTCAACATCACTGATTATTAGAGAAATGCAAATCAAAACTACAATGAGGTATCACCTCACACCAGTCAGAATGGCCATTATCAAAAAGTCTATAATCAATAAATTCTGGAAAGTGTGTGGTGAAAAAGGAACCCTCCTGCACTGTTGGTGGAAATGTAAATTGATGCAACCACTATGGAGAACAGTATGGAGGTTCCTTAAAAAACTAAAAATAGAGCTACCATATGACCCAGCAACCCTTCTACTGGGCATACACCCTGATAAAACCATAATTCAAAAAGAGACATGTACCACAGTGTTCACTGAAGCACTGTTTACAATAGCCAGGACATGGAACCAACCTAAATGTCCATCGACAGATGAATGGATAGAGAAGATGTGGCACATATATACAATGGAATATTACCCAGCCATTACAAGGAATGAAGTTGAGTTGTTTGTAGTGAGGTGGATGGACCTAGAGTCTGCAATACAGAGTGAAGTAAGTCAGAAAGAGAAAAACAAATACTGTGTGCTAATGCATATATATGGAATCTTAAAAAAAAATGGTACTGATGAACCTAATTGCAGGGCAGGAATAAAGAGGTAGACATAGAGAATGGACTTGAGGACATGGGGTGGGAGGGGGAAGCTGGGGCAAAGTGAGAGTAGCATCGACATATATACACTACCAAATGTAAAATAGTTGGCTGGTGGGAAGCAGCACCATAGCACAGGGTGATCAGCTCGGTGCTTTGTGACCACCTAGAGGGGTGGGATAAGGAGGATGGGAGGGAGGCTCAAGAGGGAGGGGATATGGGGACATGTTTATACGTATGGCTGATTCGCTTTGTTGTACAACAGAAACTAACACAGTATTATGAAGCAATTATACTCCAATAAAGATCTATTTAAAAAAACAAAACAACTATTATAAACCATCAACAACAAAAAAAGAAATTTAAGGTATTTAAAAATCTGACAGCAAAATTAAATTATAGCAATGTGCTTAATAAAGAGCAAAAATGAAACTGAGGATAGCAATATGGAGGACAAATTTGAGAATCCCCACATGTCCTTTACCTTGGCTTTCATGTTGGCAGGTCTTGGTGACCTACCTGTAGGTGTGAACCAAACTTTCATTTCTAAGGGGTTTGAGCCCTTGGTTTTCATATGCTTCTCTGTTCAGAGTTGCTGATGTATCCGTTCAGAGTTATACCAAGGCAAGAGATACCAAGACATGCGCCGAGATCACCTGAGTGCTATACATTCCTTCCTGCCACCATTGCCTGTCTAGAAGCATCCCTAACTCCTTCCCCTCATCAGCATCAATTTTCCCTGCCAAGATTGTGACTCTCTTACCTACTGGACCCTGAACATGGGAAGTCCAAAGTGTTCCAGTTAAATGGGACTCTTTCTGTGTCTCCTGGAAAGAGTACTTCTACTTTGGACCAGAAATGCTAACAATGCAGAGCCCAGAATTACAGAAATGCAAAGTACAAGGCCCCCAGTATATCATTGGAAGTGACAAGAGGAGCCCCTCCTGCTACCAGCCTTGGCTCCTGGGCCATGGATTCTTCCTGTGTTGACAGAGCACCCTATATAAATCTCTGATTTAATGCATATAATGGATGCATCCTGAGGATGACACTCTATTCTTTCAGAGAATTTTCTCCAAGCTGGTGATTTAGATATGCCTTTTGAAGGCCATCCCTAGAAGATCTGTCAGAGCAGTAGGCCAATTAATTCTGGGAATTTTTGTATATGATACAGACAGTAAATCCAGTGGTCATGGGCCCACTCTCACAACTAACTCCTTTGCTCCAAGTGGATCTCCTGGTTAGACAGCTGTTGAGTAGGATTCCAAACCTGTGGATCAAGCATTCAATATGCTCCTGGGTAACAGTGGAGCTTAAATGGATAAATTCATACAAAGAATAGGTATCTGTCTCTATGGATAAACTCCTCTTCCTTCCAGGACGTAATTTCCTTGCTACTAAAATGGATTCGTCAAAGACTAGTGCTCAGAGTTGGTTTTTGTTGATGGCAGTTTGGACATTCAGAAGCATCAGTATCTAGATAGACCAAAACAAATGGAGTCCCTTCTGTTGGGTCCAAGCACAGCATCCATCTTTGCCACAGAGACCTTGCCAGTAATGTGCCAACTAGTCCAGATCCAGGATGGCTGATGGCAAAGGCTGGATAACATTGCCTGGCCAAGTCATTTTGTCTACTTGGTTTTCTGTGACTCTTTCACACTGAGTGCTTTCTGGTAGCATCAAAGTGTGATAGAAAACTCTTTACACTTTGTGCCCACTCCCATGTCCACCCTCATGCTACACCAGGACTCCTTGTCTCTGATCTTCTATTCCTTTCCTTTCTAGGTCCATGACAAGCTGGCCAGGCCATTGGGCACTTCTTAGCAATTTGTATATATTCTCACCTTGGTCCACTTCTCATTCCATAAAAAGCAGAGTGAACTGCTCCCTAGCTCTGCCCATAGGGAAGACTTTCCCTCTCTGTTATTTTCAAAGCCACCTTTGAGTATGGCTATAATGTAGCTGCCATCTGTTTTCTGCTTTCACACACATACCATGCTGACTCACTCATAAATCAAACTTGGGCTTTTTCTTCTTTCTTCATCCAGTCGTACAAGGCCTGCCACATGACGAACCACAGGAGTGGGCCAGGAGACAGCTGCTGGTGTTTCTGCAGCAGCTGTCTGGAATGTCTTCGTTTTCACCTTGCTCTCGTCCTCTGGTCTTTCATGGACTCTATTCCAGATGTACCTGTGCCTTCTTGTGACTGTTGCTGGGCTTGTCTGACATTTTGACTCTGCTGATCCCATATAACCCAGCTCACGATAGGCAATTCATTTCAGATACAGAATCACTTTGCCTCAAGATCAAAAGTTCAGTCTCTCCCAGGGCCCAGTGACTCACCAGGAACTGTTTCTAAAATCACTTAGAATTCTTTGCTGCAGTTGGCATGGTCTTGCTTCAAATCCCAGGGGCCTGTGTTATGATTTTCTCACTGGGGCTTGCCATGAAATCCATACTGAACCTTTTCCCACCTCTAACACCCATAGTATCATAGGGTCTGTTGGATCATGTGACCGAGTGCCAGGGAAGCCTAACCTTCTATGAAGCCCTTTCCTGTTACATGTGCCACTCAGTGCTGGCAGCTTTCCATATCATGCAATATATGAGAAGGAACAATATTCCTGGTGTTCTTGTGTCCCCTGGCAAGAGTACACCTCATAACCTGAGGTCACTGACGAAGTATTGAATTCGTGCTCCAAGAAGGAGCCACTAAGCAAATGAATTTTGCTTATCTAGTCTTACTTTCTGGCCCCCTCTTCAAGCATTTGAGCTGACAGGCAATAAATACATTGATAACTGGTAGAAAGATTTGGTAATATGCTTTCCAGGAGGTCTGTTGAGGTCATTCATTCCCAGAACCATCTCTGCATCCTCCAGAACATCTCTCAGAGAATGTACTCACTACTTCGTCATCATATCCATACTCACATGAAATCTCAATTTCTACACCCAGTCTCATGCAGGTCAAACCTGTAGCCCGCTCTACTTTCTCTTCCATTCTAGTACTTTCCCACCCCTGTGTCCTGATTCTCAGGGAAGGAAAATCAGACAGGGCAGCATGGCATATTGGAGGTGGCAGCAGAAATCAAGTCTTCACCAATGTGAGATTACATTTGAGGTTGGCCTAGGCGAATGGATTCAATCTGTATAACCACAGCATGGAGGAAGGTAGGTCCAGGCAGAGGGACTCAAAACAGCAAAGGTAGAGAAGGATGAAGTCTGAGAAAGAGCAGTAATCTAGTGTGATAGGACAAAAGCCTTATAATTCTCCAGTTATGTGGGTTATTGGGTTTTTTTTAACCTTAGAGCCATTACAAGGAACAAAAATTAAGGGCCATAGAATAATTGAACATGTATTGTATTTTGCATATGTGTTCATCCAAACCAAAAAGAAAAAAAGGAGGATTTTTATTCCCCAGGTCATTCATATATATATATATATATATATATATATATATATATATATATATATATATAATGAAATATATATGTATATTTCAGTTAATAATTTCCCATATGATACCCTTTTTTTGCAATATCATCTTATTGTAAACTCACATAAAATTTATTGACAACTATCACTTTAGCACTTTTTTTCACATTAATGACTCTAAACCTACAATTTTCTGGCTTCCACTCTTTTTTTTCCCTTCACATTTGATCTTTCCCTAGTGAAATGCTTTCCATTTATCTTGATTAAACCTCACTCTATCAATTTCTGCCCTCTCTCTAACTTCTCAGAAACCTGCTGTATATTAAATTCTGTTTTCTGTGATATTAGCTGTCCCTCGTGGCGCTGGGTAACATTTAGGAAAGTTTTAAAATCCAACAACATTGAATAACCTACCTTTCAAATTGTGTATGTTGTATTTAATTTGAATCAGATGAGAAAACATGTGCATGCATATTTTACCTTAAGATGGAAAATTATTTGTGTTCCAATAATGTTCTCTTGCTTAATTGGAGAAAATTATAACACTTAAGAATAATCTACTAAAAAGCCAAGGTTTAATATTCCTCTTCCTTGGGCTTCCCTGGTGGCGCAGTGGTTGGGAGTCCGCCTGCCGATGCAGGGGACACGGGTTCGTGCCCCGGTCTGGGAGGATCCCACGTGCCGCAGAGCGGCTGGGCCCGTGAGCCATGGCTGCTGCGCCTGCGCGTCCGGAGCCTGTGCTCCGCAGCGGGAGAGGCCACAATGGTGAGAGGCCTGCGTACCGCAAAAAACAAAACAAAACAAACAAAAAAACATTTCCCTTCCTTTGCAATGGGACAAAATAAAGAGAAAAGTTTATACCCTAAGATCAACATATCTGTACTATTTGAGATTTATGATAATAAGCAGGATAAAAAGAATGTGTATAATTGCTTTTGATTTTATTTTCATGTGCATCGAATATTATTCATTCATTCATTCATTCACTCATTCATGTAATCCTCATAAGATTCCTGCGAATGAACTCTTATCAATGCAATGGGATACAGCGAGGTGGGATTTGAACCCAGGTACTTCTGACTCTTTTCCCGCTGTTATGGCATGTTCCATTTTTCATTCATTCATTCAATTTAAAAACTATGTTTTGATAGTCTCCCATATGCCAACACACCGCTGGATACTAGAGACACAGTGATGAACAGATAAGTTTTTAGGCCTCTCAGATCTTAATGTCTGTGAGGAAGACACGTCTCCTAGATTCATCCATATTCTTTTCTTTGCTGCACAGAAAATGAAGCTATCAGGCATGAGCTCCCTAAAACGACATCCTCTCCTCCTCAAGGGGTATTTACACCCTTTCCATCTTCACTTCTCTCCATTTCACCTCAGAGGAAGAAACAGCCATCCTCTCCTCTTGGATCTACTGCCAACTGCCAAAACTTGTTCAGATCCCATGTACTCCCAACATTCCTGGGAACTTTTTCTATCACGTATGGCAAGCCTTTCTCTCATCTTCAGTACTTCCTTCTCAACTGATTGTTCTCTTTGGCCAGAAATCTCCAAGATAATTTTTTTTTAATTTTTTGGTCTTACATCTTGCTCAAGCTACTGCTTTCACTCTGTCCCCAACAATAGCTTTAACAGATTTTATCTCTTCCATGCATCCTACTTACTCTTCAAACCAATACCAGTACGACCCTTACCTCTCCATTTTCCACTTGAAGAAAAATACTCCAGGCTTTCACTCCACAAGTGCAGTCAGTCTGAGGAAAGCATCTTCCTCAGAGTCCCAGATTGTCCCCAGGTTAGGCTGTGGTCACCCATGGTGGCTGTGCACTGCTCACTGGCTCCATCCCCTCCACCTGTCACTTCTCGCTGCCTGACCAACATTATCTAAATATTATCCACCCAAGTGTTCATCTCAGGGTCTACTTCTGAGAGAACCCAGATTAAGAAGAAACATTTTCAAACCAAGTTCTGTCAATTCCAATTCTTTACTTTCTTTCCAAATATTCTCTTTCCTCCCACCCCCTCTGTAACTGTTTTATTTTAAGCATCAAATTCTGGCTCCTGTACTAACTTGTCTTGTTACTCCACCACCTTCTCCCTCTAAACCATCCCTTATATACTTTGAGTCCATTTTTTTCTAAAATATAAACCTTCTTATGTCATTCCTTTGCTTAAAAACATTTGTCTCCCTTAATGTCCGTGAATGAAATTAATGTCATTGAAGTGGAATATTAGGCCCTTCCTAAATTTGCACCAACCTACATTTTTGGCCTCATATCCTCCCATGCGCCCCCTGGTCCAGCCACATTGAATTAATGACACTTTCCTAAACACACACCATTTACTTTTGTAACCCTTGCCTTTGCACACACTGTTTCTTCTTCATGGAATGCCCTTCCTTCTTTTTATCTCTTCCCTCCCCCAGAAACTCATTTATTCTTCAAGACCTCATTCAGATGCATCATCTCTAGAAAACATTCCTTATTTTTCCTAAACAGGCCTTTATGTCTTACGTGATGGTACAACACTTCATTCAGATCTCTATCATACCACAAGGTTTTATTGAAATTAATGATTATGTATCTTTCTCCTTCACTAGACTATGAGTTCTCCCACGTCAAGACAATAGCATACTGATCTTCTTGATTCTAAATACTAGCAACAATATCTAGCAATAGTACTTTGCTAAAGAAATGAATGATAGAAATTAAAATTAACTAGCATGAAGGGAAGGAAGCAAGTGGGATTATTCTAGGCTTTTTCTCTCCCATCTCCTCTGTCATCCTCCTCCACCACCATCACATATAAACCAAAATTACTGAAGTACATTGAATTTTAAAGCAAGTTTCAGGTACAGTATATTTTTTAACTGAGAAGGCCATTCCAGCCCTAAAAATATCTCTCAGACTACCTCTCCAGCTCATGAAAATCTTTTACTAAGACACAAAACTTTCACTTCAATATTAGACCCCCAAAATACTAAAATTCAAATGACTTGGGAATTAACACATCTATATAAATTAGTCTTATTACTAAAATGAATATATCCAATTTTGATGTGAGGAAAGGATTAAAAACTAGGAAGCAATGAGTCTGTGAAGTAATAGGGTTACTTGTAGGCTGAATCCATTCTTTTGCTCAAATGAAATGTGTTCGTAGAAGAAGTTTTATATTATATATTTCCATGGATGTTCTACTAAGTTCAGATTCTTTCTTCTACTACCAAAATGTGTCTATTAATGTCCCATTCTCTTAGGACCCTGCTCTGTACTTCACAGGGTAATACCAGATAAACTTGAGTAATCAGATTGCTAAACGGGTAGGTCTCATAATTGTCCAATCATCTGAAGAAGAGTATTTTTTAAGACTTCCTCAATCCCTCCTCAAAGTTTAAGTTTAAAACTCCAGGTATGAGGCCTAGAAATCTGAATTTTTTTAAGTATTCCAGGTGATTTTGTTGCTCATCCAGGTTTGAAAAACTCTAGCCTGGCAAATAAGTGATCTCTTTTGTATTTCATTTATCTCAATTAAATAAGTATTTACTGAGTGTTGATTATATGCTTAGCATAGAGGGATAATATATCTAACATTTCACAGTGTATTCGAAACCGCATCCTACCCCCAGATCCCTGCTCCCCTAGTGTCTTCCGTAACTGGGCATTCATTGCCTCTAGGAGAGTTGTTATGGGTAAACCAGTTTAAGAGAGCCAATGGAAGTCTCCATAGGACATGAAAATGATTTGAAAGAATGTGTTGTTTGACAGAAATATTCCCCTTCCCTTTACCTATATCCACCCACCTTTCTTTGGGTTATAAATTTTCTGTACTGAAGGTAGGGAGGGAAAAGTGGCAGAACATCCATAAACATTTAAATATTCAAGAGAAGAGGGCTTGGACAAAGCAAAATCCAAAGTCATCTTCCTGTTCTGAACAGCCCCCATCAGGCAAACACACATATGCACCTCATAATGTTAAAGATTATTAGAGGGAAAATGGCAGCATGGCCAGAGACAGCCTCCAGGCTTGATCTCCCTTGATCTATCTACAGTAGAAAACGGAGCAAATTTTCCCAAGTCCCAGAGAGGATCAAGAAATTATCAGACATTGAGCTAGACCTAAGAATGTCCTGAACTCTGGATGACATAGCTACAACCTATGTGGTCCAATGAGATGGGACAAAAGCCAGCCTGAGCAGGTGATAACCAATTATCACACTCATCAACCTCCCAAGACTTACAGGCAGCCTCAGGCATGGGAGGATGGGAACGGGGGTGGGGGGTGGGGGGGGTGTAACCTGGAAGTGAGGGCATCTTAAATTGACTGAGGACAAATTTCTGCCAAATAGAAGAATGAGGTCAAAACGAAAGTAACTCCTATTTATAGGAATTGAAAGAAAAATATGTCTCTTGCGTAACTGAATTTGTGGTCTAGTATTTATGTCAGTGCTTTAGCATTTACCTATAGTTGTAAGAACCTCTAAAAACAGAAAACTGCAGTGTCCCTTCCCTTAAACGAACCTGTGGAGAGATGCAGTGGAAGGAGGACAGACACCCCAGGCTGAATCCTGAATTCCACCAACAGCTCGGTGTTTATGTTCGCCAAGGCTCACTTTAATCATGTATAAAATAGGAATGGTGTTTTTGAATTAAATGAGGGGTAGAAGTTAAAATCCTGGATACATGTTGTAAGCTCAATAAATGTTACTTCCTTTATTCAGAGTTTTTAATCTTAATTTAGAGGCCATATTTATCTAAAAGAAAGCATAATCATACCAAGGTCTAATGACTCAATCCTATAATTTCTTATAAAGTATAAAGCATGACTTTGTGGATTTCTGTCCCTGTTTGAATCTATGGGAAGAAGATGATGTTCTACTGAATGTGGGTGACAACACCTTCCCTCCCACAGAATATACCAGTGAAGCAGCTGCTGATTTCACCTGCTCTGAAATTTCTTCGATGTTTGAATCAGAGTTTAACCCGAATCACTCTGGTTACAATGGCCACACAGAGCTAATCTGTGAACTCAGGGTATTGTGCTGATTATAATAGCAGGGAGAAGCTTTTTATTTTTGCTCAGAGTGGTAAAATTTTGTGCAACTGAATTTGAATTGTAAAATCCATTTCGAGCAGACCCTCTTTAAGCACTGGTCTCTGCAGATGTAGGAAGTAAAAATGAGGTTTCTAATCTACGGTCAGTGTTATGATGCACAAGGCAACCATAGCTTTCAGGTAAGGAAAGTGGGGACTTGACACAGCAATTTAGAATTTTTAGAGTTAGTATCATTTTCTTGTTAATGAGTCCGTTGACAATCATAATAGTGGGTCATAAAAGTTGGTGTTAACTTTACTTTGTCGTTCCCAAATTTTCACCTGAATTTTCTCTCTTATTCAAACAATCATTGACAATTATAGCTGAAGAGGATTCTAAAGCTCACACAACCCCGAAACAGCCAAGTGGCAATCTCTGGGCAGAAGTCCATGTGTAGATGGTTTTATATTTTCCAACAAAATGTTTCTTTCTCCTTTCCTTCTTTTGTTTTTTTTTTCTTTTTTTGTTACTGTTATTTCTTTTTTTCTGTTTTTCAAATCGTAGTATAACCTAGATACAATACAGTAAAGTGCCCAAATCTTAAGTGAATGGTTGTATATGTATATACCTCTGTAAACCACATCCCAATCAAGATACTGAAAATTTCCACAGTTTTCTTATAGCCCTTCTAAACAACTGAAAGAACCCAAAATGATCACTGTTCTCATCTCTATCCCCATAGATTAGTTTTGATTGCTTTAAAATTTTTCATAGCTGGAATCATACAGTATATCATCTTTTATACGTATGAATACAGCTGCTATGAATAGTCTTGTACATGTCTTTGGGTGGACATAAGCACTCATTCTAATGTGTGTCTACCCAGGAATTAAATTGCTAAGTCACAAGTTATAAATAGTTTAAAAATATTCTTACAACTACTAAACAGTTTTCCAAAATGATTGAGTTAATTTATATATTCACCAGAAATATTTGAATTCCAGATGCTCCACATCGTCACCAATACTTGGTAAAGTGTCTTCAGTAAATTCGAATTTGAATAGATCTAGGTTCTGTATGCATCTTCGTCAGGCCATCGGACTCCCCATGTCTTATACCTAGGCATTTCATACTCACAACTTAAATCCATGGGCCTGGAAGTCTTTTAAACTAGTCAACTAACTATGAATCACATCCAATTTCTCATTTATCTGATTCAGAAAATTAGTCGCAGGAAGTTTAACTGGCTAACCCAGCATCACATAGCTAGTGACAAATTTAGAATTGGATCTCAGGCTGGGTTCTAGACCAGGCCTCTTTCCACTGAGTGGCACTGCCACCCCCTGGCTGAGTGAACAGCCCCCATTTTAACTATTATCTCTACCTGCTAAATCTCCTTTCGAAGAACTTTGTAAAAGGAAATGCACCCTTCAATGATGTGCCACATTTGGTGCCATATTGTTGGCCTATATCATAACACTCTCTGTTGCTTCTTTTGTTGAACAATAAATGTAAAGTATCAATTCAAATATGTGTTGAAAAAGACTGGGAAAAAAAAAGACTAGAATGGGAATCACATGACCTCCTTCTAGTTGTTTTTTTTTTTAACATCTTTATTGGAGTATAATTGCTTTACAATAGTGTGTTAGTTTCTGCTGTATAAAAAAGTGAATCAGTTATACATATACATTTATCCCCATATCCTCTCCCTCTTGTGTCTCCCACCCACCTTCCCTAACCCACCCCTCTAGGTGGTCACAAAGAGAGCTGATCTCCCTGTGCTATGTGGCTGCTTCCCACTAGCTATCTATTTCACATTTGGTAGTGTATATATGTCCATGCCACTCTCTCACTTCGTCCCAGCTTACCCTTCTCCATCCCCGTGTCCTCAAGTCTATTCTCTACATCTGCATCTTTATTCCTGTCCTGCCCCTAGGTTCTTCAGCACCTTTTTTTTTTTTAGATTTCATATATATGTGTTAACAATATGGTATTTGTTTTTCTCTTTCTGACTTACTTCACTCTGTATAACAGACTCTAGGTCCATCCACCTCACTACAAATAACTCAATTTCATTTCTTTTTATGGCTGAGTAATATTCCATTGTATATATGTGCTACATCTTCTTTATCCATTCACCTGTCAATGGACACTTAGGTTTTTACAATCTTATTCAAGGAGGAAGGATCCAACGAATAATGAGGATAGTATCATTCTCATCCTGCCTCAAGGGCTATATTACCAGCTTCACAAAACCTTCATGGAAAAGTGCAGTGGTTTACGGGTAGGTATTTCTTCCTGGTCTCCACCTGCTTCATATGGTATAAACATTTTCTTAAAAGCAGGGAGAGGGCTTCCCTGGTGGCGCAGTGGTTGAGAGTCCGCCTGCCGATGCAGGGGACACGGGTTCGTGCCCCTGTCTGGGAAGATCCCACGTGCCGCAGAGCGGCTGGGCCCGTGGGCCATGGCCGCTGAGCCTGCGCTTCCGGAGCCTGTGCTCCGCAATGGGGGAGGCCACAGCAGTGAGAGGCCCGCATACTGCAAAAAAAAAAAAAAAAAAAAAAAAGCAGGGAGAGGTGTAAGCAAATTTATATGAGAAAATATGGTATCCTTTGAATTGGGCACATTTAAAGAAAATGGAAGAGTAACCAAGGACACTGTGATATTGTCTATTGACTTTTCCTCAGTTTCCTCATATAAAAAATGAGGAATTAGTTAAATTATTTGTAAGATCACCTCAAGTTTGGTAGTTCTATGAATAGATTAACCATAAATATAATTTATATGATAGAGGGAAAACACAAAACAAGCCCAGAGTTTATTTATGAATCTTTGGTTTGAGAAATAGACTTAATTAGGTAAAATGGAGATACCTGTCACTTGATGAACTAGCATTTCCATTAATTGGTCGTTGACACAAACTTGGTCTTATTATTCTTTCATATCAATCATCCCTTAACTTCCCCCTCACATGCCTTCCAACTGTATTTGATTAAACAAATTTATGTTTAGTATTTGATAAAGAAATAATTTCTTTTCCTATAGAATTACACTGTATCAAAGTGATATATTCCTTACTGTTTTATCTGAGAAATATGGGATCACTTTTTATGCTATAGAAGAGCAAAAATCTGAAAGTAATAAATCTATCTCTAGTGAAAAATATAAAATTGTATTTATGGGGACTGAAATGAAATTAACACTAGTCATCTCTTCACTAAATGATCTGAAGCATATTTCTTTTCCCCAAAGGATCTGAAACAATAGAATAAAAACTCAGGAAGAACTTTTGAGATTTCTCATACCTAAAAAGGAATAAATTGTGAAAAAACTAGATTAAAATTACCAGAGTGTCTTGATTTGTTTTGACAGATTGGGAACTCCAGAGACAAGACATTCCGTACCTTACTTATGAATCAACTTTTCCCCTTGTCTTATGAGGATTCATGCTTTCTTTAATTAGAAATTGATCAGAAGCCTAATAAAGTTTGATGAGTGATAACACTAAAAATCCCCTTCACAAAAGGCTGAACTCTATCTACTCACAAATTTTCTCCCCTTGAATTCACTTCATGCCCCCAATCTGTGTCTGAAGAGAGGATGGGGGAAAATTCAACTTACTTTCCTTTGTGAAGTTTCTCACCAAATTTTTAATTACTAGGAGCCGTTCTGATGAGTAGGTCAGAGTAACTGAAGAAGTATAAATAATCTTGTTTTTGTACAGAATAAGATGAATTAATTTAAAGGTTTACTTGAGAAAGTTTAGAGATTTATACAGGTGGGGGAACCTAGACTTAGTGGAGAGAAATAATTTACTTTATGCCAGCAAGACCTTTGGTTTGTGATTCACTCAGACTAAAATCTTCAACCCTCCCCTGCACTGTGTCACATCTTCATTGTAGTCAGGATTTATTGTGTCTCTGGATTTACTGTGTATATATGTTGATGAACATAAATATAGGATATATACATCCATATCCTAAACTTCCAAAGATAGATAGATAGATAAATAGATATGGCATACATGGCTCTAAACTTATATCTACAGATATCTGGAGCTATACGTGAAGTCCTTTATTTTTAAAGAAGATGTTGGGGGTAGGAGTTTATTAATTAATTTATTTATTTTTGCTGTGTTGGGTCTTCATTTCTGTGCGAGGGCTATCTCTGGTTGTGGCAAGTGGGGGCCACTCTTTATTGCAGTACACAGGCCTCTCACTATCTCTTTCTGATTTACTTCACTCTGTATGACAGACTCTAGGTCCATCCACCTCACTACAAATAACTCAATTTCATTTCTTTTTATGGCTGAGTAATATTCCATTGTATATCTGTGCTACATCTTCTTTATCCATTCATCTGTCGATGGACACTTAGGTTTTTACAATCTTATTCAAGGAGAAAGGAGCACAGGCTCCAAATGTGCAGGCTCAGTAGTTGTGGCTCACGGGCCTAGCCACTCCATGGCATGTGGGATCCTCCCAGACCAGGGCTCAAACCCGTGTCCCCTGCATTAGCAGGCAGATTCTCAACCACTGCGCCACCAGGGAAGCCCCCATGAAGTCCTTTTGATAATGGGTAGGCAAGAGATCTTACTATTCTTTACCAGGGGAATCAAACAAAAATTCCATGGAAAAATAGATTAAGTAAAAAAGTCTAATCTAGAAGGAAAGTAGGCAGAGCACAGTTAAACAATGCAAAAACAAGATACAGAGATACTTCTTGGCTAGAAGGTCCTGCTTGGTTCAGAAAGGGGCATACCCAGCATCAGACTCACCACTAGGGCTTCGGTTAACTCTGTTACATGAGCAACAGTAGAACAGAGGAACAGACAGGGGAAAGTGGGGTCATGGCTATATGTCAAAGCAAGTGAGAAGAAACAAGAAAGCTATAAATGTGGTCACAGATATGTGTTGAGAAGCTGAGTTAGACAGAAAATGCTTAGCTAGGACCAGAGAGATCACAGTCAAAGAAGTAAGAACAACAAAATATATCTGAGAAAAAATATGTGAGATGACACTGGATTTGTGTCTTTCCAAGGATTCTTATTGTTTCCATAGTTCAATGTAATAATTTATCTGGGGAAATGACAGACATTCCCTTGGCAATTCTGCTCCAGGTCATTCTTCCTTTGTAGGAGGATCTTAGAACCAGAGGTTGTGGTTTTATTCTCATCTAACCCAATCTTCTCTAGATCTATGCTAAATAGTAGTCATGTAGACAGCTCAGAGCTATACCCAAAAGCCGGTGGAGGCTGAGTTTCCTAAAACCTTCATTGTTAGCTTCTGTCCCAAGATAAGAGTTCCAATCCAAAGCTGATCTTTTACCTGAGATTCTGGTACAAACCAGAAAGACATTCAAAGAGTCACAGAAGATACAGCAAAATATGCAGCTCCAGGGAAAACAAAAATAACCAGCTTGACCATTGTTTCCTTGAGTGGCCAGTGGGAAAATTGAACCTGGTTCCAGCATTGAATCTCTGTGAAACTAGAAAGAATGAAAATATTTCTTAAAAGTCCTAGGAGAGAAAAGCCCACACCATGAGGCTGTGTACAGACCAGATTCAAGATGCAGAGCAAAGGAGTTTGCTATAAATTTTACTGATTCCACACCTGGAAGAATTTATACTTTTTTTTTTTTTTTTTTTTTTTTGCGGTTCGTGGGCCTTTCACTGTTGTGGCCCCTCTCACTGCGGAGCACGCAATGCTCAGCACACAATCAATGCTCAGCATGCAGGCTCAGTGGCCATGGCTCACGGTCCCAAATGCTCCACGGCATGTGGGATCTTCCCGGACGGGAGCATGAACCCACGTCCCCTGCATCGGCAGGTGGACTCTCAACCACTGCGCCACCAGGGAAGCCCCAGAATTTATACTTTTTAAAATCTTCATTCCTGTAGTACTGCAGTTTCAGTTTCAAAATATTCTTCCCAATCACAGTGAAGGGATTAGAGAAAAAAAGAACTAACCTAACTAAATTTTTGAAGCAAATATTTTAACTGGATATTTTTAGGCTAAAGACAAAAGAAACTATACATGACTGCTGTACTCTAGTTAGTAAATTTATTTCTTATGGGGACATGGGTTAACAAGTTTAAATCTATTCTAAATATATTCTAGTACTGAACAAATAAGTAGATACTTTAGATACTGAAACCCAGGTTTTTCATTGTTGGAGAAAGAAATTTCAAATAAAAGGAAAGACTAGAATGAGACCTATGTTACTGGATTGTGTCAGAAGTATTAGTCACTAGAAGTATTAGTCATCAAAAGTATTAGCCACTGCCAGGGTCCTGTGATCCAGGGACAACTTCCCCGGGAGAATACACAGTGCACCTCAGGCTGGTGCAACATCATGCTGGTATCTGTCACCGTAGGCTCACCCCACATTCCATACCTTTCCCTACCCCCCACACACCAGTCTGAGTGAGCAGAGCCCCCTAATCAGCCACACTTTTAACCCCCTCTTGTTTGGGTGAAGAACAGGCACCCTCAGGTGACCTACACTCAGAGGCAGGGCCAAAACCAAAGCTGAACCCCAGGAGCTGTGCGAACAAAGAAGGGAAAGGGAAATCTTTCCCAGCAGCCTCAGGAGCAGCAGATTAAATCTCCACAGTCAACGTGATGTACCCTGCCTCTATGGAATACCTGAATAGACAACAAATCATCCCAAAATTGAGGCAGTGGACTTTGGCAGCAACTGTAGACTTGGGGTTTGCTTTCTGCATCTAATTTGTTTCTGGTTTTATGTTTATCTTAGTTTAGTGTTTATAGCTTATTATCATTGGTAGATTTGTTTATTGATTTGGTTGCTGTCTTCCTTTTTTTTCTAATATATATATTTTTCCCCTTTTTGTGAGTGTGTATATGTATGCTTCTTTGTGTGATTTTGTCTTTATAGCTTTGCTTTTACCATTTGTCCTAGGGTTCTGTCTGTCCGCTTTCTTGTTTGTTTCTTTGTTTTTGTTTTTAATATGGTTTTTAGTGCTTGTTATCATTGGTGGATTTGTTTCTTGGTTTAATTGCTCTCTTCTTTCTTTCTTTTTCTTTTTTTTATTACATTTTATTTTTTTATCCTTAACAATTTTTAAAATTTTTTATTTTATTATTTTTTTCTTTCTTTCTGTCATTTTTTCCCACCCTCTTCTTCTGAGCTGTGTGTCTGACAGGGTCTTGGTGCCCTGGCCAGGGGTCGGGTCTGTGCCTCTGAGGTGAGAGAGCTGAGTTCAGGGCATTTGGCCACCAGAGACCTCCAGGACCCATGTAATACCAAAACGTGAAAGATCTCCTAGAGATCTCCATCTCAACACTAAGACCCAGCTCCACTCAATGACCAGCAAACTACAGTGCTGGACACTCTATGCCAAACAACTAGCAACACAGGATCACAGTCCCACCCATTAGCAGAGAGGCCACCTAAAATCATAATAAGTTCACAGACACCCCCAAAACACACCACAGGTCATGATCCTACCCACCAGAAAGACAAGATCCAGCCTCATCCACCAGAACACAGGCACCAGTCCCCTCCAAAAGGAAGCCTACACAACCCACTGAACAAACCTTACCCACTGGGGCAGACACCAAAAACAATGGGAACTATGAACGTGCAGCCTGTGAAAAGGAGACCCCAACACAGTAAGTTAAGGAGAAGACAGAGAAATGTGCAGCAGATGAAGGAGTAAGGTAAAAACCCACCAGACCAAATAAATGAAGAGGAAATAGGTAGCCTACCTGAAAAAGAATTCAGAATAAAGATAGTAAAGATGATCCAAAAATCTTGGAAATACAATGGAGAAAATACAAGAAATGTTTAATAAGGACCTAGAAGAACAAAAGAGCAAACAAACAATGATGAACAACACAATAAATGAAATTTAAAATTCTCTAGAAGGAATCAATAGCAGAATAACTGAGGCAGAAGAATGGATAAGTGACCTGGAAGATAAAATAGTGGAAATAACTACCACAGAGCAGAATAAAGAAAAAAGAATGAAAAGAATTGAGGACAGTCTCACAGACCTCTGGGACAACATTAAACACACCAACATTAGAACTATAGGGGTTCCAGAAGAAGAAGAGGGAAAAAAAGGGACTGAGAAAATGTTTAAAGAGAGTATAGTTGAAAACTCCCCTAATATGGAAAAGGAAATAGTCAAGTCAAGGAAATGCAGAGAGTCCCATACAGGATAAATCCAAGGAGAAACATGCAAAGACACATGTTAATCAAAGTATCAAAAATTAAATACAAAGAAAGAAATGTTAAAAGCAAAAAGGGAAAAGCAACAAATAACATACAAGGGAATCCCCATACGATTAACAGCTCATCTTTCAGCAGAAACTCTGCAAGTCAGAAGGGAGTGGCAGGACATATTTAAAGTGATGAAAGGGAAAAACCTACAACCAAGATTACTCTACCTAGCAAGGATCTCTTTCAGATTCGACAGAGAAATTAAAAACTTTGCAGACAAGCAAAAGCTAAGAGAATTTAGCACCACCAAATTAGCTTTACAGCAAATGCTAAAGGAACTTCTCTAGGCAGGAAACACAAGAGAAGGAAAAGACCTACAAAAACAAACCTAAAACAATTTTTTAAATGGTAATAGGAACATACACATCGATAATGACCTTAAAAGTACATGGATTAAATGCTCCAATCAAAAGATATAGACTGGCTAAATGGATACAAAAACAAGACCCATATATATATGCTGTCTACAGAGACCCACTTCAGAAGTAGGGACACATACACACTGAAAGTGAGGAGATGGAAAAAGATATTCCATGCAAATGGAAATCAGAAGAAAACTGGAGTACCAATTCTCATAACAGACAAAATAGACTTTAAAATAAAGACTATTAAGAAGAGACAAGGAAGGACACGACATAATGATCAAGGGATCAATCCAAGAAAAAGATATAACAATTATAAATATTTATGTACCCACCATAAGAGCAACTCAATACATAAGCCAAATGCTAAGCCATAAAACGGGAAATGGACAGTAACAATAGTAGGGGACTTTAACACCCCACTTACACCAATGGACAGATCATCCAAAATGAAAACACATAAGGAAACACAAGCTTTAAATGATATATTAAACAGATGGACTTAATTGATATAGGACATTCCATCCAAAACACAACAGAATATACTTTCTTCTCAAGTGCTCACAGAACGTTCTCCAGGATAGATCATATATTGGGTCAAAAATCAAGCCTTGGCAAATTTAAGAAAATTGAAATCATATCAAGATTCTGTTGTGACCACAACACTATGACACTAGATATCAATTACGGAAAAAAATCTGTAAAAACTACAGACATATGGAGGCTAAGCAATACACTACTTAATAACCAAGAGATCACTGAATAAATCAAAGAGAAAATCAGAACATACCTAGAAGCACATGACAATGAAAACACGACAACCCAAAACCTATGGGATGCAGCAAAAGCAGTTCTAAGAGGAGTGTTCATAACACTACAATCCTACCTCAAGAAACAAGAAAAATCTCAAATAAACAACTTAACCGTACACCTAAAGCAATTAGAGAAACAAACAAAAAAAAACCCCAAAGTTAGCAGAAGAAAAGAAATCATAAAGATCAGATCAGAAATAAATGAAAAAGAAATGAAGGAAATTATGGCAAAAATCAATAAAACTAAAACTTGGTTCTTTGAGAAGATAAACAAAATTGATAAACCATTAGCCAGACTCATCAAGAAAAGAAGGGAGAAGACTCAAATCAATAGAATTAGAAATGAATAAAGAGAAGTAACAACTGACACTGCAGAAATACAAAGGATAAAAAGAGGTTACTACAAGCAACTATATGCCAATAAAATGGACAACCTGGAAGAAATGGACAAATTCTTAGAAAAGCACAACCTTCCAAGACTGACGCAGGAAGAAAGAGAAAATATAAACAGACCACTCACAAGCACTGAAATTGAGATCGGGATTTAAAATCTTCCAACAAACAAAAGCCCAGGACCAGATGATTTCACAGGCGAATTCTATCAAATATTTAGAGAAGAGCTAACACTTATCCTTCTCAAACTCTTCCAAAAGATAGCAGAGGGAGGAACACTCCCAAACTCATTCTACAAGGCCACCATCACCGTGATACCAAAACCAAAGATGTCACAAACAGAGAAAACTACAGGCCAATATCACTGATGAACATAGATGCAAAAATCATCAACAAAATGCTAGCAAACAAAATCCAACAGCACGTTAAAAGGATGATACACATTGATCAAGTGGGGTTTATCCAAAAAATGCAAGGATTCTTCAATATATGCAAATCAATCAATGTGATAAACCATATTAACAAACTGAAGGAGAAAAACCATATGATCATCTCAATAAGTCCAGAAAAACTTTCAACAAAATTCAACACCCATTTATGACAAAAACCCTCCAGAAAGTAGGCATAGAGGGAAATTACCTCAACATTATAAAGACCATATATGACAAACCCACAGTCAACATTGTTCTCAATGGTGAAAAACTAAAACCATTTACACTAAGATCACGAACAAGACAAGGTTGCCCACCTCACCACTATTATTCAACATAGTTTTGGAAGTTTTGGCCCCAGCAATCAGAGAAGAAATAGAAATTAAAGGAATCCAAATAGGAAAGAAGAAGTAAAACTGTCACTGTTTGCAGATGACATGATACTACACATAGACAGTCCTAAAGATGCCACCAGAAAACTACTAGAGCTAATGAATGAATTTGGTAAATTTGCAGGATACAAAATTAATTCACAGAAAACTCTTGCATTCCTATGCTCTACAATGAAAAATCAGAATGAGAAATTAAGGAAACAATCCCATTTACCATTGCAGAAAAAAAAAAAAAAAACCTAGGAATAAACCTACCTAAGGAGACAAAAGACCTGTATGCAGAAGACAATAAGACACTGATGAAAGAAATTAAAGATGATACAAACAGATGGAGAGATATACCATGTTCTTGGATTGGAAGAATCAACATTGTGAAAATGACAATACTACCCAAAGCAATCTGCAGATTCAATGCAATCCTTATCAAACTACCAATGGCATTTTTCACAGAACTAGAACAAAAAATTTCACAATTTGTGTGGAACGACAAAAGACCCCAAATAGGGGCTTCCCTGGTGGCGCAGTGGTTGAGAGCCCACCTGCCGATGCAGGGGACGCAGGTTCGTGCCCTGGTCCAGGAAGATTTCACATGCCACGGAGCGGCTGGGCCCGTGAGCCATGGCCGCTGAGCCTGCACGTCCGGAGCCTGTGCTCCACAACGGGAGAGGCCACAACAGTGAGAGGTCCGCGTACCACACACAAAAAAAAGACCCCAAATAGCCAAAGCAATCTTGAGAAAGAAAAACAGAGATGGAGGAATCAGGATCCCAGACTTCAGACTATACTACAAAGCTACAGTAATCAATACAGCATGGTACTGGCACAAAAGCAGAAATTTAGATCAGAGGAACAGGATAGAAAGCCCAGAGATAAATCCACACACATATGGTCACCTTATCTTTGATGAAGGAGGCAAGAATATACCATGGATAAAAGACAGCCTCTTCAATAAGTGGTGCTGGGAAAACTGGACAACTACATGTACAAGTATGAAATTAGAAAACTCCCTAACACCATACACAAAAATAAACTCAAGGATTAAAGACCTAAATTTAAGGCCAGACACTATCAAACTCTTAGAGGAAAACATAGGCAGAACACTCTATGACATAAATTACAGCAAGATCCTTTCTGACCCACCTCCTAGAGAAACGGAAATAAAAACAAAAATAAGCAAATGGGACCTAGTGAAACTTAAAAGCTTTTGCACAGCAAAGGAAAACATAAATGAGACGAAAAGACAACCCTCAGAATGGGAGAAAATATTTGCAAACAAAGCAACTGACAAAGGATTAATCTTCAAAATACACAAGCAGCTCATGCAGCTCAATATCAAGAAAACAAACAACCCAATCCAAAAATGGGCAGAAGACTTAAATAGGCATTTCTCCAAAGAAGATATACAGATTGCCAACAAACATATGAAAGGATGCTCAACATCACTAATCATTAGAGAAATGCAAATCAAAACTACAATGAGATATCATCTCACACCAGTCAGAATGGCCATCATCAAAAAATCTACAAACAATAAATGCTGTAGAAGGTGTGGAGAAAAGGGATCCCTCTTGCACTGTTGGTGGGAATGTAAATTGATACAGCCACTGTGGAGAACAGTATGGATCTTCCTTAAAATACTAAAAATAGAACTACCATATGACCCAGCAATCCCACTACTGGGCATATATCCTGAGAAAACCATAATTCAAAAAGAGACATGTATCACAATGTGCACTGCAGCTCTATTTACAATAGCCAGGACATGGAAGCAACCTAAATGTCCACTGACAGATGAATGGATAAAGAAGATGTGGCACATATATACAATGGAATATTACTCATCCTTAAAAAGAAATGAAATTGAGTTATTTTTAGTGAGGTGGATGGACATAGAGACTGTCATACAGGGTGAAGTAAGTCAGAAAGAGAAAAACAAATACTGTGCGCTAACACATATATGTGGAATCTAAAATATATATATTTATATATATAATATTTATATATATTATATTGAACTATATATATTGAAATATATATATATATATTATTCTGAAGAACCTAGGGGCAGGACAGGAATAAAGACACAGACATAGAAAATGGACTTGAGGACACAGGGAAGGGGGAGGGGAAGCTGGGATGAAGTGACAGAGTGGCATGGACATATATACACTACCAAATGTAAAATAGATAGCTAGTGGGAAGAAGCTGCATAGCACAGGGAGACCAGCTCAGTGCTTTGTGTCCACCTAGAGGGGTGGGATAGGGAGGGTGGGAGGGAGGGAGACACAAGAGGGAAGAGATATGGGAACATATGTATATGTATAACTGATTCACTTTGTTATACAGTAGCAAGTAACACAACATTGTAAAGCAATTATACTCCAATAAATATGTTAAAAAATAAAATAAAATATTTTTTTAAAAGATACGAAAGACAGAAAAGAATTAGTAACTGTCACAGGTTTGGGGAGACTAAGGAGACAGTAAAACTGAATACACTGTGGGATTATGGATTGGATCTTAGAACAAAGAAAGAACTTTAGTGGAGAAACTGCTGAAATCCAAATAAAGTCTGTAATTTCATTTAGAGTATTGCACCAATGTTAATTTCTTGGTATTGGCGATTGTGTATTGTTTTGCAGATTGTCAACATTAGAGGAAACTGGGGGAAATGTAGAGAGAAGCTGTCTGCACTATTTTTGCAATCTTTATGTAAGACTAAAATCATTTCAAAATAAGAAGTTTTTAAAAATTAGCTTACCTAAATATATCTGTTCTCACTAAATATTGCATTGAATGGCATTGAAATGAATTAAATTCCAAGAGTCAAAGATAGAGGAGGAAATGTTATGAAGGGGAAAGTAAAGACAACTGTATGTCCCCAGAACTGAAACCACAGGAAAGAATCCCAAAAGATGGTGTCAGGCAGTGTCAGGGATCTGATCCCAGATTAAGCCTAAACTGTATCCCAACAAAGAGCTTTAGACTTTGCCAGGCATCTTTAGTAGACTATGGAGCCTTGTCTTTTTTTTTTTTTAATATTTACCTATCTATCTATGTACCTATCTATCTATCTATCTATCTATCTATCTATCTATCTATCTATCTATCTATCTATCATATATCTATCTATCTATTTAGGCTGCACCAGGTCTTAGTTGTGGCATGCAGGATCTTTTTGTTGTGGCATTCAGACTTCTTAGTTGCAGCATGCATGAGGGATCTAGCTCCCCGACCAGAGATGGAACCAGGGTCCCTGAATTAGGAGTGCAGAGTCTTACCCACTGGACCACCAGGGAAGTCCCAGAGCTGTATCTTTTAGAAAAACATTTACATTAGGGACTGAGGAAATTCTGGAAGAGAACTTATTCAAGGCAGTGTTTCTAACTTCACTTACTTTGCACATCATTGTTATAATTTTTTTTCTCCTTTTCACTTTTTTTAAAATTTTATTTTTTTGTTGAAGTATAGTTGCAGTACAGTATTATATGTTATAGGTATACAATATAGTGATTCACAATTTTTAAAGGTTATATTCCATTTATAGTTATTAAAAATATTGGCTATATTCCTTGTATTGTACAGTATGTCCTTGAGCTTATTGTATACCTAATAGTTTGTACCACTTATGCCCCTTCCCCTATATCATCCCTCCCCCCTCCCCTCTTCCCACTGGTAACCACTGGTTTCTTCTCTATATCTGTGTCACTGCCTGAATTGTTGTTTGCTCAGCATTTTTCTAACATTGACTTTGAAATAACTTAACTTGCTCTTATCCTTATGCTACTTAAAATTATCTCACGCATCACCACTTGTCCACATACTTCAATAGAAGTACAGCCGAGTCTTAGAGGTTGTGAAGGGATGCTGCAATTAATGATGAAATTGTTGGAACTATGTTCCATACAACACATCACACACACACATACACACACACTCACATACACACACACACACCCCACTATCTCAGCCTAAACAGAAGGAAGACAGAGAAGGAGAGCCAGGCAATCTTGCTGCTTTGGCATGGAAAATTCCACGGCTCTGCAGCCCTGAGGGATCCAGAGGACATAAGGTAGCTCTAGAACCTCAAGGATGTAGAATATCAGGAGTAGAGATGATGGTACCCTGGGGTGGCAGAGATAGTGAATGATGGAGGAGTGGTGACGGCACTCAGCCAGCAGAGGAAGGCAGAACCAGAGGTGAGAGCCAATGCCCCTGTGTCTGGAAGCATTCAGAGCTGCCCAGCGAATAGACGAAAAGATTTCTTGTAATTGACAATAGAACCACGCAGCTGTAAGGCCCTCTCAGGTAGTTGTGTGTGTTGGAAACTTCACTGAATAGACTGGGGAAGGAATGAGAAAAGCAATTATATCACAAAGAGGCAGAATGAACTTGTATCATGAATGTATGTGCAATATGTCTGGGGACCCTGAGAAATAACTCGGGGCCAATGGGATGACTTAATATGCATGGAGGTCCTGTATTAGAACTTAGGGATAGAAGCCAATGAAAATTAACCACACAAGGAGTAGCTGCAATATACGGTTATGGGAGTGTAAATTGATAAAGTCATTCTACAAACATCTGGCAGTGCTTAGTGAAATAAAGTGTGGGAACATCTTATGATCCCTTAATATGAGAAAAATTCCTACACAGTCTTACAGGAGAAAATGTTTATTACAGCTTGGTTTGTAATAGCACAAATTTGAAAGCAATCTAGGCATTCATTGTTAGATTATTAGATAAGTAAAGTATGGTAGGCACATACCATGGAATACTGGGCAGCAACCAGAATAAGGGATTACATGTGTATAACAGCACATGGTTTGAGCTCAAAAACATAGAGTTGAGAGAAAATTCAAAAAAAGTAATGCACTAGCTAACACATAAGTAACACTTATTACATGTCAGGTACTATGTCAAGCACTTTACATTTGTTAACCCATTTGCTCCTTGCAAAAACCCTATGAGGCTATATATGAGAAATTAAAACATAGAGAGATTGTGACTTGTCCAAGATAAAATAGCTAATAAATGGTAAAGAAAACATTTAGAACCAGGCAATCCCATCTACCTTAAAATCCATGCTCTTAACCACTACAGGATCTTGGTATCTTCTATCAATAAAAAATAGGAAGCGACTTTGAGCTGAATGTACTATTGTAACTTCAAAACACATATATCCCCAAATTAAAGTATTAATGTAACAAAGATACATACATTTCCAGAACATGTGATAACAAAAAAAAATAGTAGAATGAATATGTCTATTTGGGGTAAAACAGGTGAGGGTGAGAGAGAAGAATAGGATCAAAAGAGGAGACTAAATAAAATGAAAGAAATAAATAAACAACATAAAATGGGAGTAAGGCTAAGAACTGACAAAGCAGATGGGAGAGTTAAGAGAAAGTAAGGGGGCCAATGCTGGAAGCATTGGCAGAGTCCAGGCTGAGAGAAAAACAAGTGAAGCCTGAGACTAATTGTCTACCATGTAAATCAAGATATACTCAGTAACTGAAGGAAGCATTATTCCAACAGAGATTCTTTTCCATGGTTGGTAATTACTGTATAATATTCATTAAATTATTTGTCCACTTATTCACCAAAGCAGAATACTTTTTTAATTGAAACAATTAACATGACATTGTATAGTTTTAGGTATACAATGATTTGATATATATGTATATATTGTTAAATGATGACCCAAAAATTTTATTTAATATCTATCACGACAAATAGCTACAGGTTTCTTTCCTTGTGATGAGAAATTTTAAGATCTAATCTTTTAGCAACTTTCAAATATACAGTACATTATTATTAACTATGGTCGCCATGCTGTACATAACATCCCATGACTTGTTTATTTTATAACTAAAGCTTGTACCTTTTGACTCCCTTCACCCATTTTGCCCACCTCCCCCACAGTTCCCCACCCCCTGCCTCTGGCAACCACCAATCTGTTCTTTTTATCTATGAGTTCAGTTTTTTTTTTTAATTAATTTATTTAATATATTTTTATTTTTGGCTGTGTTGGGTCTCTGTTGCTGTGCGCAGGCTTTCTCTAGTTGCAGTCAGCGGGGGCTACTCTTTGTTGCGATGCACAGGATCCTCATTGCAGTGGCTTCTCTTGTTGCAGAACACAGGCTCTAGGCGCATGGGCTTCAGTAGTTGTGGCACGCAAGCTCAGTAGTTGTGGCTCACGGGCTCTAGAGCACAGGCTCAGTAGTTGTGACTTACAGGCTTAGTTGCTAGTGGCATGTGGGATCTCCCCTGACCAGGACTTGAACCCATGTCCCCTGCATTGCCAGGTGGATTCTCAGCCACTGCACCACCAGGGAAGCCCATGAGTTCAGTTTTTTTAGAGTTCACACATAAGTGAGATCATACGGTATTTGTCTTTCTCTGTTTGACTTATTTCATCCATGTTAATGCAAATGGCAGGATTTCCATCCTTTTTACAGCTGAATGATATTCCACTATACGTATATAATCACATATATATAATATACATATATGTATATCACATTTTCTTTATCCATTCACCCATCGATAGACATTTAAATTTTTTATTCTTTTCCATTATGGTTTATTACAGGATGTTGAATATAGCTCCCTGTGCTCTACAATAGGACCTTGTTGCTTATCCATTCTGTACGTAGCAGTTTGCATTGTGGTAATCCCAAACTCCCAATGCAACCCTCTCCCACCCCCACCCCCCTTGGCAAGCACAAGTCTGTTCTCTATGGATAGACAGTATTCTTTCCATATCTTGGCTATTATAAATAATGCTGCTATGAACATGGGGGCGCAGATATCTTTTTGAGATAGTGATTTTGTTTCCTTCTGATAAATACCCATAAGTGGAATCGTTGGATCATGTGGTAGTTCTATTTTTAATTTTTTGAGAAACCTACATACTGTTTTCCATAGTGCCTCTACTAATTTACATTGTTACCAATAGTGCACAAGGGTTCCCTTTTCTCCACATCCTTTGCCAATGCTTGTTATTTCTTGTCGTTTTGATAATAGCCATTCTAATAGATGTGAGGTAATATCTCATTGTGGTTTTGATTTGCATTTCCCTGATCGTTAGTGATGTTGAGCACATTTTCTTGTACCTATCAGCCGTTTACATGTCTTCTTTGGAAAAATGTCCACTTAGTTCCTCTGCTCATTTTTTCAGCAGATTGGTGTTTTTGCTATTGAATTGTACAGGTCCTTTATATATTTTGGATATGAATTTCTTATCAGATATGTGATTTGCAAATATTTTCTCCCATCCCATTGGTTGCCTTTTCTTTTCATTAATGGTGTCCTGTGCTGTGCAGAAGATATTTTAGTTTGATGTAGTCCCACTTGTTTATTTTTACTTTTGTTGCCTTTGCTTTTGGTGTCAAATTCAAAATATCATTGCCAAAATCAGTGTCAAGGAGCTTCCCCGCTATGTTTTCTCCTAGGAGTTTTATGGTTTCAAATGAAGGCAAAGCAGAATACTTCAACATCAAAATTTAGTCACAATAGATGCCCCACATTCTACACCTTTGACCTACTAATTCTCTTTGTTCTTTATGTCAAGGATTAAATAATAGCTTTTTATCTTGTATCCAGTTTATACTGAATCTTTCTGATAGGAATAAGCACAGCAAAGTAAAACTGATGAGTCATACTATGCATTTAATATTTACTAATGACTCTAAAGTACTGGAAATATTTTAAATGTCTTTAAAAAATAGATCTGCGAAATTTTGCCCAAGAAAATTGGTTACCATTTGCACAAAGAAAATTATAGACACAAAAGAAAACTGACAGTAGTGGAAATTTTAATCTCCAATATCAGACTAATGGATGAATTTAATCTTTGTTGTAACATTCATGCAGAAATTGTTTTCAACTTAAATGGTTTCATTAAAACAAAAATAAAATGGAAATTTTTTGAAATGGCTTATCCCTGCTATGTAGAAAAGTGATTAAGTGATTTAATTATAGTTAGCCCCAGGAAATTCTTACTCAGTGAAAATCCACCCATGCTTTTGTAATACTGAAATCAACTCTGCTTAGGGTGGCAATTAGGGTATACATCAGGTTCTCATGCCCTCTTTGCAAACATTAGGCTGACCACCTACACCACAGCCATTTGGAGGTGAGGTAGGGCAGACAAGCCCATCCAAAAATCCGACTAAATTTTCATTTCAGAGCAGTACCTGCTGGCTAAGGGGAGCAGAGACTCTGTACAGGAAATGTTTCTTGATCTGGGCCTTAAAAAATAAATTAAGATTTTAATGGGTAGGAACCATGGGTCAGGGGAGTAGGCATTCTAGCTAGTGGGTACAGTCTGAGAAAATTAATATAACGGGGAATAGATAAGGACAGAATGATCAAAAACATCAAAAGGTGACGTTTTGGGCTTGACCATAGGGTTTATGTAGAGAAGTAGTAGAACATATGGCTAGAAAGTTGAGCTTGACCCAAACTTTGGGAAATCTTGAAAACCAGACCGTGCGGTTAGATTATTAGGTAAACCATTAAACTATCCCAGGTTTTTGTTTGTTTGTTAATGGAAAACTTGATGAAAATTAAAAGAAACCTTCAAAATCCTGGAAGATTAGGAAAAAGTATTAGGAATGCTGCATTAAAAGACAGGAACCAATGGTGTAATTTTTTAAATGTTTTTTTATTGTGGTAAAAGTCACATAATATAAAACATACTATTTTAACCATGTTTAACTGTACAGTTCAGTGGCACTAAGTACATACACATTGTTATACAACTCTCACCATCACCCATCTCCCTAATTTTTCACCTTCCCAACTGAAACTCTGTCGCCCTTAAACACTAACTCCCCATCCCCTCTCCCCACACCCTACTCCCCAGTCCCTGGCATCTACCAAAGTACTTTCTAACTCTGAATTTGACTATTCTAGGCACCTCGTTTTGCACTTATTGTACATCCTTATAAAATATCACCCTGGAAAAAGAGAGTCCTTGTAAGGCACTCATTCGGAAAACTGTTACCCTCTCCCAACAAATAGAATAAGTTCATGGCTTAGCATCCAGCCCAACTTTCTGACTCTGCTCCAGCACAGCTGCTCCTCTGCCTTCAGCGCTATGATTGCAGGACTTGGGATTTTTGTCGATGGCTGTCGCAGCAGGCTCAGGGCTCTCCCTCTCTTCTGTTGCACCAAGACAGCTGTGGTTGTAGTGAAAAGAAGCCTGGAGAGAGGACAGAGTTCGCTTCTCGGTTCAGCCACTCCAGAGTCTTTTAACCTGAGCAACGGCCTTAGCCCCAGGAGCTTCGTGATCTTTCCCTGCAAGGTGAAGAACTTGACCTTAGCTCACCTCTAAGCTGCCTTCAAGCTTCGGCTGTTTATGTCTCTAAGACATTCCTTTAATAAGCTACTCCAGCATTTTTAGAACCGCTTTCTTCAGGGCAACGCAAAAAGTTCTTAACAACAGGTATTAAGAGATCAATGGACAGGACAAAAATTATGAGTACATAAAGCAAAAGTAGTTCTTTCTATATTCAGCTTAAAACGCAGACTTTACGAATTCGCCTTGCTTACAAATACCTTTAAGCATATACAGCTGAGCTACCTGTGAATACATCCTATTTTTGGTTCGACATAATTCTGCCACACAGATGAGGGGGAAAACAATCTAATTCTCTTCTTCTCTTTTCAGTCTGCTTTTAATACTAATCATGGCAGAATTAAAAGTAGTGATCAATAATATAGACGTTGAAATCAGAAGACTTAATGTTTCACTATTATGACTACCACTTACGAAGTTATCTTGACCAAATTATTTAATCTCCTAAACCTTAATTTGTACATTTATGAAGTAATATTTTTGTGAAGATTAAACATGATAATGTTAACAAAGATGACATAAAAAGAGCTCAGTAAACAGGGAAACATAGTAATAATGTTAAACCTACAGAAAATATTGACCAAACAATAAAGGGAAACCTACCTTAAGAAATTGGCTAACTTGGGAAACTCACCTGCTAAGATTTGCCTTCATCTAATTAAGTGATTCTCAATATTGACTTCATGATGGAATCACTGAGGAGTTTTTTAAAACTGCCAATCCCGAAGCCCCACCCAGATACAATAAATCAGAATGTCTGGCGCACTTAGGGGAAGAGATGTGCTGGAAAGCTGAACTTCTCAGACAGCTTGAGAGCTTTCAAATTTCAAGGTCCAGACATAATTTAAACTTTAGAAGCTCAAGTCTAATTGGTTGCCTCCTCCGATTAATAGCTGAAATTTATAGACCTGGACTAGTTTATAGGTAAATTCATAATACATTTCATACAGTGAAAAAACCCTTCAGGAAAGCAATGATTTCCCCAAAAACCTGTTCTGTATATTCTTAGATAATTTCCATTTCAAATATGCTGGTAAATGTCCAAATTTGGAATCTATTGTCATCTAGCTCAGACCTAAAGGCAGAAAGCAGGCCCAAATGATAGATGGTGGCAAAATTAATATCAGTGAACCATACTGGATGGTTTTGTTATCTATGTTGTGTCACTAGTATGTGATCTGATAATAGGACATGGAGTAACATAGGAAAAAAGCTTTAACATTTCTTATTCTCAGTATAAAATTTACGCTTTTTTTTCTCAGTTCGATAAAGACATTTTACATTTAGAAGGTTTTATTATTCTTAAAAATATTATTTTAAATAGCACTATTAGGAAACTGATTATTGTAAATGTTAAATTTTGTTTCATATATAGTTGGCATTAGAAGTTTAGCCTTTACTTGGATGTATACTGTAGATTTTTAACAAAGCAAGTTCAACATTTATTATGTTTAGTGTGATTTGAAATACCCTCTTTCATGTTTTAAATAAAGTGAAATTTATGCATGTTACATGACTATGTTAACAGGCTTTAAGATTTAAAGATTCTTTTAAATTTAATTTAATTTTTTTTATATAGCAGGTTCTTATTTGTTATCTATTTTATACATATTAGTGTATACATGTCAATCCCACTCCCCCAATTCATCCCACCACCACCACTACACCCCCACTTTCCACCCTTGGTGTCCATATGTTTGCTCTCTACATCTAGGTCTCTATTTCTGCCTTGCAAACTGATTCATCTGTACCATTTACCTAGATTCCACATATTTGCGTTAATATGCAATATTTGTTTTTCTCTTTCTGACTTACTTCACTCTGTATGACAGTCTCTAGGTCCATCCACGTCTCTACAAGTGACCCAATTTAGTTCCTGTTTATGGCTGAGTAATATTCCATTGTATATATGTACCATGGCTTCTTTATCCAATCATCTGTCAATGGGCATTTAGATTGCTTCCATGACCTGGCTATTGAAAATAGTGCTGCAATGAACATTTGGGTGCATGTGTCTTTTTGAAATATGGTTTTCTCAGGGTATATGCCCAGTAGTGGGATTACTGGGTCGTAAGGTAGTTCTATTTTTAGTTTTTTAGGGAACCACTGTACTGTTCTCCATATTGCCTGTATCAATTTACGTTCCCACCAACAATGCAAGAGGGTTCCCTTTCCTAGACACCCACTCCAGCATTTGTTGTTTGTAGATTTTCTGATGATGCCCCTTCTAACCAGTGTGAGGTGATACCTCTTTGTAGTTATGATTTGCATTTCTCTAATAATTAGTGATGTAGAGCAGATTTTCATGTGCCTCTTGACCATCTGTATGTCTTCTTTGGAGAAATGTCTATTTAGGTCTTCTGCCCATTTTTTGACTGGGTTATTTGTTTTTTTAATATTGAGCTGTGTGAGCTATTTATATATTTTGGAGATTAATCCTTGTCCTTTGATTCATTTGCAAATATTTTCTCCCATTCTGAGGGTTGTCTTTTCATCTTGTTTATAGTTTCCATCACTGTGCAAAAGCTTTTAAGTTTCATTAAGTCCCACTTATTTTTGTTTTTATTTCCATTACTCTAGGAGTTGGGTCAAAAAAGATTTTGCTGTGATTTATGTCAGGGAGTGTTCTTCCTATGTTTTCCTCAAGAGTTTTATAATGTGTGACATTAAATTTAGGTCTTTAATCCACTTTGAGTTTATTTTTGTGTATGGTGTTAGGGAGTGTTCTAATTTCCTACATTTACATGTAGCTGTCCAGTTTTCCCATCACCACTTATTGAAGAGACTGTCTTTTCTCTATTGTATATCCTTGCCTCCTTTGTCATAGATTAGTTGACCATAGGTGCATGGGTTATCTCTCGTCTTTCTATCCTGTTCCATTGATCTATATTTCTGTTTTTGTGCCAGTACCATATTGTCTTGATTACTGTAGCTTTGTAGTATAGTCTGAAGTCAGGGAGTGTGATTACTCCAGCTCCGTTTTTTTCCCTCAAGATTGCTTTAGCTATTCAAGGTCTTTTGTGTCTCCATACAAATTTTAAGATTCCTTTTGTTCTAGTTCTGTAAAAAATGCCATTGGTGATTTGATAAGGATTTCAATGAACTTGTAGATTGCTTTGGGTATTATAGTCATTTTCACAATATTAATTATTCCAATCCAAGAACATGGTTTATCTCTCCATCTGTTTGTGTCATCTTTGATTTTTTTCATCAGTGTCTTATAGTTTTCTGAGTACAGGTCTTTTACCTCCTTAGGTAGGTTTATTCCTAGGTATTTTATTTTTTTTGCTGCAATGGTAAATGGGATTGTTTCCTTAATTTCTCGTTCTGATCTTTCATTGTTAGTGCATACGAATTTAAGAGATTTCTGCGCATTAATTTTGTATCCTGCAAATTTACCAAATTCATTGATTAGCTCTAGTAGTTTTCTGGTGGCATATTTAGGACTGTTTATGTGTAGTATCATGTCATCTGCCGACAGTGACGGTTTTACTTCTTCTTTTCCAATTTGTATTCCTTTTATTTCTTTTTCTTCTCTGATTGCTGTGGCTAGGACTTCCAGAACTATGTTGAATAATAGCAGCGAGAGTGGACATGCTTCTCTTCTTCCTGAGCTTAGAGGAAATGCTTTCGGTTTTTCACCATTGAGAATGATGTTGGCTGTGGGTTTGTCATACATGACCTTTATTATGTTCAGGTAGGTTCCCTCTGTGCCCATTTTCTGGAGATTTTTTATCATAAATGGGTGTTGAATTCTGTCAAAAGCTTTTTCTGCATCTATTGAGATGATCATATGGTTTTTATTCTTCAGTTTGTTAATATAGTGTATCACAATGATTGATTTCTGTATACTGAAGAATTCTTGCATCCCTGGGTTTATCCCACTTGAAAATGGTATATGATGTTGTTGTTGGATTTTAATGTGTTGTTGGAGTCTGTTTTCTAGTATTTTGTTTTGGATTTTTGCATCTACATTCATCAGTGTTATTGGTCTGTACTTTTTTGGTACTATCTTGGTCTGGTTTTGACATCAGTGTGATGGTGGCCTTGTAGAATGAGTTTGGGAGTGTTCCTTCCTCTGCAATTTTTTGGAAGAGTTTGAGAAGGATGGGTGGTGGCTCTTCTCTAAATGTTTGATAGAATTCACCTGTGAAGCCTTCTGGTCCTGGACTTTGTTGGAAGATTTTGAATCATGGTTTCAATTTCATTACTTGTGATTGGTCTGTTCATATTTTCTATTTCTTCCTGCTTCAGTCTTGGAAAGTTATACCTTTCTAAGAAGTTGTCCATTTCTTCCAGGTTGTCCATTTTATTGGCATAGAGTTTCTTGTAGTAGTCTCTTATGATGCTTAGTATTTCTGCAGTGTCCATTGTAACTTCTCTTTTCTCGTTTTTAATTTAATGGATTTGAGTCCTCTCCCTCTTTTTTTTTTTAACATCTTTATTGGAGTATAATTGCTTTACAATGGTGTGTTAGTTTCTGCTTTTTAAAAAAGTGAATCAGGTATACATATACATATATCCCCATATCCCATCCCTCTTGCGTCTCTCTCCCTCCCACCCTCCCTATCCCACCACAAAAAGACAACCCTCAGAATGGGAGAAAATATTTGCAAATGAAGCAACTGACAAAGGATTAATCTCCAAAATTTACAAGCAGCTTATGCAGCTCAATTTCAAAAAAACAAACAACCCAATCCAAAAATGGGTAGAAGACCTAAATAGACAAAGAAGATATACAGATTGCCAACAAACAAATGAAAGAATACTCAACATCATTAATCACTAGAAAAATGCAAATCAAAGCTACAATGAGATATCACCTCACACCAGTCAGAATGGCCATCATCAAAAAAATCTACAAACCATATATGCTGGAGGGGGTGTGGAGAAAAGGGAACCCTCCTACACTGTTGGTGGGAATGTAAATTGATACAGCCACTATGGAGGTTCCTTAAAACCTAAAAATAGAACTCCCTCTTTTTCTTGATGAGTCTGGCTAAAGGTTTATCAATTTTGTTTATCTTCGCTAGGAACCAGATTTTAGTTTTATTGATATTCACTATTGTTTTCTTTGTTTCTATATCACTTATTTCTCCTCTGATCTTTATGATTTCTTTCCTTCTACTAACTTTGGGTTTTGTTTGCTCTTCTTTCTCTTGTTGCTTTAGGTATAAGGTTAGATTGCTTATTTGAGATTTTTCTTGTTTCTTGAGGTAGGATTGTATTGCTATAACCTTCCCTCTTAGAACTGCTTCTGCTGCATCCCATAGGTCTTGTTGTCATTTGTCTCTGGCATTGTTTTATTTCCTCTTTGATTTCTTCAGTGATCTCTTGGTTATTGAGTAATGTATTGTTTAGCCTCCATGTGCTTGTGTTTTTTACTTTTTTTCCCTATAATTGATTTCTAATCTCATAGCGTTGTAGCCAGAAAAGATGCTTAATATGATTTCAATTTTCTTAAATTTTCCGAGGGTTGATTTGTGACCCAAGATTCGATCTATCCTGGAGAATGTTCCATGCACAGTTGAGAAGAGAGTGTAATCTGCCATTTTTGGATGGAATGTCCTATAAATATCAATTAAATCTATCTGGTCTATTGTGTCATTTAAAGCTTGTGTTTCCTTATTAATTTTCTGTCTGGATGATCTGTCCATTGATGTAAGTGAGGTGTTAAAGTCCCCCACTATTATTGTGTTACTGTAAGTTTCCTCTTTTATAGCTGTTAGCAGTTGCCTTATGTATTGAGGTGTTCCTATATCAGGTACATATATGTTTATAATTGTTATATCTTCTTCTTGGAATGATCCCTTGATCATTATGTAGTGTCCTTCCTTGTCTCCTGTAACATTCTTTATTTTAAAGTCTAGTTTATCTGATATGAGTATTGCTACTCCAGCTTTCTTTTGATTTCCATTTGCATGGAATATCTTTTTCCATCCCCTCACTTTCAGTCTGTCTGTGTCCCTAGGTCTGAAGTGGGTCTCTTGTAGACAGCATGTATATGGATCTTGTTTTTGTATTCATTCAGCAAGCCTATGTCTTTTGGTTGGAGCATTTAATCCATTCACATTTAAGGTAATTATCGATATGTATATTCCTATGACCATTTTCTTAATTGTTTTGGGTTTGTTGTTGTAGGTCCTTTTCTTCTCTTGTGTTTCCCACTTAGTAAAGTTCCTTTAGCATTTGTTGTAGAGCTGGTTTGGTGGGGCTGAATTCTCTTAACTTTTGATTATCTGTAAAGCTTTTGATTTTTCCATTGAATCTGAATGAGATCCTTGCTGGGTAGAGTAATCTTGGTTGTAGTTTCTTCCCTTTCATCACTTTATATATATCATGCCACTCCCTTCTGGCTTGTAGTGTTTCTGTTGAGAAATCAGCTGTTAACTTTACGGGAGTTCCATTGTATGTTATTTGTCATTTTTCCCTTGTCACTTTTAATAATTTTTCTTTGCCTTTAATTTTTGTCAACTTGATTACTATGTGTCTCGGTGTGTTTCTCCTTGGGTTTATCCTGCCTGGGACTCTCTGTGCTTCCTGGACTTGGGTGGCTATTTCCTTTCCTATGTTAGGGAGGTTTTCAACTATAATCTCCAAATATTTTCTCGGGTCCTTTCTCTCTTTCTTCTCCTTCTGGGACCCCTATAATGCGAATGTTGTTGTGTTTAATGTTGTCCCAGAGATCTCTTAGGCTGTCTTCATTTCTTTTCAGTATTTTTTCTTTATTCTGTTCCACAGCAGTGAATTCCACCATTCTGTCTTCCAGGTCACTTATCTGTTCTTCTGCCTCAATTATTCTGCTGTTGATTCCTTCTAGTGTATTTTTATTTCAGTTATTGTATTGTTCATCTCTATTTGTTTGTTCTTTAATTCTTCTAGGTGTTTGTTGTTTAATTCTTCTAGGTCTTTGTTAAACCTTTCTTGCATCTTCTCGGTCTTTGCCTCCATTCTTTTTCCGAGGTCCTGGATCATCTTCACTATTATTATTCTGAATTCTTTTTCTGGAAGGTTTCTTATCTCCACCTCATTTAGTTGATTTTCTGGGGTTTTATCTTGTTCCTTCATCTGGTACATAGTCCTCTGCCTTTTCATTTTGTCTATCTTTCTGTGAATGTGGTTTTCATTTCACAGGCTGCAGGATTGTAGTTATTCTTGCTTCTGCTATGTGACCTCTGGTGGATGAGGCTAAGACACTTGTGCAATCTTCCTGATAGGATGCACTGGTAGTGGGTCGAGCTGGGTGTTGCTTTGGTGGGCAGAGCTCCTTAAAACTTTAATCCACTTGTCTGCTGATGCGTGGAGCTGAGTTCCCTCCCTGTTCGTTGTTTGGCTGGAGGTGACTCAGCATTGGAGGCTACAGGCTCTTTGGTGGGGCTAATGGTGGACTCCAGGAGTGTTCATGCCAAGGAGTACTTCCCAGAGTTTCTGCTGCCAGTGTCCTTGTCCCTGCAATGAGCCACAGCCACCCCCACCTCTGCAGGAGATCTTCCAATACTAGCTGGTAGGTCTGGTTCAGTCTCCTATGGGGTCACTGCTCCTTCCCCCTGGGTCCTGATGCACACACTACTATGTGTGTGCCCTCCAAGAGTGGAGTCTCTGTTTCCCCCAGTCCTTTTGAAGTCCTGCAGTCAGATCTTGCTATCCTGCAAAGTCTGATTCTCTGGGAATTCCTCCCCTTGTTGCCAGACCCCCATGTTGGGAAGCATGACGTGGGGCTCAGAACCTTCAGTGCAGAGAGTGGACTTCTGTGGTATAATTGTTCTCCAGTTTGTGAGTCACCCACCCAGAAGTTATGGGATTTGATTTTATTGTGACTGTACCCCTCCTACCATCTCATTGCAGCTTCTCCTTTGCCTTTGGAAGTGGGGTATCTTTTTCGGTGAGTTCCAGTGTCTTCCTGTCAATGACTGTTCAGCAGTTAGTTGTGATTCCAATGCTCTCACAAGAGGGAGTGAGCGCACATTCTTCTACTCTGCCATCTTGAACCAATCCAATATTTAAAGATTTTACATGTCCATAATTATAGTATTTCATGCCAATAAAATTCTCATTAGTGATAGTGAGAATTAATAAACAAATAAATAAGGAGTTTGGGATTAACATATACACACTATTATATATAAAACAGATAAACAACGACCTAGTGTATAGCACAGGGAGCTATATTCAATACCTTATAATAACCTATAATGGAAAAGAATCTGAAAATGAGTACATATGTGTATGTGTGTGTGTGTGTGTGTGTATGTATATAACTGAATCACTTTGCTGTACACCTGAAACTAGCACATTGTAAATTAACTATACTTCAATAGAAAAAGGTTAAAAAATACATTTTTGTAGTAATAAGGCCCAAATAACTAAATTAAAGAAAAAAATAGAGAAAAATTTTAATAATTCATATGACTATATCCACTTTAATTTTGAAAGTATACTAATCGTAATAGTCTTATTTTAGTGATAACTTTTTTTTCTAGTAAGACTAAATTTATTCCATACCCTAGTAAAAGTTATGACTACAAGTATCCAACAGTATAAAAAGTACAAAACAGATTTGTAGATTTCTAATATATTAATACAAAGTGCATGACTACATACAGTACATCCTACAGGCACAGAGAGGTGGAAGGGGAAAAAGACTGTGGTTGAGGTCTAGTAATAAATAAATAAATACAGAAGTAGAGATGATCCATATTATAGTATATTCTGCCACCAATACTGCAGCCAAAATGTACAAAAAAAAAGAGAGAAAAATAAACCATTTCAAAATAACTCAGGAGGAAGACGATAATGTCTGGGATTCTTGTAATACACCTCGAAGTCTGTGGGAGAGCTGACCCAACTCACTATGTAGTCTGTGCATATGGTGGCTTGTAGTTTTTTCCAAAGGAAGAAATATAAAATTTTAAGTTTAGATTAAGAACTATAAAACTATAGGGTACCCATAAAAATTGGCTCACTCCTTCTTGTTATTTATACTATCCAATCTTTAAAATCCAGTTTTAAAAATAAGCACTGAGTCATGTTATTACAAGGTAGGCAAATGATCCTCCCGCATTATGAAAAGTCTGAACTGGTGATATATTCTTCCTGAACTTTTAGAAAAGAGGCAATAGATAGTACTTTGGTTTGGGTTCAGGTAAAAGGCTTTTAATGAAGGTTTTACAATTGAAGAGCTCCATGTTTAGGATGTATCATCTAACACCTCAATGTTCAGAAAGCCTGACTAAAAGAAACCAAACCAAAACCAACCCACTCAGCATTAACACACGCCTCTTTTCTTTTAGTAGAATTTTACTTTAATATAGAATGAAAAACAAAAACCCAAAACCCTAATAGGTTAAAACAAGTCAAACAACCATTCTACAAAGATAAAACCTTCACAAAGGTCAAACGAAGTAATCCAGAGCTAAAACTGAATTGTGCAGATTTTCAATGAAGTCACCAGTCATGTAACATAAACAAATTATTTACACACTTGCAAGCCCTCTAAGAAATGTGCCCCAAGAAGCATTAACCTTTGTTGTTTTCATTGCACATTTTATTTTTCAGACAATTTAACATTTTTAATAGAGTGCATTCTCTACCAAGGGGTAATGCTTTGGTACTATTCATATAGGATTGCCTATATGAATAGGCAATGTTTGACATTTCGCCAAGAGGAACTTTGATTCTGCTTTAGAAGTTTCATATAAATTTAAAACTTTATCAAATATCAATATGGAGGGAGGTGACACAGGATGCAACATATACAGTCAAGTTACCTCTGTGTATTTAGAAATTACTCCTTCAAGATATTCGCACTAGAGAGCTTACTCCATCCTGCTTAATATTCAGTAGTACAGGTTTGAATCATCAGAACCTTGGCAACACCTTAATATTTCAAAGTTATTAACAACTACCTCTAGGGGCAAGTCTGTGTTTACTGAGTTATGACAAATTTATTATAATGAAGGAAAACAAGTGTAGCCAGCCATCTTAAAAAATGCCCCAACCACTACTTCTCAATATAGAAAGACTAAAACTACATATGTTTATCATACAACAAATCCCATCTCTGTCCCCTGAAATTCCCCTAATTTCATTCATTAGAAGGGGATTTTTTGTAAAGCCTTAAAGAGCACTGTACAGCCACATTCAGCTTTCCTATGAAATACTCAGCATCTTAAATATTATGTACACTTCTTTTTTTTCTTTTAGTAAGCTAGATACTGGCTTCAGACTTTGTGGAACTGGAGGGAAAATAACCCACTCAAAACTATTCTAGAAATCATCTTTTGGCAGAATAACAGGTATCCAAGTTAAAAATAGGAGGGTCATTTTGTTGGTGTTTTCCAAAATTTAAATCATTTTTTGTTCCCCTGCTACATAATCCTCAGTCACCACTCCTGAGTGGATATGGGCAGAGGCTCTGGCCCCTGCTCCTCTGGCTTCTCAGCAGCTGCTTTCTTATTGCTGCAGCAAGACTTGAATAGATGTGTGTCAATGAGGACTTCCCCAAAACGGCCTTTATAGATAATGCCACAGCATCTTTTCTGTCTTTTCCAGTATGTGAGATCTAAAAAGGAAAACACTGGCCTTCTGTTAGAGCCAGAAGCCATCTCTGTATCTGAGCCATCATCTGACTGGTTACTATAACAAGGAGATTGAGCTGGAGATGTACTTGAAGTGGTACTGTGAGCATCAGAATTGTGACGTTTACATTCCTTCTGCAGTTTACTGATCTGGTTGCTTTTTATCCTGTTGCCGGATAGAGTTTTCACTTTCTTTGGTTTCAGGGAAGTCTTTCGACTGGCTCCTGCCCTTGCATCTACCACATGATTCCAGTTTGTGGTTTTTTTGTTTTTTTTCGATCCTGCTGGCAATTTCTTCCATCTTTTCACAAGCAGGACACAGGCATTACAGATGTCTCCTGAACGAGTCTCACGTAACCCAAAACAGCTCTGCAAGTCCTTTTCATAGCGTTTACTGTCAGTGAATCGAGAACTGGAGGATTTAGCTCTGAAAATACAGCAGCCCTCTATACTTTGGTACATCTTTGGCTTGTGAAAACCAAACATCTTTTCTTCTGGGAAATAGTCTGCCAAAAGCAGACGTTCCACGCGCAATAATGTTCCCGAGGTGCGGAGTGCACGCCAAGCCAAGCCCACCTCCCGATCGCTCCCTCCTCCTCAACTGCCTTGTCTTAGTGATAACTTTTGTATACTGACATAATTTTCACTAAGCATGAGCCATTCCCATTCCTGCTATGAAAGAAAGAATTTTCCATTTTTCCAATGACATTGCCATCACTCAAAATATTGAACTTCAATTCATCACTATCTGTATTTATAAATGACATATGGTACAATATAACATTATCATTCTCTTCAAAATAAGTGATTCTTATTAGGAATTAATTTTCAAATTGCCTGTTGGAGATCTTAGACTCTGTCTTCTATAGCATTCTATTAGTTAAATTGACCTAACTAAATATATCACCGTCATTCAGCAAAAATCCTGATGTCCTGTCTTGGCAAAGTTTCAAACCATAATACATTTGAAGAATGAAGCAGTTTGCATCTTAAAGAAAGAAATATTTCACTAAAGATATAGCAAATTTAACATTCTGTAATTATTACAATGGAAATTAGTAGAAAAGATTTTCTTTAATTAAAGAAATAGCACTACTCAATTCTAGCCACAGATCTTTTTCTCATTAACAATGTGACTCTAGAGAGATTACTTAAATTATCTGGACCTCCACTTTCTCTCTCTATCTTTCATATCCTTTCAAGCTTCAGTATTCTTTAATTCTTTAATTATTTGTGCTGTCATGTTTATAATCAGGAGAACCAAAAGCTCATTACTACAGTGCAAACTGTGAGTTTGTCTTTGGTAATGTGCTGATCTTTAACATGAGAATTTTGGTCTGCCTGGCACTTCTGTTTCTCCATTAAAATGAATAAACTTACTTCCTAGCCTAAATTACTGTTCTGTGATTTGGGACACAAATTTAAGAAGAAGGTTAAGCTTCTAAAATAAGAGGCTCCAAAGACCTAAATAAGACAGAAGCTTATTTATCCTTCATATATCCTTCCAGCTGGTCTAGGGTTGGGGAGGGGGTTGGACTCTTTTCCACGAGGTCATTCTGGCATCTAGTTTCTTTCCTTCAGGAAATAGCAGTCAATACAAAAAGATAAGAAGAAAGGAAATAAGCAATATACAAATGTTAATGAACAGTGAAGTGGTAATGCATGTGGGTCTTGCCCTATCATTCCTGAGAAACTATGACAGTCAACAAACACTGGACAAAGCAACTGTTTCCAAGAATTGAACAACAGATGTGCAGGATGTGGTTCTTGAGAGAAAGAAAAAACAAAGTGAGCTCTGCTTTCCAAACTATGATATAGAGAAATGAAACCCAAAGAGAATGCAGTGGTGTTGGGCTGAGGAAACTGATTGGAGGTTGGGCTTTGAGGGACCTGGACTTTGTCAGCAGGGAGCAGGAGATGGTGAGTCCTGGACATCTCTAGAGGGATTCCATTTTGTTCTTAACCAAATCCTACGTGCTGTGCATACACACAAGTCTCCCTGTGGCCTGGCTGTGAGCTGCTACTGGGGATGAGCAGGGGACTCTGAGCTAAGCAGAGGTTCTATGAATAATACCTTGGTGGAGAAAATTATGTAAATTTACTAAACTATGCAAATTAATTATGAATAAATGAAGATGTATACCATGTTTACCAGAAGATATTAAATTTATTCTCTTCCAATTAACCTATAAATTCAACTTAATTCCAATCCAAAGCTTCTTCTAAAACTCACATGGGAAAAAATTAAAATGTATGCAAACTCAAGATACTCTTTAGAAATGAAAACAAAGAGAGGGTGATCACACCTCAGAGTAGAGAAGACATTATTAAGACACAATGATTAAAAGACATAAAGCAAAGACAGATGAGTTTGACTACATCACAACTCAAAACTTCTTTGGTGCTAAAGAAACTGTAAACAATATTTAAGATCAAGGAAATATCTGAGAAAAATTATCTAGAATATATAGGAACTCTTGGATATCAATAACAAAAAATACATTAATCTAATGGTAAAACTGAGAAAAATTAGAAAAAGACAATTGGCAGAAGAGGAAGTACTAATAGAAAGTAAATATACAAAGAGTTTGTTCAACCTCAACAATAATTAAGGAACTCCATTTTCCCTCCATCAAGTCAAATATAAATAAGTCTTACAGTATATAAAGTGCTGGGGAAGCTATGAGGGAAAGAAATTCTCATACACTGCGGGTGGGAATAAAAATAAGTACAGCCCCTTCAGATGAGAGTTAAGCAGAATGTAATAACATTAAAAATACTCATAACCTGGAACCCTTACTATTTAATTTCTGGATATTTAACTTCTTCCTCCCCACCCTCCACAAAAATACATATGTGCACAAGGAGACATATTCAAGGGAGTTTGCTGTGACATATTTTTAATAGCAAACATAAAGAGGGGAAACTAATCTAACTGGACATAAAAGCAAGAATGAACAAATTACAGTACCCTTATGATGAAATATTTGTACTAATGAAAAAGAATAAACTAGATCTATCTATTTATATAGTATATATGTGTACGTGGTTTGAGCTTAACATAAGGGCAGATGATAAAAAGCGAATATGAAACATGTATAATACACACAAGCAAAATATACAGAAAGTGGGTGTATGTGTTTTGTTTATCTGGTAGGGAATGCAAATGTAAACATCACAGAGTTTACTCCAAGGTCAGAAGTGTGGGTAGTGTAGCTAAATCTACAATGTTTCATTTAAGAAACCAAAATACTAAAAGAGATTTGAGGTAAAATGTTGACATTTGTCAATGTTGCATGGAAAAAAAGTATGTTAATTGTATATTATTCTTTATCCTTTACTGCTCTTTCTGATATCTTAAAGCTTAAAAAAAGCAATGTTTGTTTAACAAGTGACATAAGTTTGTGGTGCTGAAAAATAATTGAGGAAATCTTGGGTCATTGCAAATACTATCACAAGTCACAAGTCACTTGGTGGATCTGGTCAGATCACTGTTCACTTTGCTGGTCAGAGACAGCTTTGAAACATCTAGGTTTTCTTTTTATAGAAGAGGTAAATTAGAATGGCTTATGCTTTAGAAAGAGACTTATTGTTGTTTTACCTTAAATGACTCCTTTCAGAAATATTTGTTGGTAACACATAAACTGGAAAGAATCCTTTGTTCCCTATTATCAGGCAGTGAAGTTTTCCCCAAGAACATTTTGAAACAAAAACCACATACAAGGCCATGCTCGAATGTCACCATTAAATTGATCAGTGCTTGGTCTGGTACTTACAGTAATAGTTAAAGCATTCCTCCAAGGCCCATCAAAATAGAGCTGAGATATTATGTTCATTCAAACAAATGTCTTGCAATTTACACCTAATGAAATTTTCTCTATCATTGTTTCCTTCGCTCCTCTCTCATTAATCAATTAAGGGGGAGTAGAATTAAGACAGCAACTCTAGCATAATGTGAGAAATTTTCCCAGCGTTCCTGAACCGGGGAGTAAGCAAATGACACATGGTTTTTCAAATGTGTGCAATATATCAGAAGTGTAGAGAGGAAATTAACATGAACTTGGGGGAAATATTACAGTTAATGTTTTTCAGTAGCAGACCTTGGATATGTTTTTCCATTTGATTTTGAACTTATTGGTTACTTTTATGGACTTTGCCAGTAAAATAATTCCAGTTTTATTACTATCCATATCCTGTGGTTTTATTTCCTAATAAAAATATGTGTAGTGTTAGTGTTGTCCTGAAATGTAATTGATTTCTGAGAGGTATAATTCGCTATCTGGGAAATATTCTTTTGAATTTCTATAAAATAACGCATGGACGAATGAGATCGTGAGAAAGATGGCAGTGCCAAAAAGTAATAATGGAGATTAAAATGATTTCTCATTATTTTGGTATTGGATAGTTTTGAATTCAATTTACTTTTTAAAAGTTTTTATTGGAATTTCATATTTCAATAGAAACCTTCAAAAATTAGTTTTGATGTCACGAGATTTTTTTTTCATTTCTCAAATTATTATGCTATCAGTAATTTTAAGTGGAAACCTCCCTTCTTCTCCCGAAATGCAGACAAGATGTACTTGGGATGAAGTCAGAGGTCATAGGAAATTTAACTGGGCAGTTCTTAAACATGAGAATTCCTGATTTATTTAGAGGCCAGCCATGGGAACTTGCTAAAACATCCCAAAGAACTTAAGATATTTACCAAGGGCTTGTGTGAAGGACACGTCTGAAGTATTATGAGTGGCACATAGTCTAAAGATCTAACTGGGGAGAAAAGATGTCTATCAGCTCATATTGCAGCCTTCCTTGCCACCGACAGGAAGAACAAGATGCTCTTCAGCTCCCCTCCTGTACCTGCCGACAAACCCCAGCCCAGCCTTCAATCAGATTCATCAGTCAAGCAAGACCACTGCTCTCTGCTTGGGTATCACTTCCTTATGTCACCATTTGGGAAGTAGACCAGAGGAGAAAGCTCACTTTTTGTGCTTGTTTTCTCTCAAGAACCACACCCTGAATATCTGTTGTCAAATTCTTGAAAATAGTTGCTTGGCGTATTTTGTGCAGTGTTATTGTTGTCTACGGTAGCAGAGTAAATCTAATATTCATTACTACCTCATGGTCAGAACTGAATGTCTATTCTCTTTCCTTCATATCCGTATACTTCTTATTTCCTTTTTTGTTATCTCCTCCCACACTAGGGTCTGAGCTACCTGAGGGCTGGGATTGTACATTTGCTTATGAGATAGACCTACAGTCCAGAGAAATGTATATTGAATGAAGCTAAAGGGAACAAAAATTTGAATAGTACTGATGAACAAAGGTTTTCCCAACCCAATATTTTTATGATTTCTTCTGAATAAAGATGACTCACTTTGGGGTCTCTCTTCAGAATAAGAATATAAGTATCAGATGTAACAGTCTCCATATACAGATACATAATTCCTTATCCACCATTCTGAAAACCACTAAAACCTAAAACTTTTTGCAAATTTTGTGCCAAAACTCATTTGGTAGCAAAACTGGACCTGAAACGATGTGAGTGGGCAATGGTGTCTCAATGCTCCCCCCAGGAATATGCACCAGTGCTGATTATTGGTTTTTTATCTTGTAAATTTTGTAATTATCAGCAGTGCAGAAAGTGGAGTTAATGGTGACCATAAAGCAGCTTACCAAAGAATATAGCTTGGGAGCTGCCACTATATATGATTTAAAGAAAGAGACAAGATGTTGACGTTTTATGGTGACAGTGATGACAAGAACCACTGAAAACAAGAAAATCATTTCAGAAGCAAAAACCAAAGAGCTTAACTGGGTTGATTAAAGGGTCTGACAACAAAAACAAAAAACAAGGAATGCAAGTATGTCATTGGTCAGTTTGCTGGACAAGCAACAAAGCTGAAACATAGGTCATTTCCCAGAATATGCTTATCAAAATTTTTGCCTAAGCAAGTCAAATATACTTACCTTTCTATTCTTCAAAAAATGGAATATTAAGAAAATATGATGTTGTCAAAATCCCTACATAATGTTGAAGTTTCAATCTTTAGCAACTGTCATTTTCATGGGGAAATGCCAAAAGGTGCCATTCTGGGACTTCATTCTTAGAATTAGCTAGCCAGATCACACACTACTAGCATTCCAAAATGTTATTTTTAATACATGTGAGTTAATGAAAATAATACAAAAAGGTATCATAAAACAAAAATTGAATCATCAAATCAAATAATAACATGTAAATTTGGACATTTATATTTACTGTGTATTGAAAATGATTGTGTTGTAATTAAAAGTGGAGTTTTTTTAAGACTGAGCACCTCCCACTTTTCTAGTTTTCTTGTTGGGTCAGCCTATTTCACAGTTAACACAACTAGAGAAACATGGTAGAGAGAGAAGAGAAAGGAAAGAGCTATGAAATTTTTGATAGTTAGTCTGTAATACTATGAAGCTAAATTGTAATGTTATCATAATGTTCTGGCTAACTTCTTTGAGGAAGGATTGGAGAAGAATTTCAGAAGTCTTGATTTATTCATGCACATGAAAATTGGTTCTTACATCATCACCTACCTTTTTTATTTACGTCATTAACTATGTCTACTATTATTGGAGATCACAGCAAGTAGAGCATTCTAAAACTTTTTTTCCATTCCATATTAAATTTTAAGGAGGTTATCTGATTTTCACTAATTTTGACATAATTTTGTTTGTATAGATGAAGCCATCAAATGGATTGTTTTTCACTTTCTTGAATGGAGAACCAATTTAATAAACCCTGTCTTGATCCAGATTGCTATTTGGAAACGTAAAAAATATTGATATATTTTTTTGATTTCTGTAGTATAAATGACAAACTCTGGAAAACATGCCTAATTTCATGGATTGTCTTCTAAGTTTATAAAACCTTTCCTTTTATACTTAGTGATTTAATGAAAAATATACAAATCAGTTTCCTCTTTCTCTAAAGAATGTTTACAAATACAAAAAGTATATATTCAAACATAAACAAGATTCCTGTCAGTTGTTTAAATACAATTCCAAATGATTTTTTAAAAGCTGAATGCCTTCTCTATCCACTGGAAAAAAAAAAAGGTAGATTGTAAAAGCTATTAAGAAAACATGAAATACCTATGATGAACCATAATGGAAAAGAACATGAAAAATAATATATATATGTATAACTGAGTCACTTTACTGTACAGCAGAAATTAAATACAACATTGTAAATCAACTATACTTCAATAAAATTCTTTTAAAAAGAAAACATGAAATGATCTTATCCTAAATAATAATAAAAGATATACAGAGATATCACTTTAAGCAAGGAAAATTCTAATTTTAAATTTAACTTTGTTGAAAACTAATATACTCCTGTAGTGTTACAGGCTTCTTAGAAACAATAGAACAACAGATATTGATTCATAAAAATGTTTATATATCAATTATTTAAAATAATGATGGTGAAAAGCATAGTCTCATATAAGGTTACTTAGTATATAATGTGAAATGAAAAGATCACAGTAACAAATGTTATGTTCACTATAGTCAAAATGGTAAGTAAAAAAAACCAAAATCTTGGTCTCACAGAGAGATTTGAGAAGAGGTTAGAGCCTTGCCTATGGAGAACAGTTAAAGTATAACCTGTGAATTTTCTGTGCATTTTTTTCAAAAATGGCAAAATGAAATTACTTTTATGCACTAGGGCCACAGTATCCAATACAGTAGCCACTAGCCAGAGGCAGCTATTGAAGACTTGAAAGGTGGCTACTCCAAACTGAGATATGCTATAAATAAAAAATATACTCTGGATTTCAAAGAGTTAGAATAAAAAAAGAATGTAAAATATATGATGAGTAATTCTTATTTTGATTACAAATTCAAATTATAATATTTGGCTATATTGAGTTAAACTATATTATTGAATTATTTATGCCTGTGTCTATGTACTTTTTTTTTTTTTTTTTTCGGTACACAGGCCTCTCACTGTTGTGGCCTCTCCCGTTGCGGACCACAGGCTCCAGACATGCAGGCTCAGCGGCCATGGCTCACGGACCCAGCCACTCCACGGCATGTGGGATCCTTCTGGACCAGGGCACGAACCCGTGTCCCCTTCGTCGGCAGGCAGACTCTCAACCACTGTGCCACCAGGGAAGCCCTATGTACATTAAAAAGAGACTACTAGGTCATTAAACGTGATCTTGTGATTAAAGAAGGCGCTTACGCAAAGAATTGCATTCTTAAGACAGGAATCCAACAATGATGCAGATAGATGAAGAAGATTCAGGCAGGGCATTGACAACTTTTACTGGGAGATTGTTTGATGGGATCCACCAATTTTAGTGAGACTACTTTTGGTTGCAAGCAGCATAAAATTCAATACCACTATATTAATTAACACAGAATGTGCTGGGTTTCCCTGGTGGCACAATGGTTAAGAATCTGCCTGCCAATGCAGAGGGCACAGGTTCAAACCCTGGTCCAGGAAGATCCCACATGCTGAGGAGTAACTAAGCCCATGAGCCACGACTAGTGAGCCTGTACACCACAACTACTGAAGCCCACATGCCTAGAGCCCATGCTCTGCAATGAGATAAGCCACCACAATAAGAAGCACACGCACCACAACGAAGAGCAACCCCCGCTCACCACAACTAGAGAAAGCCCACACACCGCAACAAAGACCCAACACAACTATAAATAAATAAATAAATTTATTTATTTTAAAAAATACAAAATGTGTTGGTTAATGAAACTCAGAAGTGCACAGATATGTCAGGTACCTCTTTTTTTAAAATATAATTGAAGTACAATATTATGTTAGTTTCAGATGTACTACATAGTAATTTGACATTTACATGCATTATGAAATGATCACCATGGTAAATCTAGTAGCCATCCGTCCCCATACAAAGTTGTTATGATATTATTGATCATATTCCTTTTACTGTATTTTACATGCCTGTGGATTATTTATTTTATGACTGGAGCTTTTTAACTCTTAACCCCCTGTACCTAGTTTGCCTCACCCCTTACTACCCCCTCCCTTCTGGAAATCACCCATTTGTTCTCTGTATCTATGAGTCTCTTTTCATTTTGTTTTGTTTGTTTTGTCTTTTAGATTCCACATGTAAGTGAGATGATACGGTACTTTTCTTTCACTGTCTAATTTAGTTCACTTAGCATAATACCCTCTAGGTCCATTCATGTTGTCACAAATAGCAAGATTTTATTTTTTTAATGGCTGAGTAATATTCTGTTATGCGTATATATATGTGTGTATATATATATATATATATATTCCATTATATATATATACACATATATATATTACATTTCCTTTATTTACTCATCTACCAGTGAGCCCTTAGATTGCTTCCATATCTTGGCTTTTATAAATAATGCTGCAATAAACATTAGTGTGTATACATCTTTTCAGATTAATGCTTCTGTTTTATTCAGGTAAGTATCTAGAAGTAAAATTGCTGGATCATATGGTGGTTCTACTTTTAATTTTTTGAGGAAACTCCATACTGTTTTCCATAGTGGCTGCACCAATTTACAATCCCACCAACAGTGCATGAAAGTTCTGTCTTCTACACATCCTTGCCAATATTTGTTATTTGTTGTCTTTTTGATGATAGCCGTTATGACAGGTGTGAGATGATATTGTGGTTTTGATTTGCATTTTCTTAATGATTAGTGATTTTGAGCATCTTTTCTTGTGTCTTTAGGCCATCTGTATATCTTTGGAAAAATGTCTATTCAGATCCTCTGCCTATTTTACAGTCACGTTGCTTATTTTTTTGATGTTCAGTTCTGTGAGTTCTTTGTATATTTTAGGTATTTACTCTTTATCAACCATATCATTTGGAAGTATCCTCTCCCACTCAGTAGGTATCGTTTGTTCTATTGATAGTTTCCTTCTCTGTGCAAAAGCTTTCTTGTTTGATGTAATCCCATTTGTTTGTTTTTTTCCTTTTATTTTCCTTGCGTGAGGAGAAAGATCCAAAAAATATTGCTAAGACCTATGTCAAAAAGTGTACTTCCTATGTCTTCTTTTAAGAGTTTTATGGTTTCAGGTCATACATTTAAATCTTTAATCCATTTTGAGCTTATTTTTGTATGTGATGTGAGAAAGTGGACCAGTTTGATTCTTTTGCATGTAACTGTTCAGTTTTCCAACACCATTTATTGAAGAGATTATATTTTCCCAATTGTATATTCTTGCCCATTTTGTCATAGATTAATTGATCATATAGCATAGGTTTATTCCAGGGGCCTCTTTTCTATACCATTGATCTATGTGTCTGTTTTTCTGCCAGTACCATACTGTTTTAATTACTGTAGTGTGATATCGTTTGAAACCAAGAAGTATGATACCTCCAGCTTTATTCTTCTTTCTCAAGATTGCTTTGGCTATTCAGAGTCTTTTGTGTTTCCATACAAATTTTAAAACTATTTGTTTTAGTTCTGTGAAAAATTTCATTGGTGTTTTGAGAGTGATGGATTTGAATCTGTAGATTGCCTGGGGTTGTATGGTAATTTTTACAATATTAGTTCTCCCAATACATGAGCACAGCATAACTGTTTGTACCATCTTCAGTTTCTTTCACCAGTGTATTATAGTTTTCAGAGAGCAATTCTTTTACCTCTTTGGTTAGATTTATTCCTAGGAATTTTATTCTTTTTGGTACAATGGTAAATGAGATTATTTTCTTAATTTCCCTTTCTGATAGTTTTTTGTTAGTGTATAGAAACACAATTTGATTTTGTATGTTGATTTTGTATCCTTCAAATTTACTGAATTTGTGTGTTACTTTTAACAGTTTTTTGGTGGAACCTTTAGGGTTTTCTTATATAGTAAAATGTTATCTGCAAATAATGCCAGTTTTACTTCTTTCTAATTTGGATGGCTTTTATTTCTTTTTCTTGCCTGATTGCTGTGGTTAGAACTTCCAATTCTATGTTGAATATAAATGGTGAGAATGAGTATCCTTGTCTTGGTCCTGCTCTTAGATGAAATGTTCTCGGTTTTTTATTGTTGAGTATGATAATTGGCTATAGGTTTGCCATATAGCTTTCATTATGTTAAGGTGTGTTTCCTCTATACCCACTCTGTTGAATTTTTATCATAAATGGATGTTGAATTTCTGTCAAATATTTTTTTCTGCATCTATTGAGAGGATCATATGCTTTTTACCTTTCGTTTTGTTAATGTGGTGTATCATGGTGATGGATTTGTGGATATTAAACCATCCTTCCATCTCTGAGATAAATCCCACTTGATCAAGGTGAGTGATCCTTTTAATGTATTGTTGAAAATTGGTTTGCTAATATTTTGTTGAGAAATTTTCATGTATGTTCATCAGTGATACTGGCCTATAATTTTCTTTTTTGTGCTATCTTTGTCTAATTTTTGTATCAGGGTGATGCTGGTCTTATAGAATGAGCTCAAAATCATTCCCTCCTCTTCAGTTGTTTGGAATAGTTTGAGAAGCATAAGTGATAACTCTTCCTTGCAATTTGGTCCTGGACTTTTGTTTGTTGGGGTTTTTTTTATTACTGAATCAATTTCATTGCTGGTAATTGGTCTGTTGATGTTTTCTATTTATTTCTGATTCATCCTTGGGAAATTGTATGCTTCTAGGAATTTATCCATTTCTTCAAGGTTTTCTATTTTATTGGCATATAATTGTTCCCAGTAATCTCTTATGAGTCTTTGTATTTCTGTGGTGTTGGTAGTAACTTGTAAAGTTAGATTATCTATTTAAGATTTTTCTTGTTTCCTGAGGTAGGCTTATATTGCTATAAACTTCCCTCTGAGAATTGCTTGTACTCTGTTCCATAGATTTGGGATTGTTGTGTTTCCATTTTTACTTGTCTCCAGGTATTTTATTTCCTCTTTGATTTCTTCATTAACCCATTTGTTATTTGGAAACATGTTGTTTAGAATCCATGTTTTGTTATTTTTAGTTTTCTTTTTAATGTAGTTGATGTCTACTCTTATATCATTGTCATTGGAAAAGATGTTTGATATGATTGAAATCTTCTTAAATTTATTGAGTTTTGTTTTGTGGCCTAACATGTGATATATCCTGAAGAAAGTTCTATCTGCAGTTTTGGGATGGAATATTCTGTATATCTCTATTAGGTACATCAGATTTAGTGTGTCCTTTAAGACCACTGTTTCTTTACTAATTTTCTGTCTGGATGATCTGTCCATTGGTTTAAGTGAGGTGTTAAAGTTCCCTACTATTATTTTATTACTGTCAATTTCTCCCTTTTTGTTTGTTAATATTTGCTTTATGTATTTAGGTACTCCTGTATTGAGTGCCTATATATTTACAATTGTTATATCTTCTTGTTGGATTGATCTCTCTGTCGTTATGTAATGTCCTTTGTCTCTTGTTACAGTATTTGTTTTAAAGTCTATTTTGTCTGATATAAGTATTACTATCCCAGCTTTCTTTTCATTTCCTTTTCCACACAATACCTTTTTTCATCCCCTCACTCTCAGTCTGTGTGTGTCTTTAGATCCAAAATGAGTCTCTTATAGGAAGCATATAGATAGGTCTTGTTTTTTTTATCCATTCAGCCACTCTGTGTATTTTTATTGACGTATTTAGTCCATTTACATTTTAAATGATTATTGATAAGTATATAATTATTGCCATTTTGTTAATTGTTTCTAGTTGTTTTGCAGTTCTTTTTTGTTCCTTTTTACTTTTTTACTCTCTTACCTTGTGGTTTGATGACTATCTTTAGTGTTAATTTTGGATTCCTTTCTCTTTTTTGTGTGGGTATCTATTATAGGTTTTTGGTTTGTGGTTACCATGAGGTTCATATATAACAACATATTTAGATATAGATATAGATGTATATATAGATATAGTTGTATATATATGTGTGTGTGTGATTAGTTTAAATTGATAATCTCTTAAGTTAGAATACATTCTAATAGACCTATATTGTTACTACTCCTCACCATGTTTAGTGTTTTGGATGTAAGATTTTGCATCTTTTTGTTTTGTTGAGTCCTTAACTACTTATTGTGCATATAGATGATTTAACTCTTTTTGTTTTTAAACCTTCCTACTATATTTCTAAGTTAGTTGATCTACTAACTTCACCATATATTTACCTTTACAAATGAGATTATTTTCTTACATAATTTTCATATTTCTAGTTGTGGCCTTCTCTTTTCCATTTAAAGAAGTTCCTTTAGCATTTCTTGTAAAGTGGTGTTGAACTCTTAGCTTTAGCTGTCTGTAAAATTCTTTATTTCTCCTTGCTGTGCAGAGTATTCTTGGTTATATATGTTTTCCTTTTATTACTTTGAGTATAAACCCTTCTGGCCTGCAAACTTTCTGCTATAAGGTCAGCTCATAGTCTTATAGGCATTCCCTCATACATAACTAATTGCTTTTCTCTTACTGCTTTTAAGAATCTCTCTTTATTTTTAATTTTTGCCATTTTAATTTGGTGTGGACCACTTTGGGTTGATTTTGTTTGGGACACTATGTACTTTCTGAACCTGGATGTCTGTTTTCAGCTTTTTTTTTTTCACATAAGTTTTCTACCCCTTTCTTCTCCTTCAGGGACACCCAAAATGCAGGGATTAGTATGCTTGATGTGTCCTGGAGCTTAAACTATCCTCTTTTTAAAATTCTTTTTTCCATTGTTATTCAGCTTGGGTGATACAGTATCCACATCACTGATCTATTCCTTTGTATGATCTAATCTACTGTTTATTCCTTCTAGTGTATTTTTAATTTCAGTTAATGTATTCTTCAACTTTGTTGGGCTCTTTTATTAACATTTCTAACTCTTTGTTGAAATTCTCGCTGTGTTCATCCAGTCTTCTTCCAAGTTCAGTGAGCATCTTTATGATCATTAACTTGAAACATTATTGGTTAGATTGGTTATTTCCACTTTTTTTAGTTCCTTTTTTGAACTTTTGCCTTGTTCCTTCCTTTAGAATATATTCCTCTGTCTTCTCATTTTGCCTAGTTCTCTGTGTAGATTTCTATCTATTGCATCTGTCAGTTATGTTTCCTGATCTTAGAAAAGTGGCCTTATGTAGGAGATGTCCTATGGTTACCAAAGCTATATGCTCTAGGGGTGACCCTCTTTTGGCTGCATGGGCCCTTCTGTACAACAGAAGGGGCTGACCACTGTGTGCATGTGTTCTGACAGGCAGGGCTGGTCCCAGCCCAGTTGGTGCCAGACCCTGCCTTGTGCATGGCTGGCTATGAAGCCTGGCAGGGGTGGGTAGGGTCTTGAGACTGTTGCCAGCCTACTGGAGGGCAGGTCCTGGCCCCTGCAGAGATGTCTGCATGGCCAGGGACCTGGACCTCAGGGCTGGCACCAATCCATTGCTTGGCAGGTAAGCCCCCAGCACTAATAGGCTAGAGGGAGGATTCCAAAATGGCCCTTGCCAGCACTGGTGTCCACGTGGTAGAACAAGCTCCTTAAATTGGCTGCTGCCAACATCTCCATTCTCAGAGGGAGTCCCAGTTGCCTCCTGCCTTTCCAGAAGGCTCTCCAAGATCAACATGTGGGTCTGACACTGGCTCCTTTCAAACAACTGCCTCTGCATAGGACTCAAAGAATATGAGATTTTGCAAGTGCCCTTTAGGAGTGGAGTCCTTTTTTCCTATATCTCTCCAGCTCTCCCATACTCAAGCCCTGCTAGTTTTCAAAGCCAGGCATTCTTAGGGCTTGTCTTCCCAATGCAGAAACTCCAGGCTGGCATGCTCAAAGTGGGGCTTGGACTCCTCACTCCTTGGGGAGGACCTCTATGATTGTGATATTTCTTCCATTTGTGGATCTCTGACCTGGGACTATGGGCCCTGACTCTACTGTATCTCCACCCCTCCAACCTGTCTCACTGTGATTCCTTCTTTTTGTCTTTAGTTGTGGAAAATCTTTTCTGCTAGTCTTCAGGTCATTCTCATAGATAGTTGCTTTGTAAGTAGTTCTGATTTTTGTGTGTCTGTGAGAGGTGGTGAGTTCAGGGTCTATGTACTCTGCCATCTTGGCCACCTCTAATTCTGACACCTCTTGATGCCACAGCTCACCATGTCACAAAGAGCCAACTTCCTTCTGCATACAATGTTGGCTTCATCCTAACAAAAGTACCCTTATGGACTTCCCTGGTGGCGCAGTGGTTGAGAATCCACCTGCTGATGCAGGGGACACGGGTTCGTGCCCCGGTCCGGGAAGATCCTATATGCCCCAGAGCGGCTGGGCCCGTGAGCCATGGCCACTGAGCCTGCGCGTCCAGAACCTGTGCTCCGCACAGGAGAGGCCACAATAGTGAGAGGCCCATGCACCACAAAAAAAAAAAAAAAAAGGTACCCTTGTGTTCTCCTAATGGCAGCAAGATGGCTGCCAGTAATAATGGGCTTTATGTTTCCTATTTTAAGACCAACACATGAAAGAGTATTTGTCTTTTCTTTTCTTTTTTTTTTTTTTTGGTTGCTCTCATGGAATGATGAGGAAGTTCTTTCCCAAAATATGCTAAAAAAAAAAAAAGCCTCCTTCTCCTATCTCATTAGCCTTAATTGAGTTCCAGTTTCATCTCTATGCCAATCACTACTGCCTAGTATTAAGATGAGCTGATTGAATTAAGGCAGTCAGGGATCCATCTGTATTTGAGAGCTTGAGGTTAGGGGTCAATCCTGCTCAAACTGCACAGAGGGGAAATGCAGAATGCTAGGGTACATCCCTAGCATTCAGGATGCTAGGGATGTACCCAACAAATGTACACTCTACAGCCTCAGGCATAAATATAGAGGCAAGAATTCTAATGGGAATTTTAATTAATGTATTAGCATGAGGAAAAACACCCACAGGGGAAGATAAATATATAAACTTTGTGAGATATTTTTTAAACTTTGTTACTATCACAAAGTTCTTTGGTTTTAGTCTCTGGAGTTCTTTTGTTTTATTTAATTTATTTTTTTTTTTTTTATCTCATAGTCTTAGCAATATAACCCTCAAAATCAAGGGCCATAAATGCTTCTTTTTCTCAGTTTCAAGGAAGGAACTAGTGAGAGGATAGTGAGCTGAGGAGCTATGAGGATACACACCTAAGTAAATATTAGGGGTTTGAAAGGATGAACATTAATCCCCCTCTCCATACTTCTGCTTATCTATCCATGTCTTAGCTAGTTTTTTCCAAGAGAAGTGGGATGAAGATTCTGATTTGTCAATGACTGTAACATCACCTGTACCACATATAACTGGTTGATGTGGTTTCTATATATTAAACGCTGGCACTCTCCAAGTAGAGAGCCCCACATAATTCATTTATTTTTTAAAGTAATTTGTTAAGGTATTTCTAGTCATAATTCAGACTCTATTATTTACTTTATGAACCATCAATAACATAAGTGAAATTTAAGACTGAAACATAGGGTAACAATCATTATAACTTATTAGATATAAGTGGGAGTAGGTAGAAATCCTAACTTAAACTATAAGTCTGTGTCAAGTTGTCCATCCTTACTGGCACTGTAAGTTCTCTAGTCCAAGCACTACATTGAAGGCTACTGAATTCTTGTTCAGAAATTTACAAAGCTATTTTGGCCTCTTTTGTTATAATTTTTATAAGTAGTCACCTTGCTTAAGAAGTCCAAAAGGAATAAGAGTAAGTAGACAAAATTCCACAACAATCTACAAACAAAAGATGGAGAAATAACTCAAATTCCCAAAGAAAGTGGGGAAATAATTTGAATGACTGAAATGGGGAGTAGCAGATGAAGGGGAAAGAAATCAAGATTGTACCTTAGAAATGAAAGTGTTCAGACTTAGAGACAGAGATCAAACAAAGGTGGTTCTGGCAGGTCAGCAGTAGAAAAGCACACAGAAAGAGAAGAAAATATGAAAATGATTTTTATCTTGGATTGGTGGTTTTGTTATTGTATTAAATCCATTAATGTCTTGAAAGTGAAATAAAAAAGGACTTAAACTATATAGTTGAAGCAAAATGAAGTAGTAGGAAGTAAAGTTTCACATTAGGCATTGGCAGATTAGCTTACTTCAGACCAACCATCCCACTAAGAATAACTAATATCGAAAAGATATTTTAAAAATCTGTTTGAGTGCTTCAGAAAACTACTGTAGTGGATACCATGGTACACTTCCTATATGCTCCACTCTGGCACTGAAATACTCACTATCCAAGCTGCTGAGAGTTTTGGCAGCATTAAGCTTTCAACTGAGTCCTTTTCAGGGACTTGTCACCAGCTAAAGAGAACCACTTCATCTCAGGTCATGTCCCTTCCTGCGGTTCGGGGGGGCGGGGTACACCATCCAATGACCAACATGATGAGGGAGTGAAAAGACCCAGCATACTTTTTTTTTGGAAAGTTAATTTTTTTGTTGTTAGTTTCTGCTTTATAACAAAGTGAATCAGTTTTACATATACATATATGCCCATATCTCTTGCCTCTTGCTTCTCCCTCCCTCCCACCCTCCCTATCCCACCCCTCTAGGTGGTCACAAAGCACCCAGCTGATCTCCCTGTGCTATGTGACTGCTTCCCACTAGCTATCGATTTTACATTTGGTAGTGTTTTTATGTCCATATATACACTACCACTCTCTCACTTTGTCCCAGCTTACCCTTCCCCCTCCCCGTGTCTTCAAGGTCATTCTCTAGTAAGTCTTCACCTTTATTCCCATCTTGCCCCTGGATTCTTCGTGACCTTTCTTTTTTTTTTTTAAGATTCCATATATATGTGTTAGCATATGGTATTTGTTTTTCTCTTTCTGACTTATTTCACTCTGTATGACAGACTCCGGGTCCATCCACCTCACTACAAATAACTCAATTTCATTTCTTTTTATGGCTGAGTAATATTCCATTATATATACGTGCCATATCTTCCTTATCCATTCTTCTGTGGATGGACACTTATGTTGATCCCATGTCCTGGCTATTGTAAATAGTGCTGCAATGAAATTTGTGGTACATGTCTCTTTTTGAATTATGGTTTTCTCAGGGTATATGCCCAGTAGTGCGATTGCTGGGTCATATGGCAGTTCTATTTTTAGTTTTTTAAGGAACCTCCATACTGTTCTCCACAGCGACTGTATCAATTTACATTCTCACCAACAGTGTATGATGGTTCCCTTTTCTCCACACCCTCTCCAGCATTTATTGTTTGTAGATTTTTTGATGATGGCCATTCTGACAGGTGTGAGATGATATCACATTGTAGTTTTGATTTGCATTTCTCTAATGATTAATGATGTTGAGTATTCTTTCATGTGTTTGTTGGCAATCTGTACATCTTCTTTGGAGAAATATCTATTTAGGTCTTCTGCCCATTTTTGGATTGGGTTGTTTGGTTTTTTTGATATTGAGCTGCATGAGCTGCCTGTAAATTTTGGAGATTAATCCTTTGTCAGTTGCTTCATTTGCAAATATTTTCTCCCATTCTGAGGATTGTCTTTCCATCTTGTTTATGGTTTCCTTTGCTGTGCAAAAGCTTTTAAGTTTCATTAGGTCCCATTTGTTTATTTTTGTTTTTATTTCCATTTCTCTAGGAGGTGGGTCAAAAAGGATCTTGGGGTGATTTATGTCATAGAGTGTTCTGCCTATGTTTTCCTCTAAGAGTTTGATAGTGTCTGGCCTTAAATTTAGGTCTTTAATCCATGTTGAGTTTATTTTTGTGTATGGTGTTAGGGAGTGTTCTCATTTCATTGTTTTACATGTAGCTGTCCAGTTTTCCCAGCACCGCTTATTGAAGAGGCTGTCTTTTCTCCATTGTATATTCTTGCCTCCTTTATCAAAGATAAGGTGACCATATGCGTGTGGGTTTATCTCTGAGACCCAGCATTCTTATCCCAATACAACTCAACTCTAAAGGGCCTTACTAGCAGCAGAACACCATGTAAGTTTGGCTGAGGTCTTGATTGCAACTGCATTGGATTTCAACTCCTCCTTCTGCCCCGTCATATTTCCTTTATTCCCCGACTAGGTCTGATCTTTAGAGAACTCACCAATTAATTTGCTCTTTGCAAATCTATACCTCACAGTTTACTTCAAAGCTCTAGGTATGGGGTGGCGATGCAATTGTTAAAACTTTCACTGATAATAAACTGGAATGAGATACTAGCGGGAAAAAAAATCCACTAGTGGTAACAATGTATCAAACATTGAGAAATACAGGGAACTTTTAAGGATGCTAGAATGGCTGTTGAGGGATTTTTTTTTTTTTATATTTTGGAGAAAGACAGTGAAGGGCTGGATGTGATTAATTGCCAGTTTAAGGAAAGGTGTAAAACGTAGAGGACATCCTTATCAACATTTAAAAATCTTCTGCAGCTAGAGGGCAGAAAAAGTTGAAGAATAGGTACAGGGCTTAGTTATAAGAGCAGCAGGCTCTAAAGAGAATGAAATCTCAAATTCCACAAATCTGCTGCCTGAAATGGTTGAGCTGAAACAGGACTCTGAACCTCTTTTTCAAGACAAGAGAGTTCGGGGAATTCAAGGTTTTCAGGCTCATCAATTCAGACATCCTAATTCCATATCTCATTGTAGATCCCTTGGACTCTCAAGCAAGGAAGGTCATGCCACCTGTAGTGAAGAAACTCTGTAAAGAAAACATGTTCATAGAAACAGAGCAGATGGGCTTCCCTGGTGGTCCAGTGGTTAAGAATCCACCTGCCAATGCAGGGGATACAGGTTCAATCCCTGGTCCAGGAAGATCTCACATGCCATGGAGCAACTAAGCCCACAAGCCACAAATATTGAGCCCATGTGCCGCAACTACTGAATCCCATGCACTGTAGGTCCCATGTGCCACAACTACTGAGCCTGCATGCCTAGAGCCTGTGCTCTGCAACAAGAGAAGCCACTGTAATGAAAAGCCTGCACACACAATGAAGAGTAGCCCCCAGTCGCCACAACTAGAGAAAGCCTGCATGCAGCAATGAAGACCAAACGCAGCCAAAAATTAAAAATTACCAAAAAAATAGAGGGCTATCCTGGTGGCACAGTGGTTGAGAGTCTGCCTGCCGATGCAGGGGATATGAGTTCGTGCTCTCGTCCGGGAAGATCCCACCTGCTGCGGAGCAGCTAGGCCCATGAGCCATGGCCGCTGAGCCTGCGCATCCAGAGTCTGTGCTCTGCAACAGGAGAGGCCACAACAGTGAGAGGCCCATGTACCGCAAAAAAAAGAAAGAAAGAAAGAAAGAAAGAAACAGAGCAGGTGATCATGGGACATCAAGGTACAATAAAACCAAAGTGTCCCATCATGAGCTGAGTTCTGTCAGACCCACTAAAGTTAGGAGTGTCCAACAGGAATCCATTGTAAGATATATGTAGTTAAGTTGGCATTGGGTTTAAGCAGAACCAGAGAGCACAAGTAGGATCTTGATGTCATCCACTACTAGGGCACTAGCTCCTTTCCCTCAGCTGACACCTAAGCCTTATGTATGATCCCTTAGAACGAACTGATGGAGGAGAAAAAAAATACTGAGCTTGCTTTACAGATTGGTCATCTTGGCATGTAAAAGCAAACAGGGTTGGCCCTGAAAGACATCAGTGAAAGTGAATCTTCCCAGTGGGCAGTATTTTGGACAGTTCACCTAGTCACTCACTTTGTGGAAAGAGAAGTCACTGAAGGTTAGAGAAGTTACTGAAGGTTAGAACATGTTGGTGAACAATGGTGAGTAACTTGGCTGTCTGGTTAAGGGCCTAGAAGGAGAAAAACTGTAAGATCAGAGACATGGAGGTGTGAGGAGGAGGTGCCTGGATGTATCTATAGGAGTGTATATGAGATGTGAAGTTCGTTGTAGTACACATTTTGATGGCTTTGTGAGGTGTCAACTTGGCTGGGCTGAATTCCCCAGAATTCCCTTGCTAGTGTGTTTCCAGTTAGATAGGGTACAATTGAGAGTTTGAAGATGAAAGGGAGGGAGCAGCCGTAGGAATAAGTAGTAGTTATTCTTCTCCTAGTTATTCAATCAAACACTAGTCCTGGTGCTGCTGTAATGAGATTTTGCATATGTCATCAAAGTCCCAAATCACTAAATTTTCAGTTAATCAAAAAGGACGATATTCTGAGTGGTCCTGACTTAATTAGGTAGAAGCCATTTAAAGAGACTAGGCCTTCCCTGCATTCAGAGAACACGGGCAGCAGAAGGGAAGAAAAACTGTAAAATAGTTCTACATTCTGGGACATCTACACTCACCTCATTACTGCTAATCTGCTGATCTACTTCGTTGGCATAAAGTAGTACCTGGACCTGTGGTTGCTCTCTCTTCACTTTGGATCTTCCTTGATTTCTAGGCTAGGTGTGTACATAAAGCTCTGTGATGAGGGTTCTGTGATGATGTGCTTGAGCAATATACCCTTATCATCAAGGTCAGAGGCAACAAGAACAGACACAGTTTCAGTCTGTCATTGTGGGGTTCCATCTCATGCTTCTGGGTTTCCAGCCTGATCACAATCTTGCTGATGACCTATCTGTGGTCTTCAGGCTCCAGCATTCAATGAGGAGACAGTTTTGTAGAGACCTCCAAGTCTCACAATTGTGTCAGCCAATTCATTGTAATAAATAATGGGGCACATGGGGCTAAGATTCTGGAGAGAAAGGAAGTTCAGAGAGGTAAACATGTACTTGACTGTTTCCCTTGAGATGTGTTAAATCAATTCAGTGGCTGAGAGACTCAGAAGAAAAGGATGAAGCAGAGGCTGAGAAGCTAAAAGGCTTAGCTGAGCTTTTAGCAGTTTTATAGATCTTGGGGGCAGTGGCTAGTCATAGGAGAGAGGCCCTGGTAAACACCCCCAGCTCTCGGTTGTCATGACAAAGAACTAAAGCTTAGGAAGAAAGAGTGCACTGGATATAGACCAGCCTCAAGGACTGAAGGCCAGCTTTGACTTGGTTCACTTTCTGATTAACACAATCCACCTATAGCCTAACTGCTTGTCAGAAACAAAAGGAAGTCTTTACTAGAGAAAGATAGGGCCAAAACCCATAAATTATCTCCACAATTTTACAAAAAAGAAACAAAAACACGAAGAGATTTTAAAATGCTGATGATATATACAGTATATTTAATAAGATAGAGAACAATGACAAAGGATAGAAAAGTATGAAATAAAAATCACATTGAAATTCTACAACCAAAAAAAAAAACCTGCAAATAGAATTCAATGGATGATCTTACAAACAGATTAGCAACAGCTAACAGCGATTTAATGAACTAGAAGATATGTCCGGAAAAAAGAATCAAAATGAAGTAAAAAGGCAAAAAGATTTAAAATGCAGAAAAAAGGCACAAGGTACATGAAAGACATGATGAAACTATAACTGGAGTACCAGAAGGAGAGGAGGGAGGGAGAATAGAACAGAACAGTAGTTAGGCTATGCATGTAGAACTTTTCTCAAAAATTTCCAAATCAAGATATAAATCCACAGATTCAAAATGTACAGTGAACCCAAAGCAGGAATAACAACAACAAAAAAATAATAAACAATCTGAGTACATTTTATTAAAATCAAGACAAAGAATATTTTTTAAATGAGCAGAGAAAAAAATCCTTATATTCAATGGAACAGAGATAGGATTTAAGACATTTCTCAGTGTACACCATGAAAGCCAAAGGCAATGAAACTGTATCTTTAAAATACAAAAGGAAAATAACAGCCAAATTAAAGTGGCATACTTAGCAAATCATTCTTCAGAAATAAATGTAAAATAGTCATTTCAAACAAATGGAACTAAGGGAATTCATCTTTAGCAGAAGCTCATGCAAAGAAATATTAAAAGCATTCTTCAGAAGGACTGGGAATGATCACAGTTGGAAGTGTAGTGATGCAGGAGGGAGAGAACAGCAAGATGTGTGTAAATATGCGGATAAATACAAATGAACATGAACTTATTAAACAATAGTGCTAATGTCTTATAGGTTTGAAATATAAAGGTAAATAAGGTATAATTTATAAGCACTAACTAAAAGCTATTGTAGGTATAATAGCTGGCAACCAAGATTTTAAGCAAAAAGCATTACTAAAAATTAAAGGAGACACTTTCACACTTTCTAGAATGGAAGAGTCCATTCACCACAAAGATATTTAAAATTTAGATTTGTATTGTTTAATAACATGGCCTCAGAATGTATAAAGCAAAACTGGAGTAACCAAAAGGATAAAAATGCAAATCCACTATCATATTAGGAACCTATTACACTTGTCTCAGTAACTTATAGAGCAAAGATCAATTAAAATGAACTTATGAGCTATTTGAAGTAATTAGCATATCTAGAACACCTGAATTATAGACTTTGTACTCTTTCAAGAATACAAGGAACATTTACCAAAGTAGATTATACATTAAGTCAACCTATTTCATAAGCAAAGATGCAAAAAAAAGAAAAAATTGCAAATCAAATCTAGCAATATATAAAAAAGATGATACATCATTATCACATTGCTTTTAGTCCAGCAATGCCAGGACTAAAACATGCAAAGTCAGTTTAATATCTGAGAATCAATTAATATAATGTACCACATTAACTGAATAAAGGAAAAATATGATTATCTCAATAGGTGCATAAAAGATATAGAATCCCATATCAACATACAATTTTTAAAAACTTATAATACACTAGGAATAGAAGGGGACTTCCTCTACCTGATAAAGAGTATCTATAAAAATCCTATAATAAAACCATCTTAATAGTAAATTATTGAAAGATGTACCCCTATGATTGGGAACAATATAAGGATACTTTGAAATAAAACTGTTATTACTGTCAGACCACCTGATTGTACATGTAGAAAATTAAAATATCTATAGATGAATTACTATAATTAATGTTACTATAATTATTATGTGAATGTAACAAGGGTTTGGATTAAAAGTCAATTGTAATTATTTCAGAAAACAAGAAATTAAATTTTCAAAATTTAAAAATTTTACAGGTGAAAATAGAGGACATGCCATGTTCATGGACAGGAAGACTCAAATTTGCAGAGGTGTCAATTCTCCCAAAATTGTTTCATAGCCTCAATGCAGTTCCAACCAAAATCTCAACATGTATTTTGTGTAAATATCTATTAATATTCAGGCTTATTACAACTACATATAGAGCAGCTCTCTTTGAGAATGACCCGAAGACTAGATAAATAGCTCTTCTACAACCAAGGTTATAAAGACAGAACCACATGAGTGTGGACAAGGGGAGGAGAAGCAGTCTAGTCAGAACCCACACCACAGGTGGGCGACCCAGAAGAGGAGGTGGATATCACAGGCTTAAGGATTCTCCACAAGGGGCAAAGGGGCTCAAGCACCATGTTGGGCACCCCAGCCTTGGAGTCTGGCACCAGGAAGACAAGCTCCCTTGGCTGGTTTGAAAACCCATGGAGCTTTACCAGATAGTTGCAGAAAACCAAGACTCCACTCTTGAAGAGTGTTCTCCAAGTCCCAGGACTAAAGCAGATTAAAAACTGCATGTTGTTTTGGCCAGCCTGCTAGGACTGCCCCAGACCTCAATCCAGCTTGCACTGGGCCATTGCTGCAGCCACTCCTGCTCTGGCACTGATTCCCATCAAGGTGGAGTCTGACAATTTTCACATCAGAGAGAAGTGGAGCTCCCTCAGAACTGCAGCTCCAGAACCTCAGGCCCCACCACTGGCCAAAATGGAGACTACCATTATATGCACCAGGGAGAAGCAGAGCCAGCTCAGAACTATGGCTCCAGCCCCTTGGGCCCTAGCCCATCCCCCAGACAGGGTGGCAACAGCCACCAAGCCTGAGAGAAGCCCAGGCTTGCATGGTGTTCTGACTCCAGTCCTACTCCCACCAAGACAGTGGCCACCAGCACACCCTGGGAGAAGACAGACTCCATATTCACCACAGATCCAGCTCTCCCACCAAAACCACTGGGAAGATACAGACTGCAAAGGAATGTTCCCACACAAAGACATGCCTTCAAGACAAAGATAGGTAACTGTTTCACTTAATTTCATAGTGACAAACAGAAAAAATCAAACAAAATGAGAAAACAGAGGAATATCTTTCAAACAAAAGAATAAGATAAATATACATACACACACACAAAGCTAAAGAAATGGAGATAAATAATTTAACTGATAAAATGTTTAAAGCAATAGTAATAAAAATGCTCAACTAACTCTGGAAAAGAATATAGGAACACAGTGAGAACTTCAACAAAGAAGTAGAAAATATTAAAAAGAACCAATAAGATCTAAAAATATATAATAATTGAAATGAAAAATACAATAGATGGAATTAACAGCAGAATAGGTGATAGAGAACACATAAGGACTTAGAAGGCACAACAGTAGAAATCACTCATTCAATGCAGCAAAAAGAAAAAAACTTTAACAAGGATAGTTTCAGCTTAAGGGACTCTGGGGACAGCATCAACCATACTACCATTCTCATTATATGGGTCTCAGAAGGAGAAGAGAGAGAAAAAGAGGCAGAAAATACATTTGACAAAATTATGGCTGAAAACTTCCCTAACCTGAAGAAGGAAATAGATATCTGGGTCCAGGAAGCAAAGAGAACACTAAGCAGATGAACCCAGAGACCCACACCAAGATATATCATAATTAAAATGGCAAAAGTTAAAGAGATAATTTTAAAGTCAGCAAGTGAAAAACAGCTAACCACATACAAAGGAATCCCCATAGGCTATAAACTGATTTCCAGCAGAATCTACACAGGCCAGAAAGGATTGGCAAGACATATTTAAAGTGCTAAAAGGAAAAAATCTACAACTAAGGATACTCTACCCAACAAGGTATCATTCAGAATTGAAGGAAAGAGAGTATCCCAGACCAGCAAAAGCTAAAAGAGATCATCACCACTAAATTGGTCTTACAAGAAATGTTAAAGGGTCTTTATTAAGCAAAAATGTAAAGGCTATAAAAAGAAATAAGCAAATATATAAAGGGAAAATCACACTGGTAAAGGTAAATATACAGTAAAGCAGTGAATCAACCACTTAAATTAGGTTAAAATTAGGTTAATTAGATTAAATTAGGTTAAAAGATAAAAATTGTAAAATCAACTATACTACAATAAACAGTTAAGGTACAAATAAAGATGTAAAATATGACACCAAAACATAAAACGTTAGGGTGGGGCATGGTAACAGGTAAAAATGTTGAGCTTCTAGAATGTGTTTAAACTTAAATGACTATTAGTTTAAAACAAGTAGATATAGTTATAGGTCGATATATATAAACCTCATGGCAATCAAATATCAATAACCTACAATAGGAAAACAAAGAGAAAGGAAGCCAAACATAACACAAATCATCAATGAACAAGGAAAGAGGCTAAAAGAAAAAGAACAGAGAAGAACTAAAAAAAACCCCAGACAACAAGTAAAAAGATGACAATAAGTACATACTATATATTGATATAATCACTTTAAATGTAAATGGAGTAAATGTGTCAATCAAAAGACATAGAGTAGCTGAATGAATAAAAAAAACAAGATCCACATATACGCTGCCTACAAGAGACTCATTTTAGATCTAAAGACACACACAGACTGAAAGGGAAAGGAAGGAAAAAAGATATTCCATGCAAATGGAAATGAAAAGAAAGCTGGAGTAACAATACTCATATCAGACAAAATAGACATTTTTTTAAGTCTATAACAAAAGACAAAGAAGGGCATTATATGATGATAAAGGAATCAATCCAAGAAGAAGCTATAACACTCATAAAAATATATGTACATATAGAAGCACCTAAACATATAAAACAAATATTAACAGACATAAGGGGAAAAAATTGACAGCAATACAATAATAGTAGGGGACTTTAAAACCCCACTTACACCAACAGATAAATCATCCAGACAGAATATCAATAAAGAAGCAGTGGCCTTAAATGACACATTAGACTACATGCTCTTAACAGACACCTACAGAACATTTTATCCAAGAACAGCAGAATATACATTCTTTTCAAGTGAACATGGAAATTTCTCTAGGATAGATCACATTCTAGGCCACAAACCAAGTCTCAACAAATTTTAAAAGACTGAAATTATATCAACCATCTTTTCTGACTACAAATGAAACTAGAAATCACTAAGGAAGAAAAATGGAAAAAGACACAAACACACAGAGACTAAACAACATGCTACCAAACATGATGAGCTCAATGAAGAAATTAAAGAGGAAATCAGAAGTTACCTTGAGATGAATGAAAGTGGAGATAAAACTTTCCAAAATCAATGATACACTGCACAACCAGTTCTATGAGGGAGGTGTAGAGTGATACAGGCCTACCTAAAGAAATGAGAAAAATATCAAATAAACAACCTTTCTATCAAAACAGATTAGAAAAGGAAGAACAAACAAAGCCCAAATTCAGCAGAAGGAAGAAATAATAAAGGTAAGAGAGGAAATAAATAAAATAGATACAAAAATAGAAAAGATCAATGAAACTAATAAATGGTTCTTTGAAAAGATAAAGTTGATAAACCTTTAGCCAGACTCATTAAGAAAAAAAGAGAGAGGGCCCAAATAAACAAAATTAGAAATGAAAGAAAATTTACAACTGATATCAAAGAATTATAAACAATCATAAGAGAATAATACAAGTAGTTATTTGCCAACAATTTGGACAACTTAGAAGAAACATACAATCTCCCAAGACTGAATCACAAAGAAATAGAACATCTGAACAGACCAGTTACTAGGATTGAAATTGAATCAGTAATCAAAAAACTCCCAAGAAACAAAAGTTCAGGACTGGACAGCTTCACAGGGGAATTCTACTAAAAATTTAAAGAAGAGTAAATACTTATCCTTCTCAAACTATTCCAAACAATTTAAGAGGAGAGAATACTTCCAAATTCATCCTACAAGCCAGCATTACCCTGATACAAAAACCAGTACAAAAAAAAGAAAACTACAAGCCAGTATCCCTGATGAACACAGATACAAAAATCCTCAGCAAAATATTAGCAAATCAAATTCAATAGTACATAAAAAGGATCAAACATCATGATCAAGTCAGATTTATTCCAGGGATGCAAGGATTATTCAATATCTGCAAATCAATCAAGTGATACACCACATTAACAAATTAAGGATAAAAATAACATGATTGGAATAGATGCAGAAAAGGCTTTTGACAAAATTCAACATCCATTCATGATAAAAACTCTCAACAAAATGGCATAGATGGAACATATTTCAACATAATAAAGCTCATTTATGACAAACCTACAGCTAACATTATACTCAATGGTGAGAAGATGAACCCTTTTCCTCTAAGATCAGGAGCAAGACAAGGATGCCCACTCTTGCCACTTCAAGTTAACATAATATTGGAAGTTGTAGTCACAGCAATCAGACAAGAAAAAGATACAAAGCTTCCAAATTAAAAAGGAAAAATAAAACTGTCACTCTGTGTAGATGACATGATACTATATGTAGAAAACCCTAAAGACTCCACCAAAAACCTATTTGAAGTAATAAATGAATTCAGTAAAGTTGCAGAATACAAAACTAATATATAGAAATCTGTTGCATTTCTAGACACTAAGAATAAACTATCAGAAAAAGAAATCAAGAAAATAATCCTATTTACAATCAAATCAAGAAGAGTAAAATAAACTTAACCAAGGAGGTTAAAAACCTGTACTCTGAAAACCATAAGACATTCATGAAGGATATTGAAGCTGATATAAATAAATGGAAAGCTATACCATAATCATGGAATGGAAGAATTAATATTGTTAAAATGATCATACTACCAAAGGCAATCTACAGATTTAATGCTATCCTTATCAAAATACCCATGAAATTCTTCACAGAACTAGAAAAAATAATACTAAAATGTATATGGAATCATAAAAGACCCCAAATAACCAAAGCAATCTTGAGAAAGGACAGCAAACCTGGAGGTATCATGCTCCCTGACTTAAGTCTATACTACAAAACTAAAGTAATAAAAACAGTATGGTACTGGCACAAAAATGGACACAGAGGGAGATCAGTGGAACAGAATAGAGAGTCCAGAAACAAACACACCCACATATGGTCAATTAATCTACAACAAAGAGGGCAAGAATATACAATGGGGAAAAGGCAGTCTCTTCAATAAGTGGTGTTGTGAAAACTGGACTACTAATGTAAAAGAATGAAATTAGAACATTTTCTCACAGCATATATAAAAATAAAATCAAAATAATTAAAGACCTAGATGTAATACATTAAACCCTAAAAGTCCTAGAATAAAGCATAAACAGTACACTCTTTTACATTGGTCTTAACAATATGGTTTTGGATCTGTCTCCTCAGGCAAGTGAGGGAAAAGCAAAAATAAACAAATGAGACTACTGTAAACTTAAAACCTTTTGCACAGTGAATGAAATCATCAACAAAATTAAAAGGCCACCTACTGAACTGTAGAAAATATTTGCAAACGATATATCTGATAAGGGAGTAATATACAAAATATATAAAGAACTCATACAACTCAATATCAAAAAAACAAACAACCTGATTAAAAAATGGGTAGAGGACCTAAGTGGGCATTTTTCCAAAGAACACATACAGATGGCCAACAGACACATGAAAAGATGTTCAACGTCATGACACATTAGGGAAATGCAAATCAATGAGATATCATCTCACACCTGTCAGAGTGGCTATCATCAAAAAGACAACAAATAACAATTGTTGGATGAGGAGAAAAGGGATTCCTAGTACACTGTTGGTCGTAGTGTAAATTGGTACAGACACTATGGAAATAACAGTATGGAGGTTCCTCAAAAAATTAAAAATAGAACTACCATAATATTCAGCCAATCCACTCCTGGGTATATCTGAAGAAAATGAAAACATTAATTCAAACAGATATATGCACCCCAATTTCACAGCAACAGTATTTACAATAACCAAGATATGGAAGCAGCCTAAGTGTCCACCAATAGAAGAATGAATAAAGAAGCTGTGGTATAAATATATATATGCATATATATATGTATACATATGTGATATACACACACATGCACACACAATGGAATATTATTCAGCCATAAATGAAGAATGAATTTTTTTTGCCATTTATGGCAGCATCAATGGACCTGGGGGTGTTGTGTGTACTGAAATAAGTCAGACAGAGAAAGATAAATACTGTGTTTTCACTTTTATGTGGAATCTAAAAAATAAAACAAATGAACAAATACAACCATACAGAAACAAATACAGATATAGTAGTTACAACAGGAGAGAGGGGTGGAGGTAGAGACAAAACAGGTGAAGAGGACTAAGAGGTACAAACCACTAGGTGTAAAATAAATGTTACAAGGATGTGATAAGAATGTAATGTTCAGCAGAGGGAATATAGTCAATATTTTATAACTTTATGTGGAGGATAATCTATAAAAATATCAAATTACTGTGCTACATACCTGAAATACTATAATATTTTACGTTAATTGTACTTCAATTCAAAAAAAGAAAAGTCAGCGAAAAATTTACACTGCTCTTTAGTAAGAAGGAACTCCAAATAGCCAATAAAAGTACAAAAATGTGAGCAACATAGTTGGTCATCAGGAAAAATCAAATTAAAACTACAAAAAATAAGACAGCAGAACCACCAGAATGGCTAGAATTTAAAATGACTAAAAGCACCTAGCTTTTTAGAGCAAATAGATCTTGCGAACACTGCCAGTCGGAGTCTCAGTCGGCACAGTCACTTTGGAAAATGGCTTGGGAATGTCTGCTAAGGTTGAATATACACAGACTCCAAGACCCAACAACTTTACTCCTAGTTATTTTGGGGGCTTTCAATGTTCGTTTTTACTAATTTTATCCTAAACGCACACTTGAAGTCATCCATATCAGAAACAGATTTCTTATTTATTACTTCTTAGTAAATAAAAAGTATATTGCCCACTATACACCTTTTGACCCAGGTTTTCACTCCTGGGACCACACAATGAGAGCCAATGGAAATTTTCCATATGTGAATGGCAGGATTCTCCATAGGCCAGGGAAGAGAAAGAAATGTTTTTCTCTCCCATTCTGACAGTGTGTCTTCCTTACACTTGGTATATAAATAAAATCTCTCCAGGAGGTCATTAGCTACATAATCTTTACTGTTGTGAGACCTAGTGTTTTGAGGCCTCATTGATCCTTGAAATGTAAATACCGAGATAGATAAGGCCCCAGTCTCTGAGTATGATACTAACCCAAGTGCCTATCCCTTTGGCTTTGGGGGAGATAAGAGAAGTTTCATTATCCGTTTGGATCAGAGCAATTAGCTCTGATTAGGGAAACAAATGGCTATAGCTTTAATCTTTATGGTATGTGAATATGTTTCTAAAAGAAGTGAAAGCAAATGTCTCTAACTTTGTAGCATATTTGTTTCCATGGCTAGGACTTTTTACATGAACACTGAAAAATCCAGGAATGTTTTATTTTCCCACAATTATGCACCCAACAGAAATGTGTGCACATGTATACCAAAGACATGTTGAAGAATGTTCATGGCAGCATTATTCTTTTTCCCCTCAACTAACTTTCTTTCTTTCTTTCTTTCTTTCTTTCTTTCTTTCTTTCTTTCTTTCTTTCTTTCTTTCTTTCTTTCTTTCTTTTTTTCTTTCTTTCTTTCTTTCTTTCTTTCTTTCTGTCTGTCTGTCTTTCTTTCTGTCTTTCTTTCTTTCTTTCTTACTAATTGAGACATTGTTGATATGTAAATTCAGTAAGTTTAGGGGGTAAAACGTATTGATTTGATACATTTATATATTACAATATGATTACCACTGTAGCCTTAGCTAACACTTCTATCATTTCACATAGTTATAATTTCTTTTTCTCCCAGCTTTATGGAGATATAATTGACATGTAACACTGTGTGGGTTTAAGGTACACAATGTGTTCATTTGATACACTTAAACATTGCAAATGATTGCCACCATAGCGTTTGCAAACATCCCTCTCACATCACTTATTTAGCATTATTATTAGGAGTTCAAACCTGAAAACCACCTGAATGTCTACCAACAGAATAGATAATTATCTATTACGGTATATCCATACAATAGAATTCAAGACGGCAATAAAAATGAAGAAAACTCCGTTATATGCAACAACACAGATGATTCCACACACAGCTTGAAGCAAAAGAAGCCAGACAAAAAGGAATACATACTCTATGATTCCATTGCAATAAAAATTTTAAATAGGTGAAACTAATCTATGGTGTTAGAAGTCGGGATAACGCTTACCTTTGGCAAAGAAAATGGAGACAGTGAAGGGGAAGGAAGCATATCAAGGGGTTCTGAGTAATAGTCTGCGTTGATCTGGATAGTGGTCACACAGGTGCATCTATTTTGTGAAGAAATCATGGGCTCTCTGGTTATGATTTGTATACTTTTCTGTATATATTTTATATTCAAATATTTAGTTTTCATAAAGGAGGAAATTTCTCATGAGGGCTCCCACAACTCTGACAGAATTCAAGGTCAGCCTAAATTCTGGCTTCTGGAAATGCTAAAGCAGAGACTAGAAAGCAACAGAATGCAAATGTTCGTTTTTCTCTACCTCTCCTTGGTGTTTCTCTACTCCTCTACCTCATTCTTTCCTTTCTCTTAAGTCTGCTTGGCAGAAGAAGACAGATGAAATAGTGAGAGTAGTTAATAGAGTGGTTTATATTGTTTATTCCTAAAGGATTTTCTTAATGGAAAATACATACATAGGATTTGAAGTTCTCTTGTTTGAATTATTCCCAATAGGAATTAGAACAGAGCTGATATTTTTAGCCTCTATGTACAGGCAGGGAAGGCATTTATTCTGATGAGTGTTATCTATTCCACCCCCTCTTATTAAATAGTTTGAATACGACCTCTGGCTTAGAGTTTTTAAATAAACAGAGGGGAAAAAAACTTTCATTTCAAAGCAAATAGACACCAATTATAAATTTAAACTTGAAATATTCTGTAATAGAAAAATTCTGAGAGGATAAAATAAAGCAGGCTGACAGTTTTCTATGCCAGAGGGACTACAGGTGATAGCTAGTAAATTGAGAGATATCTCTAATGTTCCAAAGCAGTTTTCTAAAGCCAGAATCATTACTTCACACACCTGCAAAAGATTCAGAAGCCCATGGGGAAGTAAACATTTATTTCAAAAATAAACTCGAAAGTTTGGAAATAAAAACAGACAAGCTGTTTTCTTTTATAAGAAAAAGTGGCTCTACACAATCAGATGTACCGTAATCAGAATTTCAAAGAGCAGAAATAACAGGTGACAACTTACTCAGAGACTTTCAAACCTAGTGAACTGCAGAACAAGTGTAATTTACATCCATTAAACATCATATAAGGGGAGAGGATTAGAAATAAAGAGACAAGGATTCCAACTCCAATTTTGTCACCGACTATATGAATTTTTTTCTCTGTAAAACAAGAACAAGCACTCATACTCTATCATGAGAAACAAAAGATCAAGGTGAAAATTCTTCTAAAGGGAGCTTACAAGTTATATTTGTAATTATTATTAAAATCTTATGGCTTCTTCTCTTTTATCTCTTTCTCCTTTTCCTTATGTCTCCTCTTCCTCCTCTCCCTTTTCATTTTTCCTTCCTCCCTTTCCACCTACTTTCCTTATTTTTACCTCTTTTCTTTCAACCTTCTCTATCACTTCTTTAACGTCCATAGTATGGTATTTCAACTGACCACATAATATACATACACTTGTCTTTCTCTCTTAAACATCAACTAAATTGATACTTTTACTTGTTTGCAACACAAAATTAATTGTTTCAATGAGTCACTGCTTTAGAGAAGAAAAAATATTTTTAATGTTTCTTACCCTGGTCTAAAAGAATCATCCTTGGATTTATTGAAATAAAAGATTTAGTTTGTTAGTGAACAATATTTCAGGGTCACAAGGAACCAACCTACTAGTGATTTTCCTTTCAGGGACACTGAACCAAACACCACCTCATTTCTTTTGGCTGCCCTGTATCTTACCCTTGAGTGAATATGTATCTGGCATGCCTCCCGTCCAGGTCCACTTTCTGAATGTTAAATGAGAACCTAGGATCTCTGATCAATGTTAATTAATCAATAAACACTTTATCAGCATTCACAATATGTATAGCTTATGTTAGATCCTTGGAAAACTGGAGCTAAGAGAGAAGTGGTTTTCTTACTTCAAGTATCTTTCTTCATATTTATACCAGGAAAGAGTATAAATATGATCTTATAAATAAGAATAGATGCATTCAGTTTCATTCACTCAACAGACAAAGCGAACTCTTCGCTTGATACTGTCAGACTGGTGAGAATACCAGGAAAATTGGGGGAAGATTCCTATCCTGGAGGAACTTATCATCTAAAAGGGAAGAAAGATAAGTAAACAAATAACTACATTAAAATGCAATGTGGTAAGTACCACAATAGCAGATGGGGAGCAAATAGGGTGAGGAAGGATTAATTCTGTCTGAGGGAGTCAAGGCTCCACAGAGGAGGAAGCGTCCAGCTGAGGCCCAGGAAGCTCACCGGGTGAATGAGAGAGGAAACGCCACGTGAAACATGGTTTTGTCATTTGCTGGCTTCTCTTCCTCTAGCCTGCCCCTCAAATGCTGGTATTCTTCAGAGTTCGATACAAGATCCTCTTTATTTCCTGCTCTGCATGCCTTGTTAGAGAGCTTTCACCCACTTTATGACTTCTATGGGAGGGCTATCAAATTTGCATCTTCAGCCTCCTTGAGCTACTCATTTATCTAATTGCCAGTAATCTACATTTGAAGGGCCCAGAGCCAGTTCGTATTTATCAAGCCCAAACTGAACTTAAACTTTCTTGCTGTTTGTCATGTGTAATGATGCCTCAGCCCCCTAACTGGTCTACTCTGATCCACTCTCAGTACTCGGGACTGAATGATATCACTAAAATACAAATTTAGTCTTGAAATTTCCCTATTTAAACCTCTCAAAGTTTTTCCATTGTTCTTAGAAAATGTCCAATGTATTGTTTTCACAAGATGCTGGATTATCTGGTCCCTGTCGACACACCCCCAGACATCTTTATTGCTGTCCTAGCCCTTCATTTTACACCTACAGTAATACTGAGGTGACACATTCTTCTCCTGTACTTTGTTAAGACCTTCTCATTCTCCAGATCGCAGATTTAAAGATTTCTGTCCCTGAAGTGTGATTCCCGACCCTCACAATGAAGGCTAGAACCCCATCCCCTCTGGCTCCCATGCAAATTTTTTATACGAATTGTAGTGCTTGTTTCCTCATCTGGTTATATATACCCTCTCCATCACAAGGCCCATGAGAGAGCCAGTATGTCTGTCTTGAATAGTGTTCTGTTCCTTGGCATGTATGTACTCAACATGTGAGAAGAGAGATATATCAGAACTGTTGAAAATGAGAAAGAAAAGAGAAGAAGAAAGCATTTTAAAGAGTGCTGGGTACACGTAAACCACAAGAAGGAAAGCTCGCCTCCACAGATGCTGCATGACTTGGATTCCAGACAGACAGAGAACAAAGGCATAGAAACTGGTTAGTGGATGTAAAGCTAATCTTTAAAGCTTATATCTAAGTTAGGGATTGGCTTAGACACCACCAACTTCATGTCTAAGTCTAATTCTCCCTTCTCATTCATGTACTTTCTTGAAGGGAAGAACTACATTCACCTAAGAGATCACCTAAAGCTTCTTGACTATTCGTCCCTTCTGAGAAATCTTTTTTTTCAGTTCTTCAGCTTACACTGAACTCTTAGAGGGCTTGGACCACCACTAGAATGAACACTGTATGTTGCGACATCTCTCTCTCACACTCACACCCCTAAAAAGGAATAGATCATTAGGGAATCCTAATATGTAACCAGTGAATTGAAATAACATTACAGGCTGGCGTGATGTGCTTTCCAGTTTGGCTAACACATTTGTTCAAATAAAGTAATGTTCCTGTCTCAACTGATTGAAACAAATGTACCTACCTAAGCAAATAGAGTAAAACTATTTAAAGGAGTAGGAGTAGGAAAAGAACTTCATTATTTGTTAAGAGATCAACTGAGTACTTGATATATATCACTGGATTTGTTCATGAAACTCTTAGAATATTGACTGAATCTTCCATTCCGTTTTTTCATTATTAATAATCAACTGATCTATAAGTACAAAGCAGGGTTATAATAGCTTTAACAAGGCTTACCTAGAACATAATTATTTCCTCCATAGACAGCATTACTCAGATATGTGTTATCCTGGAGAGTGGTAGGAAGCAGTCATAGAATTGTCTCTAAACCTGAGTTTTTAAGTTACTGACATTTGCTAATGTAAAATAAGCTCACTGCATTTTTTTAAGTTCTGCAACTTCTCAAGAGATCCATTTTATACGTTTATACAGATGGACTTCTGGTAAGTCAATAACTGAGAAACTGATGAATGTTCAATAATCATGCACAAATAGATTTTTAAGCATTTAGCCAGGAAAATCAAACTGCTTGGGACCCCTATATTAGAAAGGATCCAGCGAGATGAGGGGACAGGTTATCATTCCATCAAGGAGGAGGGAGTCCTTCTGAGAATGGATGAAATGTGATCCAACACAAGACACTCTGGGAAGAATCCAATCCCAGTGTCTAGAGAACAGTGGAGGTCTTAGAAGAGCTTCCTCTGTTGGGCCCGCCCATCCCAGGCACAATGAGGAACCAGGAGAGTTGTGAGTGGGGACATCTGCCAGCCACTGAGATGGTGGCCTCTAAAGAAACCTCTCTTTCTTTCTAGAGAATCTATAGCACAGACAGACTGATTTTGATTGAAAATTCACACACACACACACTCACACACAGGCTTAAATCACAAAGATAATTCTTTGCCTTATTTCTCTGAAAAGACCAAGATAATTAGATCATTGGGCTTCAGGTCAATCTCAGGGGCTTAAAAAATGTGAACTGGACCCAATTTCTTTCTCTCAGTTGTTTTGCTCTGCTTTCTTAATACAGGCTCCATTTTTGTTAGGCTTTCCTCTTGAGATCCCAAAGTAGCTCCCGCATCTCACAGAACTAAACAATTCCAGGTTTCAAGTCCAAGAAAGTCTGCTGCTTGGAGAATTTGAACAAAAGTTCTGGCTTTGAGTCTTGTTGGACCTTTTTGGCCAGACTTGAGACAAATGTCTTAACCAATCACAGGGGCCAAGGAGATGGGATGTGTAGATTGGTTCAAGCCAGTTAGATTCTAACTTAGGAGCAGACAGTGAGTTCTATCTCACTTAACTCACCCGGCTGAAAAATGTGGGGTATTGTTAGGAAAGGAGCAAAAAAGGCTAGGTTCTGGAGAAGCATCCAAGAAATATTCTATTTCATGTCACTTCAGTTACACCAAACACTTATTGTGGACTTAGCATATGCCAGCCCTGTGCTAGGTGCTGGACTTGGAGAAGATTTGGAATGAGATATTGGGAATGTGTAAGATATAAAGATGACTATGGCATGGTCTCTAATCTCAAGGAATTTAACCCTCTGTCTGGGGAGACACATGTTAATAATTTTCTCAGCAAATCATGTCAGGGGCATTGACAAACATGCATCCTTTTTACGTACACCCTGGAGGTAACTGCAGGACAGTTTGGCAGTGAAGCTTGGTCTCCTTCCCTCTTTCATGTCCATGGTTCCTACATCCTCTGCATTAAGGTACTTCTATATGGCATATTTTGGCAAAGCAGAAAATTCTAGATTATTATGAAATTGTTATAAGGAGATGGAGAAAGAAGCAAGATTTTTCACTTTAAAATTTTAAAGGTTTTATAAAACCACTGATTGCCAAGTATAAGAGTAATCATTTATTTAAATCATATTCTTTTTTCTTTCATAGTTTTCTTTAAATTTAATTTAAAGAGCTGTCATTCCTTTTCCAACATTATGTCTTATCTGTCTCCCCTCCTGCTGATGGTGTTTTTAAGCAATGACAAAATGCCATTAAAAATTCAATCAAAATGGCTATTTTTTTCATCACTCTTTGACTACAATTATGTATTAACTGTGAAGAATAGCCTTTTCCCTCAGCATGCGAAAAGATGTTAGAATCTATCATCAAGATTCACAGGGTTTCTCTTAAATACCAAGTCTTGCCTGTGTTTTATAAAGTCAGTTTCTGTGATTGGAGTATTACCTAAGCATGTGGTTATCCCATGAATTACCAAAAATTTTACAGGACTTTGTTAAGGGTTTTTAAAACGTAGAGTATCTGTTATAGGAAACCCGGTAGAGGATTCTCCAACATTAGAAGGGACACAGGCTTCCTTACTGCCCCTAGTGTCAGGATTGAGTAAGATACCGAAGGTACTGGTAAAGCCATTTTAAATAGGAAAATAGAGATGAAATAAACCCCTGAGGATGAGTAAGGGTAAGCATCCTAAGAAATCCTTCTAAGGAAGGGCAGGAAGGCTAACGGCGGCATGCAGACCCCCAAAGCCAAGTGCTAACAGGGTCATCAGCCTCTGGGTTGAGAACAAGTAAAGAACAAGAGAACATGGCTGAGGGGGGCAGTGGAGAACATGGGGGGGGGGGCACACAGGAAAGGGAGGGGCTTGTGATGGGGCCTCTCTGAGCCACATGGGAGGAGAGTGGAATACAGACTTCACATCTCTTCTTCTGAACCTGCAGTCAAGCATGCATACAGTTTTGATGGGTTGATGCAAAGAGCCAATAAGCCCCTAAGAGCTTAGTTCTGAGGCGTTGGAATTTACCCAAGGTGGTTCCGTCCATAGGAAGATTCCTGTTGATGGAAGACCAGCAGTAAAAACATATAAATTAAAATCACTGTCCTCTTTCTTCCTCCTAATTAATTCTGAGACAGAATACAGAGTGACTCTCATTCCCAGTTGTTTTGTCTGAGCCCAGAGTTAATAGTGATTGGACGACTACATTTGCTTTCCAGTCCACAGCAGAAGGTACTTGGCATCTCATCCTAGAAGTGATGCCAATTTTATGTGGCCACTTTCACATCTAGGTTCAGGAGATGTCAAAACATCCCTGATGATGTGCAAAGAAATTGTTCCTGTGCTTTCATGATGTCTTGATAAGGCTAAAACCTGTCTCTCACATGGAATATTTCTCCCTTATTTTGCCCTAAGAGAGAACTACATCTGTCATCACTTATCAATATCTCTAGCTTTGTTAAGTTCCACTAGCCTATAAATAGAGAATTTAATTCTATGCTTTGACAAGCTAGCCAGTTTGATAGATTATATGGAGTTAAGTATGTTGGTGACCAATAACAATTTAATACGGTTTATAGAGCAAAAAAGAGAAAAAATATATATTGTATATATCTTATATAAATACATATTTTTTAACAGAGCTTCTTAATATCTTAAAAAATATCATCAGAGGATTACAAAAATGTAGCCTTTCAATATCCCTCACAGAAACTATGGCTGCCTACCTCGTTATGTACAAGATCCCTGCTCCCTGCCTATCCTACCAGAAGCCTTTGTGTTTTCTCCTATGCTTAAATATTTGCAAGTTAATTTTACATGTATGTGCCTTTTTGATGTCAGTTCATTTGTCTGCCTGCCTTTTAAATCCATGTGCCTCAGTGATGCCTTAAATTCTTTAAATTGTAGTTTACCAGAGGAAAGAGGATCTGCCTAATTCTCCTTCATACAGCATCATATTTAGGTAAATGTACTTAATAAGTGCTTTTTATTTCAAGAAATATTATGTGCAACATTATGTCACAAAGTTATTTCTTCATGATGTCTTTTGGGGGTTTTACTGTTTACTTTCCTTTACAGTTAACTTTTTAAAATCTCTCTTAATGCTGTGCCCAGTAGAGAGGACAAGAAGCAGCAGTCCTTAAGGAGTGAACGAAATAGCAGTAACTGTCCCTTCATCTCTGGGTGTAGCCCTGGTCACAGAACTCTGAGCTTCATTTCCTCAGTATGCAATGCAGATCACGTTGTTTTATAAGACACGCATTTCCCTGGAGTATTTAAGATGGCAGCTTTCTCCTCAAGCCACCAGCTTCCACAACTCTAGGTCAAAAATGCATCTCTCTCCCTCTTTTACTTAATCTCTTATTTTACAGACGAGGAAATTGAGATCCTTAGAGGTTAAATAGCTTGCTCATGGGGACACAGCTAATTAGCAGACTTGCAGACATCGTCCATCAACCTTAAAAACGTCCTTTCTGAATGTTGTCATGTATAACCTCTTACCCTTAAGAAAGCGCCTCTCCTAAGAGCTAGGAGTTTCGTCAATACTATCCACCTTCCTTCGTAATTCACTTTTGTTTTATCTCTCTTAATAGAGTCCATAAAATAGAAGACAAGCAGCAGTAGGTATTTTTCACCAACTACAGTTTCCGTATGTTATTAAACCAAATTTAAAACAATGTAAATTATTTAAAAGAAGAAGTAACCAGGGCTTCCCTGGTGGCGCAGTGGTTGAGAGTCCGCCTGCCGATGCAGGGGACGTGGGTTCGTGCCCCGGTCCGGGAGGATCCCACGTGCCGCGGAGCGGCTGGGCCCGTGAGCCATGGCCGCTGCGCCTGCGCGTCCAGAGCCTGTGCTCCGCAACGGGAGAGGCCGCAACAGTGAGAGGCCCGCGTACCGCAAAAAAAAAAAAAAAAAAAAAAAAGCAACCAAGGTCTCATCAACATAATAAAATCAGAGCTATTTGATTTTATATTCTTTCCCAAACTTCCTTTTTTCAGAGCTATTTGATTTTATATTCTTTCCCAAACTTCCTTTTTTATCTATTAATATATATTTTTTTAGAAGGCTGTAGTATAGTAGTATTTGTTAAATGCGTGTTTATGTGTATTATTGTTCTATTTTTCCATTAACTTTATCTTGTACATTTTTCTATCTTTTTATAAAATCCTAGAAAAATATATACAATGTAACTGCATAATCATGATACAGAGGATAATTAACTTAGCCTTTCCCCTATTTTTGGACACGTAGGGCCTTTCTAATTTTTCACTGCTATGAGCAGTGCTGAAGAGAACAAATTGGTACAAGTAGAAGCACAGCAGTCTTTACACAGGAAACCGTGCCTGGGACAAAGATCCTCATGCCAAGTGAAAACTCTGGTTCAGATTTAAGTTTTGTGAAACAGATCACGCAAATATTGAATTTTGTTTTGACACAGCATACATTTGCTTTGCCAAGATAGGGCTGGTGACAGAATGAACTTGTCTTTGAGATGTTTAAATGTTTTCCTTGGATAGGAGACCTTTTTATTGAGCTGTAAACTCTTTGGGTAAATATTTATGTTTCTTCTATTTAGAATAGGAAAAGAACTTATACTTTATAGTGTTATACACCTAGTATTGACCAGTACTTAATATACACTATCCAGAACCTCCCAGAAGCTCTATAGAGGAGATGCTATTACTCTGTTTGATAAATTTACAAAGGGAGAACTGAGGCTCAGAGAACTTCAGGGATGCCAGAACCAATTGCCAGTTAATTGACCTCAAGCCCATGTTCTTGACATTGGCCTGTCTTACCATATCATGTATTGGTACCACATCAAAACTGAGCAGCAGTGAGAGGATACAATACCCAGTTGTTTTATTTAAACAGCTTTATTGAGATATAATCCACATACTGGACTCATTTAAAGTGTACAATTCAATGACTTTTAGTATATTCACAGATATGTGCAACCTTCACACAGTTTATTTTAGAACATTTTCATCACCTCAAAAAGAAACCTATGGGACTTCCCTGGTGGTCAGTGGTTAAGATTTTGCTTTCCAATGCAGGGGGTGCAGGTTCGACCCCTGGTCAGGGAACTAAGATCCCACATGCCTCAGGGCCAAAAAACCCAAAACACAGCACAGAAGCAATGTTGTAACAAATTCAATAAAGACTAAAAAATTGGTCCACATCAAAAAAAGAAAAATATTTTTTTTAAAAAAAGAAAGAAACCTATTCCCTTCAGCTAACACCCCTTCCAAACTTCTCTCTCCCCAACCCTAAGCAACAACGAATCTACTTTCTGTCTCTGTAGATTTTCCTGTCTGTACTTTCATACGAATGGAATCATAGAACATGAAGACTTTTGTGTCTGACTTCCTTCACTTAGCATAATGTCTTCAAGGTTTATCCAAGCTGTAGCATGTGTCAGTACTTCTTTCCTTTTCATGGCTGAATAATATTACATTGTATGGATATATCATAGTTTGTTTATCCATTAATCCATTGATGGTCTTTTGGGCTGTTCCAAGCTTTTGCCTATTATGAACAATGCTATGATAGACATTTATATCTACATGTTTGTGTGGACATATGTTTTTATTTCTCTTGGCTATATACCTAAGAATGGAATTGCTGTGTCATATGATAAGGACAATCAGATAATCATTTGAGGAACTGCCAAACTTTCAAAATAGCTGTGCCATTTTACATTTCTGCCATCATTGAATGAAGGTTTTCTCCACATCTTTGTCAGTACTTGTTATTATTTAACATTTTTGTTTTGGCCATCCTAGTGGGTGTTATAGTCACCTAGAGGTACCAGAACTATATTTAGATTATACGTCACTGTCTCTCAACTGCCTCTTGGGAAAAAAGCAGATCTGACCAATCATAGAAAAAGCTCAAAGCCAAAGAAAAAGTCAAGGGCAAGGCAGATGAAAAACAAATTTTATTTCTATGAGACACATAAGCTTAAATTTAAAGACTATTTATGTAATCCACATGTCTACACATCCTTATATTTCAACATAAAAATTTTGGAAATTCTTTTCATTAACTGGTTTCAGTTGCAAAATGGTAGTTATCAAATATGCCCCTTTACCTCCATCCCATCTTCATTTTCTACTCCTTCATCCAAAGTTTCTTGTGAATGTGAGAAAGTTAATTCTCTAAAGTCCCATGCTACTTGCCTTTCAGGATTATGAGACAACTTAGTTATTCAATACAAACATTTTTACTGAGCATCTCCGATAGCCAGACTCTAGCCATGGAAGGTGCTAGAGCTCCAATTGTGAACAAAACCAGATAAAATCCTTGCTGCCTTGGGACTTACCATAAAGTGATAAAGAAGTTATCAATCAAATAATCACAAAAATAAATCATAAATCTACACCTGTTCTAAGCACCACACAGGACAGGTACTTAATTCAGGGATTTTCAAAAATGATGTGTATACAGGAAGTTGGGAAGTGGGTTGGCAGGGAAACTTTATTTGCTGGAAATGTTTGTGACAGTGAGATGTTGAATTTATGGCAGTGCATTAAGAGTTTCATTCTATCTCAATTTTTTTGTCAGACCACACTGTAAAGAGCTTCCAGTGAAGCTTCTGGGAGTCCAAGAAACAAAAGTATAATGTAGTTTTCCTCACAGTAAACAGAAAAAAATTTTTTAAATAATAATAATTTTACTATTATTAAAGATCATATTCTCATAGACATGTCTATTAGCCTCTCTACTAAGCTACCTCAAACATTCAAATATATTTCAATGGACCTGATTATATGAAATCTATTTTTTTAATATTTTTTTCCTTATTTCTTTTTGTTGGTTTCAAATTCTACTTATTTTTTTCAGGTGTTTGTTGTTGCATCATTTGTTTTATTATTCTAGATGTTAATTTCACGAAACCTGTGACCCTTTTTTTGACCATTTGTGGTTTTATCTCTTATTTTACCTACAAAGAGATTCAAAACTTATTAATAAAACAATTTCTCAGACATTTCTATTTGGTATAAAAAGAAATGGATTTGATCTTTTCTAAGTTTATATCAAAGTTTAACTAGACCTCTAGTTTATATGCCTATAATTCCCTATTGTTTAAAAATGGTTCTTTGGAAGACTAGGTTTCCAAATGAGTGGAGTTTACCTGGATTTTACCTGGCTTAATTACTTCTTAATGTACGGCATTGTATAACTGATACAGGCTCCGAGGTCAGATCTGAGCTTGAATCCAGACTCTATTACTATTGGTGTGATCTTCAATGAGCTATTTAATTGCTCTGAACCTCAGTTCTTTCCTCCAAAAAAAAATTTTTTTATGTAATACTTTTGAGGATTTTTAGCATTAAGTAATAGGACTTATATAAAACATTTTATACATTTAGCAAAAAATATTATTAAAAGGTAACCTGTAAAATAATTATTTTGTTTTGTATTTTCACCACTTTAGATTCATCTGGAATGTAGGAAAGGTTATTTTATCCCTTCTAGGATATTTACAAGGCATTTTGTCTTTAAGTACAAAGCCCTCTTGACCAGTGAGAAAGATAAGCAATCTCTTTTGTGTTACTTGTGTCTGAAGCCTGGCTTCTTTTTTTTTTTTTTTTTTTTGTCTTTGTGTTATGCAGGCCTCTCATTGCTGTGGCCTCTCCCGTTGCGGAGCACAGGCTCCGGACGCCCAGGCTCAGCGGCCATGGCTCACGGGCCCAGCCGCTCCGCGGCACGCGGGATCCTCCCGGACCGGGGCACGAACCCGCGTCCCCTGCATCGGCAGGCGGACCCTCAACCACTGCGCCACCAGGGAAGCCCCCTGGCTTCTTAAGAAATCAAGCACTAGCTGATTAGTCATCAAATTCTATTGATGGAGAAATGTGTATGATAAAATGTTAAGGTTTGTTTTATTTTATTGAAAGAAAAAAAGATGAAAAGATAGAGGCAGCTTGTCCTTGGATGGATGCCTGGAATCTGGAGGAGAAAGATTATAGAAACTTTGTGGGTAGAGCCTTGAGCCTGCTCAAATGGAGATGGGAGGATTTCAGGATGGTGGTGACGTGTCACTTATTGATGGGAGCTGCTTAGCTGCTTAGAAAGCCAGAAGGCTTTCTGGCAGGTCCCTAGGCCTATACTTAGCAGACAAAATCTGCTTATCTTCTGGGTATGGAGCTTGGCAATGGCACCAAGCGGCAGTCACAGAGTGATGGTGGGTGACTAGCTCACTCCCAGTTCACAGTAGGACTGAAAGCAACCTCAGCAGTGGTGGTAGTCACAGCGCAAAAGACCAAAGCTCTTCCTTACTAGGAAGTCAGAAAAGTGATGGAGCTCTTTAAAGACCTGTGAATCCTTGCAAACTTCCAGAGAAGGTAAAAGATCACAACTAGAATAGTAACTGATGTTGGACTTCTTGCCAAAATATTTTTTCTATTCGAGGACAAGAGGGGAGCATCTTGCACTTTTTGTAATTAAAGAAAAAAGGAGGGGGGCATATTTTAATTGAAGTATAATTAACTTACAATGTTATATTAGTTTCAGGTTTACAACATAGTAATTCAGTATTTTTATATGCTGAGAAATGATCACCACGATAAATCTAGTTGCCATCTGTCACCATACAAAGTTATTACAATATTATTAAATATATTCCCTATGCTGTAAATCTCCATGATTTATTTATTTCATGACTGGAAGTTTGTACCTCTAAATCTCCTTCACCTACTTCACCCATCCACCCCCCCCCCTTCCCTCTGGCAATCACCAGTTTGTTTTCTGTAGCAATGAGTCTGTTTCTGTTTTATGTTTGTGAATTTGTTTTGGTTTTTTAAACCCCACATCTAAGTGAAATCATATGGTATTTGCCTTACTCTGCCTGACTTAGTTCACCTAGCATGATACCCTCTAAGTTCATATATATATATATGGCACATTTTCTTTATTCACACATTTATCAATGATTTAGGTTGCTTCCACATCTTGACTACTCTTAAAACACATTATAATGAACATTGGGGTGCATATATCTTTTCAAATTAGTGTTTTCATTTTCTGCAGATAAATACCCAGAGATGGAATTGCTGGAACATATGGTAGTTCCATTTTTAATATTTTGAGGAGCCTCCATACTGTTTTGCATAGAGGTTATACCAACTTACATTCTCACCAACAGTGCATGAGGGTTTCCTTTTCTCCACATCCCCACTGACACTAGTTAGTTCTTGTCTTTTTGATGATAGCCATTCTAAATGTATGAGGGGATATCTCATTGTGGTTTTGATGTGCATTTCCCTGATGATTAGTGATGAGCATCTTTTCAGGTACCTGTTGGCCATCTGTACATCTTCTTTGGAAAAATGTCTAATCAGGTCCTTTGCCCATTTTTTAACTGGGTTGGTTGGTTTTTTGATACTGAGTTGTATGAGGTTTTTGTATATTTTGGATATTACTCCCTTATCAGATATATTGTTTTCAAATATCTTCTCCAATTCAGTAGGTTGCCTTTTCATTTTGTTAACGGATTCCTTTACTTGCAAAAGTTTTTAAGTTTGATATAGTCCCACTGTTTCTTTTCTCTAGTAATATATATATATTTCTAAGACTGGTGTCAAAGAGTGTTCTGCCTATGTTTTCTTCCAGGAGTTTTATGGTTTCATGTCTCACATTTAAGTCTTTAATCCATTTTGAGTTTATTTTGTATATGGTGTAAGGCAATGGTCAGTTCCTTTCTTTTACATGTAGCCTTCTAGTTTTCACACCATTTATTGAAGAGACTGTCATTTCCTTGTATATTCTTGCCTCCTGTATCATAGATTAATTGACCATATAGGTGTGGGGTTGTTTCTGAGCTGTCTATTTTATTCCAGTGATCTATATATCTGTTTTTATTCGAGTACCATACTGTTTTGACTACTGTAGGTTTTGTGGTATAGTTTGAAATCAGAACTTTGTTCTTTTTTGTCAATATTGCTTTGGCTATCTGAGGTCTTTTGTGGTTCTATACAAATTTTAAGATTATTTGTTCTAGTTCTGTGAAAATGGTGAGGGTATATAAATAGGGATTGCATTGATCTGTAGATTGCCTTGGGGAATGTGATCATTTTAACAATATTAATTCTTCCAATCCATGAGCATGGTATATATTTATACTTATTTGTGTTATCTTCAGTTTCTTTCTTCAGTGTCTTATAGTGTTCATAGTACAGGTTTTTCACATTTTTGGTTAAATTTATTCCTAAGTATTTTACTCTTTTTGATGCAATTATAAATGGGATTATTTTCTTAATTTCTCTTTCTGGTAATTTTTTTTTTTGGTGTGTAGAAAGTCGAGATTTCTGTATATTAATTTTGTGTCCTGCAACTTTACTGAATTAATATATTAGTTTTAATAATTTTTTGGTGGAGTCTTGAGAATTTTCTCTATATATTATAGTATCATATCATCTGCAAATAATGACAATTTTACTTTTTCCTTTCTACTTTGGATTCTTTTTTTTCTTTTTCTTGACTCACTTTTATAGCTAGGACTTCCAAAACGATGTTGTATAAAAGTGGCAAGTGGCCATTCTTATATTGTTTCTGATAGAGGAAAAGCATTTAGCTTTTCATTGTTGAGTATGATGTTAGCTATGGGTTTGTCATATATGGTCTTTATTATGTTGAGGTATGTTCCCTCTATGAGACTTCTTATCATAATTGGATGTTAAATTTTACTAAATTTTACTAAACACTTTTTCTGCATCTATTGTGATGACTGTACAATTTTTATTCCTCATTTTCTTAATGTGATATATCACATTGATTTCTGGATATTGAACCATTTTGCATACCTGGAATATGTCCCACTTAAATCATGATGTATGATCCTTTTAATATATTATTGAATTTAGTTTGCTAATATTTTGCTGAGGGTTTTTGCATCTATGGTCTTCAGGGGTATTGACTGGTAATTTTCTTTTTTTATAGTGTCTTTGTCTGGTTTTGGTATCAGGTAATGCTCACCTCAGAATGTGTTTGGAAGATTTCCTTCCTCCTCAAATTTGAGAATAGTGTGAGAAGTATAGGCACTAACTCTTCTTTAAATGTGTTGAATTCATCTTTGAGACCATCTGGTCCTGGACTTTTGTTTGTTGGAAGTTTTTTAATTACTGATTCAATTTTATTACTAGTAAGCATTCTGTTCAGATTTTCTATTTCTTCCTGATTCAGTCTTACAAGATTGTGTGCTTCTAGGAATTCATCCATTACTTGTAGGTGATTTAATTGGTTGGCATATAATTATTCATAGTGGTCTCTTATTCTTGGTATTTCTGTGATATTGATTGTACCTTCTCTTTCATTTCTGATTTTGTTTATACCCTCTCTCTTTTTTTTTTTTTTTTTGATGAGTCTGGGTAAAGTTTTATCAATTTTATCTTTTCAAAGACCAGCTTAGTTTCACTGATCTTTTCCATTGTTTTTTTAGTCTCTATTTCATTTACTTCTGTTCTGATCTTTATTATTTCCTTCCTTCCACTAACTTTGGGCTTTGTTGGTTCTTTTCTCTATTGCTTTAGGTGTAAAGTTATATTGTTTATTTGAAAATTTTCTTGTTTCTGTCTTTCTTCTCCTTCTGGGATCCCTCTAATGCAAATGCTAGTATGCTTAATGTTTCCCAGAGGTCCCTTAAACTATCCTCATTTTCTTTAATTCTCTTTATTTTTTTGCTGTTTTGCTTGAGTGATTTCCACTCTTCTGTCTTCCAAATCGCTAGTCTGTTTTTCTGTATTTAATCTGCTGTTGATTTATTCTAGTGTATTTTTCATTTCAGTTAATGTATTCTTCAGCTCCAATTGGTTCTTTCTTATATTTTCGAACTCACTGTTGAAGTTCTCATGTGTTCCTCCATTCTTCTCCCACATTTGTTAAGTATCTTTATAACTATTACTTTGAACCCTTTATCAGGTAAATTACTTTTCTCTGTTTTATTAGGTTTTTTTCTGGGGTTTTATCTTGTTCTTTTATGTGGAACATATTCCTCTGTCTCTTCATGTTATTTGACTTTCTGTGTTTGTTTCTATGAATTAAGTACAACAGCTACCTCTCTGAGCCTTGATGTCATAGCTTGTGTAGGAGCATCCCCCACATAGACCGCATATCCTGGGCAGCTTTGGCAGGCCTGCTGGAGTTGGGGTGGGCATGGGCTGGGGAGCCCAGTACATGATGCATTAAGGCTGCCTTGGGGGGATGGCTACAGCTGGTGTGGGTCAGGAGCCTGGGTTCTGGAGCAGCCTTGGCAGGTTGGTTAGAGTGCACGGACTGTGTTCCTGTGCACACTATCAGGGTGGAGGCGGAAAACCAAAAGAGGTGCTCTCTGGCACCTCCAACCCTGAACAAAGTTCCAGCCATTCCTTGCCCATTTAGCAGATGCTATAGGGTTAGTAAATAGATTTTGTTCATGTGTAGTCTAGGCGTCCTTTAAAAAGCTGTATTTTCACTGGTCCCAGAGCACACAAGTCTATGCACGGGCCCCTCCCTACTGCAGGTCACTGTGCTGGGGATGGGATTATTGTCAATACCATGTCTCCATCTCTCCTACTCATCTCTGTGTGGTCCCTTTATCATTTGTTGTGCAGAAGCTCTTTAATCAGCCCTCAGTTCTTCTTCAGGAGGAATTGCTCTATATGTAGGTGTCTATTTGGTGTCTCTCTGGGAGAAGATGAATTCAGGGTCTTCCCATGCCAGAATAGAAGTCCCCAAATGACATCATTTACACTCTAAGTAATGTGAAGCAACTTATAACTATTGCACATATCTGAAAAAAACAACAATCATTAACCATTTGATAAGTGGAAAAGCCTGTATATTATTTTGGCAACAACATTGACATAATAAATGAATATATGATATTGTTTTTATTTCACCTTTGTGAGTCTTTTTTTCAAGTAAAATCCTGTGCTTCAGAAAACAGGCATAAACCATAAGAAGCCTGATTCTTCTGTAATCTCTTCTCCAATCCCTCCCTTTTCCTTTTTCCTATATCTTTCTCTGATTGTTTCTTCTGTCCCTCCTTTGAATTTTCAATTCCTCTTTCTTTTTTCTTTCCTTTTCTCCAAATTCTGGCTCTTCCTCAACTTCTCCTCTTTCCCTCTTATCTCTTACCTTACCTTTCACAACTCCCCACCTCCCTGTTCCCTATTACACGTCCGTTTCTGTTTCCCACTCACATTCCTCCTTGCCACCCCTGACATTAACCTCACTTCATTTCCCCACCTTGCACTGACTTTTTCAAAATAGAATTTTCCTTAAGTAGAATCAGTGATCTAGATCTATATTCCCTCCATTTGTCCACAAGGGAAATCTCACCACTCAGACCATTGTAAGTGGGAAGTTTCAAATGTAATCACTTGAGTATCTTATATTCTGGACAATGATTCTGAAATCTGCATATGTCTGTGAAGAAAACATCATATTTAAGTTAAAAGTGCCTAAAACATCTACAAAACTTTTTTTTAAATAGTTTACCTTTCAGGTTAAGAAAATGACGTGGTCACTGATAACAGAAAGGGTTCTTTGGGGCTGAACCTAAGAAGTTGAAAAGAGGCACATATTCAGATAAAGTGTCTTGTGAGGCAAAACCATAACACCCAAGTGTGATAAGATTATGTATTAAAATAGCTGAAGTAGGAAAAAGTATATGTGATTTTCCACCTACCTAAATAATTATGACTTAAAATTTCTTTTACTGCTTTAGCTTCAAGGCCTGACCTTGTTTACCCTTGGAACTTCTGTTCTAGAGGCAGAAAGAGCATTGTGTGGGCTGAGGAGAGACTGCAGGATTCCTGGTTCTTACAGTGGTATTGATTTGAATAGATGGGCAAAATGTTTCCTTTTGCTCTTTTAAGGACTGGGTAGTATTTTTCTGAGAGGCTAATCAACCAAAACAGTAGAGTCAGTTAATGCATATACAGTGTACTTTTTACCTTGAGACCTTTTAAACAAATCCCTAATAGGAACTTAGGAAACATTTTCTAACAAATAAAGTGAATCCCTGTGAACATAAAGTTCCTAATGAAGAGAGATAATGCAAACAGAAGAGAAAACTGAGAGAGGAAAGCTTATGACTTCCTATAATTGCTGTTCATTTTAAAAGAAGGAGTATTATCATGACAACCTAGTGATTCAAGGTAAGAGGATGCAGATGCAGTCTCTTCTATTGTAAGACTTGAAGAGAACATCCAAAATATTAATCATCCTTGCCTTGCTGGATGTTTCATAATTGGAGAGTTATTCCTTTGGATAAGCTCATCTCCTGTTAGTTGAATAAAATGGATAAATCAGTAAAGCAAACCTGAGGACAATTTTCCTAAGAACTGATTCTGCATCAGCACTGTCCAATAAAAACATGATGTGAGTCATACACAGTTTTAACTTTTCTAGGAACTACTTTAAAAAAGTAAAAGAAAACAAACAGGTAAAATTAATTTTAATAATAAATTTTATCTAATCCATTGTAGCCAAAATTTTATCATTTAAACATGTAATACACATAAAAATAGTAATGAACTCTTTTACTTTTTTATGCCACATACAAAAGGACAAATATTTCCTGAGTCAACATACATGAGATACCTAAAGTAGTGAAATTCATAGAGACAGAAGGTAGAATAGTAGTTGCCAGGGGCTTAGGAGGGAGGAATAGGTAGTCATTTTTTAATAGGTACAAAGTCAGTTTGGGGTTATGAAAAAGTTCTGGATATGGTGATGGTAGTAGTTGCATAAGATTGTGAATTACTTAATGCCACTGACTATATACTTGAAAATGGCCAAAGTGGTAAATTTTATGTTATGTATATTTTACCACAATAAAAAAAAAGAAAGAGAATTCGCTGCTATGAACCCTCTGTTAATAGGGGGTCACATTCATAGCCAGTCTTTTGGCTTTGAATTTATTTCCTTTACTTTGGGAAGAATAGCTCCTCCGTATTGCTTCATGATCATAGTTTAGGAAGTGTTATTATATTATTAATTACAAAATTACACCTTATTTGATATATGGTTGAGTTGTAGGTGGTTTATATAACAATAAGTGGGTTTAACTTTCACTTGCAATTAGAAATGCTAGGACGAACTGAGACTCATTCAGAAACAATAGCTAAAAACTGGATTCCTGTTATGGAGGTGGGTGTGCTTGAAGAGGAGAAAAACAATTCAGTTCAGTGAAAGAATTGTTATTTTTAAAATATAGTACGTGAAATACTGGCTTCTGATGAGGCATGAAAATGCTTTAATATTAGTAAATGAACAAAAGGAATTGTCCGTTTTTTCCATAGTCACTCCCACCGTTATGGTACTCCGCCTCTCAAGATGTATGGGCATCAAAAGTGGAAAGAAGGGAGCATTTTTCTAGCTTAAAAGTCAATTAATTGGTAGATACTTACTGAGTTTTAGGATAACCTAATCTTGAAACTCAAAACTAAAAGAATCCTTATGTTTAAGGGTAAGAGAATAAATTCCCAACTTTCCTATGACTGCATGTCATAGTCCATAGAAGCAGTGTGATCATGGAAAGCCCATGTGTAGCTGTTGGAGATGCCTATGTTCAAATCCCAACACTAGCAAAATTAACTGTAAAGCATTAAGAGCAAGTTAGTTAGACTCTTTGAACCTCTGTTTACTTACCTGTAAAATGGGAAATATTTATTCTTCAGAATTGTCATGAGGATTCAAGATAATTTACATGCAGAATCTGACATTGATAAATGAACAGTATTATTACTCTTCTTTTGGAAGTTCAATTAAGACTTATTCAACTAGACCTAGTATAACTTTGAGGAGAGTAAAATCTTTATTTCTATACTTAAAGCATAATTACAACAGTAATTAGATAATAGTTTGTTTAATTACCTGTTTAATGACTCTTTCCCTTATAACACTTTTCCCTTGTAACATTTATGTAAACCGCTGGAAGTCAGGAAACTCAATCTGTTTTCTTCAACAAGGCATTCCCAGTTCTCTGGGAAATCATGCAAATAGATAAAGAACCCTTGGGAGAAGAGAACCCTAAGGCAAGAATGGAGAGCCAATTATACTCCAATAAAGATGTTTAAAAAAAAAAAAAGAATGGATAGCCACAATTCTGAGAGCAAGAGTTTCATGCTCTACCAGACAGAGTTAAGCAGGGCAAAGAGTCGTACAGGTCCACCTCGCTCAGTTGGGGGAGAATGCACTATTAAACTGCGGAATGTAGTTTTTCGTCCCAATAAGACCCCATCTTTACCCTGCCACCTTCTTCACATGGTTCATACTCTAAGTATATAACTGACATGACTTACCAAGGTGCATGTGCATGCTGCATATCACAGTACCCAGCACATAATGGATGTTCAAAGATATTTAAATAAGTCAACTATAAATCAGCCTTCATGTACCAGTGTGAAGGATTGACCTCGTACAATGTATTGGCACTCATATAGTCTATAACTTTAAAAAAAAATTTATTAGAGTATAGTTGATTTACAATGTTGTGTTAGTTTCAGGTGTACAGCAAAGTGAATCAGTTATACATATACATATTGGATTGGCCAGAAAGTTCGTTCGGTTTTAAGTAAAAATAAAAGACATTTTTCATTTTCACAAGAACTTTACTGAACAACGTATTCGTTAACAGAACAAACTTTTTGACCAGCCTAATATAGCCACTCTTTTTTAGATTCTTTTCCTGTATAGGCCATCACAGAGAATTGAGTTCCCTGTGCTATACATTAGGTCTTTATTAGTTATCTATTTTATATATAGTAGTGTGTATATGTCAATCCCAATCTCCCAATTTATCTCTTTTCCCCTTACTCCCTGGTAACCATAAGTTTGTTTTGTACATCTGTGACTCTATTTCTGTTTTGTAACTAAGTTCATTTGTACCATTTTTTTAGATTCCATATATAAGCAATATCATATGATATTTGTCTTTATCAGTCAGACTTACTTCACTCAGTATGATAATCTCTAGGTCCATCCATGTTGCTGTAAATGGCATTATTTTATTCTTCTTTATGGCCGAGTAATATTCCATTGTATTATGTACCACATCTTCTTTATCCATTCCTCTATTGATGGATATTTAGTTTGCTTCCTTCTCCTGCCTATTGTAAATAGTGCTGCTGTGAACATTGGGGTGCATGTATCTTTTGAATTATGGTTTTCTCTGGGTTTATGCCCAGAAGTTAGATTGCTGGGTCATATGGTAGTTCTATTTTTAGCTGTTTAAGGAACCTCCATACTGTTCTCCATAGTGTCTGTATCAATTTACATTCCCACCAACAGTGCAGGAGGGTTCCCTTTTCTCCACACCCTCTCCAGCTTCTATCATTTGTAGATTTTTTGATGATGGTCATTCTGACCTGTGTGAAGTGATACCTCATTGTAGTTTTGATTTGCATTTCTGTAATAATTAATGATGTTGAGCATCTTTTCACATGCTTTTTGGCCATCTATAAGTCTATTACTTTTTTTTAACATCTTTATTGGAGTATAATTCCTTTACAATGGTGTGTTAGTTCTGCTATATAACAAAGTGAATCAGCTATACGTATACATATATATACCCATATCCTCTCCCTCCTGCGTCTCCCTCCCACCCTCCTTATCCCACCCCTCTAGGTGGTCACAAAGCACCGAGCTGATCTCCCTGTGCTATGCAGCTGCTTCCCACTAGCTGTCTATTTGTCTATTACTTTTTAACCCAAACAATCACAGAAATAACAATATGGTACTCTTGGCAAAGGTGCACTTGCAGAAACAGCACTGGATCTAGGTTTGGAAAATGTGGCTCTTAAAGCATTTTGACCTTGGTTTCTCCATCTCTAAAGTAAGGGAGTTTGAATGAGTGAGCTCTAGTTTCCTTCCAGATATACTATTATTTGATTTTTAGATACATACACTTCATCCAGATAAGGAGAAAATAGTAAAAAATGTAATTAAAGCAGTGAGTAATTCTTAGTGATTCAAAGCAATGCAATAGCTTGTGGTCACCACAGTGTTTTGGGCAGATTATTTATATCCATCAGGTCTTAATTAACTACTCAGATTAATATATGTTTAAGAAAGTGGTTCTAATCACTCTAATTTCACCTGAGAACTCTCGAGTATCTTCTCCATAGTATTTCCCTTGGATGGAGGCTACCTGAACCTGAACTTTGGTCTACTATGCTAAAAATTTGAACACTGGAAAATAAAGCCTTGGGAAAGCAGAACCATAAATGCATTTATTCCACCATTCAATGCATTGTTGAAACATAAGAGCAAACTCTGTGTCTCCATCCAGCATTGTCTAATATAACCCAGGAGTGTACTTCACTGTATCCTCTAATTTAAGGAGTAAACAGAAACTTATCTTTCTTGCATCTATCCTCTCTCGAGTGTTTTTTAGCTTTCTCCATCTTTCTTTTAGCTCCCACTTTTATTGTAACAGATCCTCTGAAGTAGATGTGGCCATGACCTCTCAGTAGCAGCCTGCTTGTCAAGGTGCTGTCTATCACCAGTGGACCTTGAAAAGAGATGAGGGTGAAATACGTTTTCTTCCCTCTTGCCTTTCAGTTCCTTCAGAATCCCCAAGATTAGTACATTGGTATTTATATGTGCAAGATAGAGTGATATTCAAAATATTTAATGACTGGCACTGCAGGAGCATGAATCTGTAAGAAAGACATGAGGGTCTTTATGGTTACCCTAGGGTCCTGGAGGCTCCCATGATATGTCAGCAGTTAGCCACTTACTTGTTGGATCCTGAGGAAGCCAGGGGTCCTAGGGATGAGTCTAGAATGGCTGGGATGGTAGGCAAATGAACATTTAGGGGATCTCAGGGCAGCATGATAAGTAAGGAAGAGTTTAAATATTTTAACGATTAGTATGGCCATAACGTTGTGTAGTGGTGGAATATCAACTTTAAGTATATATATGAATTGCTCTACTAAAGAGTTAAGACACTCTCAAAAGAGAATTACAGTAGGAAGAAAAAGGTTAAAGTTCAAAGAAAAAGGTTAAAGTTCTAGCTAAACTGGACTTCTCCTTGTAACTCTAAAGTAAAAGTAAATAAAAATGTAAACCCTAATCCTCTGGTTCAAAATGCCCACCTCCCACCATCCTCAGGATTAGGTCTCATTTACCAAGTGGCCCCTTAAATCTTTATGCTTGAATTTCCAGTGCTTTTCCCTTGGGGAACGACCACCTCTTCCTATAGAAAGAAATCTCTTCTTACAAATCATTCTTCCCTTCACCCAATACCATGCCCAAATGTAGATTAACAGGTTTGAGGGCTCCTGAGAAGGCTTCAGCCAGGTGGATAATGACCCTCATCATCTTTACACAGCTGAGGTGCAAGTGGCCTCAAATGCTGTTGGAAAGCAGGTTTGGGATCCTCTGGCCTGAGCTTCTTTTCAATATTCTTGCCAATGTGAACTCGAGGTCTCCCAGTTCTTTAACTTTTATCAAGTTGTCTTTAAAGTAAGCACACCTACGTAAAACCCTCATTAACCATTTTCAGACTACATAGTTGCTGTAAACTGAATTATGTCTCCCCAAAATTAATACGTTGAAGGCTAACCTCCAATATGACTGTATTTGAAGTAAGGAACTTACACAGAGGTTAAGGTTATACGAAGTCGTAAGAATGGAGCCCTAATCTCAAGGGATTAATGTCCTTGTAGGAAGAGACACCACAGAGTTCACTCTCTGTGCCATGTGAGGATACAGCAAAAAGGTGGCCATCTGCCAGCCGGGAAGGGAGCTCTCACCAGAAACAAATCAACCTGTACCTTGATCTTGGACTTCCCAGCATCCAGAACTTTAGAAATTAAATTTCTTTTATTTAAGCCACGTGGTCTGTGGTATTTTGTTGTGATCGTTCAAGCAGACTAAGACAATAGTTTAATCCCATAATAAGAAAGAAAATACTTTCTTAATTAGTATGGGGTTGCCATAACCTTTGAGCTGAATGGTCCTATTTATTCTGGAAAAGAACTATTTAGTTTTGTTTGAGATTTGTTTTTAACTGCTCTGAACTAGTAGCCTATTTGAATTATTTAAAAAGAACACAAACATTAGTTTTAATGGCTATTTTCTAAGCTTCTGAAAATAGCTCTTAAAGAGGAACCTTCTGATGAGAAGGATTGCATCGAGGTGTTGCCATTCATTCCCTATGCCACACTAATACGAAGGTCCTGCAAATCTGTGTAGCTGCTTCCCACTTAGAAAGAGCTCTCCCTTGAGTTTTCACAAACCTAGAGACATAGATAATTTTTTAATTTCAAAAATAATAAATGGGAGACTAAGAACAATTGAGACATTTGCCAAAGAATAACCAAAGAGAAAGTCTATGGTACACATATTAAAACAAGTCCTCTTTCTATGAATCTAAGATTTTTTCCACTATGCAATTTTTTTCTCTTGGTTTTATTCACTTATTTTTACTAATCTTGTTCCTTTTATAGTAATAGGGTCCAAGAGTTCAGAATCATGTCTCTCTAATCAGTTTTACACAGCATCTTATTCAGGTGGCTACTTAAAGCAACTTCATTCAAGAGACATTTATTGAGCATCTACTCTGTGCAAAGCACTATGTTAGGCATTCTCTCCAGGCTTTCAGGAACTCACAGTTTGATGATAGCCTTTAATAAAATTTCATTGTCTTTAAAATATGTTTTTACAGACATGTCTTAATTGATTCTGGAATAAGTAAGGTTCAGAAATCACAGTGGACCACTATGATAGTGCTTCCTAGCATACTCCTCTTGTACTGTCTGTTCATTAACCCCACCCAACTATACTGGTAACAAATGAGCTGACTTGTTCTTGTTCTGTGTGAGACATCCTTGATCACAGGTAATTGTACACTTGACTCAAGCTTGGCCAATGAGTCTTTTCTCTGGGATTTTGGATTTTGACATCCAGAGAGTCAAAATAAGTCTCCATTTGGAACTGAAGACTTGAAAGTTGACTCTTGGGAGCTATTGATTTCCATGTGTCTCACCAACTGGAGAAAGGTGGTCTGCAAAGTGAGAATGAAGCCAACAGGCAGAAAGAAGCAGAGATGATAGAATTCTGCTTGCCTTCAGGTCCCTGTTCTCAAAGTTCCTGAGATCCTTTGGGAAAGTTGCTCCTGCCTGTTTCGAAATTTGGCTTCTACTCTTTTTTTTTATTTCCAAAAGCTAACATTTTGGGGGTTCTTTGAGTGTATTTGTTTGTTTTTGGTGTTTAGAGTGGGATTTTTTTTGCATTTTTTTGCTTAAGCTGAGTTAAGTTGGGTTTGTGGCTTCCAATCAAAAGCCTCAACTGATACAAAGATCCACACATCATTTATGTAGCAGAAACAGAGGAAGAAATTCAATTCATCATAGTCCTAATGAGAAAAATAAAATATATGAAAATAAATTTTAACATTCCTTAAAACCCATTCTGTCATTTGACTTTAAAACATTATGTTCACATAGAACAACTGAATTATGCTTCTGGAAGGATACTTGGAAATTATTCCACGGCAATATTTGAGTGCCACCTTCTACATTGGAGGATTCCAAGGCCCAAAGCCTTTAGTGTCAAGCCGAGCTGTATCAAGAATGGAATTGTGTCACCAGACTCAAGGTAATATGTTTCTTTCTATGTAAATATGGAATGAGTGTTCAGGAATATATTAAATGACTACTAAGAATAATACACTGTGCTAGTACTGCAGAACTTGTGCCCGTGATTTATGATATTACCCCCAGCAGGTTAAACATTACCTTTATCTGTCATTTACAGCCCTTTTCAGTCTCTCCCCCAACTCTCTTTCTTTCCCAGTCTATATACCAATCAAGTTATCTCTCTAAGATATTTACCCTCTGTCTGAGGTTTTTACCCCTAGCAAAGTTATTTTAAATTCTACACTGTAAGGATGGAAATAAAACACAGACCTACTAGAGCATGGAATTGAGGATATGGGGAGGGGGAAGGGTAAGCTGTGATGAAGTGAGAGAGTGTCATGGACATATATACACTACCAAACGTAGGGTGGATAGCAAATGGGAAGCAGCTGCATGGCACAGGGAGATCAGCTCGGTGTTTTGTGACCACCTAGATGGGCGGGATAGGGAGGATGGGAGGGAGGGAGATGCAAGAGGGAAGAGATATGGGAACATATGTATATGTATAACTGATTCACTTTGTTGTAAAGCAGAAACTAACACACCATTGTAAAACAGTTATACTCCAATAAAGATGTTTAAAAAAAAATTCTACACTGTAGGTTTATGTATCTTTTGTATTTCCCATATCTAAGCACAGTGCATCAAAACTGAGATTGGGTATTTGATAGCATCAGTCTGCTAGTAATAAATGAAGTATGGATTCAATTGTTGAGTACGGACTCTTTTCCCAACGGACAAAATTTTTGGAAATATCCATCATCAGGAGGCTATAACAGAATGAGAAAGAATCATTGAAAAAAACAGATGAAGTTGAGTCCTTCAAATTCTCTCCTCCCTCTACCAAATTTCTTCCCTTGCTCCTGTCTCCTTCCCATATTTTACTTGACTAACTGTTCCTCATTCTTCAAGTCTCAGTTAAGATCTCATGGGAAGCCTTCTTCATACTCCTAGAGTAGGTGTATGATTTCCTGTAATAAACTTTCATTGCACTCCATATTTCCACCTTTATGGCACTTATTATACCAGTTTTTATTTTTTAATATTTGCATTTCCCTCAAAGATGAAGCTCCTTAAGGGACCATTGCTTTCTTGTTCTCTGGCCTATTTGTGATACCAACCAGTACCTGGCACATAGAAGACATTTAAGGGCTTCCCTGGTGGCATAGTAGTTAAGAATCCACCTGCCAATGCAGGGGACACAGGTTCGAGCCCTGGTCCTAGAAGATCCCACATGCCTTGGAGCAACTAAGCCTGTGTGCCACAACTACTGAAGTCCATGCGCCTGGAGCTCGTGCCCCCGCTCGCCGCAACTACAGAAAGGCCATGCGCAGCAATGAAGACCCAACCCAGCCAAAAATAAAAGAAAATTAATTCATTAATTTTTTAAAAAGACATCTAATAAATTCTATATTTATTAATTGACTGAAAATACATTGCCAGAGAAACCAAAAAAAGGAAAACATTTCAAAAAACAGGAAATTTATTCATTAATATTTTTATTCAATCATATATTCAATAATTTTTATAGCCTACCTATTACATTCCTGCTGCATGGAGATGGGAAGAAAAAAGCTACCACTCCCTGGGAATATTATGTAGGGAGAGTCATTTCCATAAATTCTTCTAAGCAAATGTGATCATACCTATGTGAAATAGTGTTACCAAATATTATAGAGAAGTTAAAAAGAATCAGACATATAAGACATGTTATATATATGCTTTGCATTGAATTAGGAAATTAAAGATTTGTAATGTCTTTTGAATCATTTGATACATTTAAGCCTTGCCTTCTTTAAAAAAGTATATACTTAATTCCTGTGCTGTGATAAGTCTATATATAGCCCCACAGATCTTTTTAAAAGACTGTAGACCAAAATACCATCTTTTATTTAAAATATATGCTCATGGGACTTCCCTGGTGGCGCAGTGGTTAAGAATCCGCCTGCCAATGCAAGGGACATGGATTCGAGCCCTGGTCTGGAAAAATCTCACATGCTGTGGGACAACTAAGCCCGTGCACCACAACTACTGAGCCTGCGCTCTAGAGCTGGCGAGCCACAACTACTGAAGCCCACGTGCCACAACTACTGAAGCCTGCACACCTAGAGCCCATGCTCCACAACAAGAGAAGCCACCGCAATGAGAAGCCCACGCACCACAACGAAGAGTAGCCCCCTCTCGCTGCAACTACAGAAAGCCCGTGCACAGCAACGAAGACCCAACAGAGCCAAAAAATAAATATATAAATTTATTTTTAAAAAATAATAAAAAATAAAATATATGCTCAAATGCTTCAAAATATTTGTTTCATCAATAAATACTCATGATATCCTGTTTGCTCAGTACGGTACTAAATACTGAAAACCACTCTAATTTTGAGATTTGAAAAGCTGCTAACTCTGTAAAATAGTCTACCAGAAAGATGATAATAAATATTGCATTATTCTCTGCTATTTATATGTGTATTCCACCCACTCTAGTGAATAATGAAGAGGCTGTTAAAAGTTCTGTAAAAGATAAAATACTAGTGATCCTGAACTCCAATTTAATTAGGCTTGACCAGGATTTATTATGAGTGTAGAGAGACTGTTGAGAAGTTTCAAGACGTGAAGCTCGGTTGAGATTATCTATGCAGTGTGCATATATATTTATAACTCCACTGGGCTCTTTTAACTCAACAAATGACCTTATTTTTCTGTTGCCTAAATAACTTTCTCTTTTGGAAAAAATAAATTTTCTTGAACAATAGGAGCACTTATTGTTAAGCGTAGGAACTGGTTTTATTGTTGGTCAAAAGAGGCTATAAATCAAGTGATTCTTACTCTATGTTTGAAATCTCTGACTAGTAATCTGGTGGATTAAAGAGCTTGCCCTGATGAAATGGTCGTGCTGTTGCTATATTTAATCCTTAAAGGCACATGTTCTGGATTGTCAGGTCTCCACTAACTTGTGAAATTGTTACTCTTCCTTTTCGGGACAATGATGTGGACCTTACCTCATGGTAGGGTAAAGTGACTAAATTATATTCTGGGAATAGGGCTGATCACTCAGTTAAGAAACTGGCTTTTCTAGGGTATGCACAATCAGGTCCCTGGAATAAAGTGTCACTTCCTTGTGGATCAGCCTACCTACACTTACAAATGGCCATACAAAAAAGAACAGGTTTACTGAGATGATATCATAGGTGCCAATTTATTCCATTAAGTGAGATTGTAGCCCTTCAACTGCCATCTGTTGTGTTGTATATCTTTTGCATGCTTTATCTAGAGAAAATTAACATGATTCAACATGCTGCATGAGTGTACGGTGAGAATGGAAGAGATTCAGGAAGTTTAGATGCAATTAATAAAATAGATACTCAGAACTTTATAATTCTAATACAATCCATTGTCATGTCAAAAGTGTCTTTCAAATTTATGCCAAAAACCTGGAATATTATGTCCTTGAATGTTCATTATAGTCACTATAAAGGGCTAAGGGAATTCATTTCCTTTTCTTTTTTTTTTTTTTTACTCTTTGAAGTTTTAAGTAACCTGTTTTTTTCCCACTCTCTTGCCATTGCTGGGGCGGTATTTATACAGCTGTTCCCATCCCTGAGCTGCTGAATAAGGGTTTGCTTATTTCAAACAACTTTTGTAATTAGCTTTCAAGAAGCAAATTGCTATGTTATATATAGTATCTGTGATAACAATAAACTGTTCTTTTCCATAACATTTCAATGTGGGCTTTAACCGCCAAGCCCCAGCATCTTGGTGAGCGTACTGTGAAATCACTCAGTATACTGAAAAAAACAGAAGAATATTCGACAATCCATAGAACTAGTATAGTTCTTTGAGCTCAGTTTGGTTTTTAAAGTATCTATTATATCAAAAAAACCTGAAAATGCCACGTTGTAGTTCCCCCTGGGGGTACTTCTGTGACTCAGAAGTGGAAGTGATAACAGTAATTCAGGCAGATAAATCTCACAGGTTCTACCATGCATTTCTATTTCTTTATTTAGGCACTCACTCAACAAATATTTAGGCAAACACTTAGGATTCCTTAGAATTATTGTCAGGTACCCGACAGGGAAATGCTCCCCAAAGCTGCTCTCAGATGAGCCACACAAGGGGATGCCAGGGGAGACTGTCCCATGGAACAGAGCTTGGAGAGGTGAGGCTGCCTAACCAAGAACCCACTGCTCTACCAGGAACAGAGACCACAAATGCAGGGCACAGTGACCATATATGCTGTTTTCCCTCCTCTTATTTCCAAAAGGTATATATATATATATATATATATATATATATATATATATATATATATATATATATATATATATATATATATTTGACAGTCATTCTTTTCTTCCCTCTATCCTGTTTCCAGGTTGTCTTAGGGTGACTAAGTGTATAATTTAGGCATAAGTTGCTACATGATTAGGAAATATATCTGCAGGTACCCAAGAAGAATGTATCACCCAGAACTCCAGGACTTGGAACAAGAAGAGACCTTTAGGAGAGGGTGAATGCATTTCTGAGTATACATATGATAGTTGCCTTATATGGAGCATATATACATACTTATGGAACATGTTTGAAATTGTGAATATAAGTGTATGTATTATGTATGTTGGGAATTAAAGGATTCTGCACCCAATTCCAGTGTGTGCATGCATGTGGGGCAGTAGTTCTCACACCATTAAGTAATTCTCAGACACCAGTTGGGTGTCCTACAATTCAACTCACTTCTGACACTATCTACCCAGAGAGAGCATTAGATTCCACAGCTTAAGGTCTCAGTCTCACAAGACTGTCCCCCTCCCCAACCTCAGATGCCAGTCATAGGTCCAGGTTGCCATCTGTGCTTCGAACTGACCGACTATAGATTGGAGGTTCCAATGACCCCCTCCTCAGGTTAGATTAATTTTCTAGAGCGGCTCACAGAACTCAGAGAAACATTTTTACTTAATAGATTACAGGTTTACTATAAAAGGACATAACTCAGGAACATTCAGATGGAAGAGATGCACAGGGCAAGGTTTAGGGAAAGGGTGCAGAGCTTCCATGCCCTCTCTAGGTGTGCAGTTCTTCTGGCAACTCCCCACGTTCACCAACCCGGAAGCTCTCTGAACCCTGTCCTTTGGGTTTTCATGGAGACTCCATTATATAGGCATGATCGATTAAATCATTGACCACTGGGGATCAATTCAACCTTAACCCCTCACCCCTCCTCAGAAATCAAGGGGTGGGACTGAAAGTTCCAACCCTCTATTCATGCTTGGTTCTCCTGGCAACCAGCCCCCACCCTGGCGTAGGATCCAAAAGTCACATCATTAACATAAAAGTTGTGGTAGAAAGGGTCTTGTTATGAATAACAAGATGCCCATTTCACTTTTATGGCTCTGAAGTGATTTCAGGAACTGAGGGCAAGAGACCAAATATTATAACAAAAGATGCTCTGATCACTCTTATCACTCAAGAAATTCCAAGGATTTGGGGACCTGTGAGCCAGGAAGAGTGGACAAAGACTAAATATATCTGAGAAATACCTTTTGGTCATCTGAGTGACCAAATATATATTTCTTATAAATTACAATATTGCAGGAATCCAAGAGCTGAAATCTAACAGGCATCCATTGTTTCTTCCTGTTCTCCATTTCTTCTTTATTCTGGTATAAAACCTCTCTTTTCCTTTCTCTAACTGCCTCTCCCCTATCTGATGATACTAAGAATTATAAACCCCAGTTACCACAGGGGTGAATATGACTGGCCAAAACGTTCTCCAGACTCTTGTGCAGAGATGGATACTGGACTCAAGCAGCCTCATCAGATCCCTGTACAAGGAGTGAACTTCATGCTGGGAGATCAGAGATGGGCACTGAGTGCTGGAGCCTTGGGTGTCCAAGCAGGGTCTCCTGCAGATGAGCTTAACATGGAAGCAGTAAGGCTGCTGATTGAGCCTCTTATGCTAATGATAAAGTTATACTACTGTAGTAGGGAACAGCAAAATCTGACTCCATGTTGGATCTGCTTCTTTTATTTTAACCTTTGCTTTTCGTTGCTTTTGTTATTATAATCATACATAATGGCCTACCTCCGGGAACCCTGTCCCTCTGCCTGAATGTTAAACTAAAGTGCCTTTGTTCAGCTCACAGGGAGACAATCTGACCCTGCCCACCTGTGAATGGCTGCAGAAAAGAAGAAATTAACACACACCCTCCCCTATGCTGGCCAAGCCAGGAGATATTTTGCAAGACTTATGGCCTTTTTACTTTACTTCCTCACCTCCTCCCGCTCTGTTCTATAAAAGAAACTGGCATCCAGACCCCAATAAGACGGTTTTGGGGGACACTAGTCAGCCATCTTCTCGGCCCACCAGCTTTCTGAATAAAGTTGCTCTTCCTTGCCTCAACACCTCGTCTCCCAATTTATTGGCCTGTTGTGCAGCAAGTAGAGCAAGCTGGGACTCGGTAACACTACCTAAGCAGGAAATAGAACAAGAAAGGCTCATTTCAGATGAAGCCCCATACAGTGGAGGACCAATGCTAAACAGTGGTATCTGAACATCCAGCAGAGCTGTGAACATGGACTAAGAAACCTTGTTTGAGGATATCTCTAAGTTCCTGCAGCTTCTCTAGAAGCTGAGAAGAGATTGCATGTCCCTCAAACTAATATTGTTGGACCTATGTCTTTACATACATCCAAAATTAGGATTTTGGTAAAAGGCAGTTTATTTTGGTAGTGATTCCAGGAAGCAAAGTGAAGAAGTGGAAAGTGAGACGGTAAAGTTGGAGAAATAATGAAAAGTACGGCAAAGAGCACGTTACTGCAGTGGGCAACCGGGCCCCATCTTGCCAGAACCTTCTGAGTGACTGTGCAGATTGCAACATAGGGCAACGGATCTGGATGTTTATCCATCAACTGTTCTCCCTCTTTAATTTAGGGTCATTCCTGAGCATTAACTTCCACTGGGCATCCAGCTTGCCCACAAATTTGTTCATGTAGCCAGAGAATGCTCTCAGATAAAGAGGTACAGAAAGCTGAAACTATCCATGGGTGTATTTTGGGGGTGAGCCCAGGAATATGTGCAGGACACTGAGAGAGTCTGCTGCAATTTGTCCCCAAACTTGGGGAAAAGAGTTCTAATTATTATGTCTGTTTGATTTAGAAAAATGAAGATTCTAATCAAAATGGCAAAATAAACCAATTCATGGACAACACTTCCTTCCACCCCAACTCCAAATAGGAATAAGTGCAAGTGAAAATATTTAGTTTAAAGTGGTTTGTTAGAGCCAATCTCAAAAACAAACAAACAAAAATAACCTCCAGGTGACATAAACAAAAAGAACAGCTAAAGCAGGGATTTGGAGTTCCATGGTCCATGGGAATAACCAAATCTGTCACTTAGGGTTAAGATTGTAAAACCTGAGTGAGGACTACTGCTTTAAAATGAAACAAACATTCTCCATGTGAAAAATATAGCCATTGAAGGAAAAATGAAGAAATATGTCTTTTTCATTTCAAGTATTCTAAAGCAATGCCAACCTGTTACAAATACACAAAACTGATTTTATACAATGCAATATGGGAAACATCTTTAAAATTCTAAGGGAAAAATTATTATCAAACAACAATAGAATGTATGTTTGGCTAAAGTATCAATCAGTATGCTGACAGAATAAAGATAAATTTAGATATACAAGGAACTTAAAATACTTCTCACACAGCCATTCTTTGAAAGATACTTGAAGATTTACTCCAGCAAAATGAAGGAGAAAACAAAGAAAGAGAGGACAAAGCCTCCCAATGACAGCAGTTAAAGGATGATCTGAGATCATAGCCATGCTACCCACCTAGGGAGCAACAAATTCATATTGGCACAGGAGACAAAGCACCAATATCAACAGAAAAGGGGAAACAATATTTAATAGGTAGTATGATTGGAAAGAGGGGGCATTCCAGAGAGAATGTGGGAAAAATTACAGAGAAGAGAAAAAGCATAATGTGTTCAGGAAACTTCCAACATTTCAGAAGCCAGAGGTAACAAGAGAAGAGTCTGGGGAGATAAACAGAGCAGCAAGATCACTAAGGGGGCTGTGTGGAGCGTGAGAAACTTGCTGTCATCCCTGGCCGTCACCCCTGTTGCTCACCCCAGAATGTAAGAATCAGACCCCACCAGAACTCCCACCTCTCCTCTCAATATCGGTGATTCAACACCATCTTGTATTCAAGTGGCCAAAGGCAACTGTGGAGAAATTTGCAAGAACAAGTGTCATCTTTGATGACATTTTCTGTCTCCTTTGTTTCAATGGCTGGATCTTCCCTCTGGTCTCTAGCAGTTTTGCTTCAGTCCCTCCCCTACCAAAATGTACTTTAATGAAAGCATCTAAAATTAATAAGTTTCTACTTAAGGCTGCTATAAATGAATGTGTTGTTATCATTTTAAGCCTTTTTAAAAAAATTTAAAGTGAAAAGCTTTGCTCTCTGTTTTGAAAGCTTTCTATTGTTAACAATAAGCTGATGGTGATCCAGTCAAGGCCATTTTTCTGAACGTGTACAATATTATCATAATTTCGAAATAGATAAACCAGGCAGAAAGTCCCCTAGGGTTTAAAAATAATTGTCCCTGGGCTTCCCTGGTGGCGCAGTGGTTGAGAGTCCGCCTGCCGATGCAGGGGACATGGGTTCGTGCCCCGCCTGGGAAGATCCCACGTGCCACGGAGTGGCTAGGCCCGTGAGCCATGGCCGCTGAGCTTGTGCGTCCGGAGCCTGTGCTCCGCAGCGGGAGAGGCCACAACAGTAAGAGACCCACGTACAGAAAACAAACAAACAAAAAAGACACAAAAAATAAAAATAATTGTCCCTGATATAATAAAATCATACTTTTAAATTGAGCCAACTTTAAAAAACCATACAATCCCATAATTAAGGGAAATGATAATTTTATAATAAAAACATTTAAATATGTTCAAAATAATAACAATAATATTATGCCACGTTTAAAATACAAATTCAAATTAAATGCTAAAATGAAAAACAATTGGATTTTTTTGGTTTACCTTGTCCAGCACTTTTCTTCTTTGTAGTCCCTTGGGTAAGGTTACACTGTGATATACCATCTTAATATCACTGACTTTTCTTCTAGGGTAATTTCAGCATTTTTTTTGTTTGTTTTTGTTTTTATTTTACTTTTTATTGAAATATAGTTGATTTACATTGTTGTGTTAGTTTCAGGTGTACAACAAAGTTATTCAGATATACATATTCTTTTTTTACATTCTCTTCCATTATAGGTTATTACAAGATATTGAGTATAGTTCCCCGTGCTATACAGTAGGTCCTTGTTGGTTATCTGTTTTATATTTATAGTGTGTATCTGCTAACCCCAAACTCCTAATTTATCCCTCCCTCCCCCCTTTCACCTTTGGTAACCATACATTTTTGTTGTATGTCTGTGAGTCTATTTCTGTTTTGTAAATAAGTTGATTTGTATCATATTTTTTTTTAGATTCCACATATAAGCAATATCATATGATATTTGTCTTTCTCTGTCTGGCTTACTTCACTTACTTCACTCAGCATTATTATTGTTTGTACTTTTCTTCAGCCTAGAATTCACTGCCTTATATACAGATAGAAATTTTTCTTCAGTTATGCAAATACTGTCTATTATAACACACTCTGATGGCAATAGAAGCAAAAGAAGTTAGCAATAGATATTGCAATACTTAGTAATGAGGGATACACTATTATCTGTTGAAAAAGACAACATAGTGTTAGAACAGTTCTAAAACTTTACTCAGCATTTAGCCCAAACTAGCTAATAGCTAAAAACAATCACCATATTAACAGATTTAGCCATATTAACCTTTTGACTATGAATGTCACGGCAAATATCCACTTTATTCACTTTAGAAGCTAGAGAAAAATCGAAGATGTCTGCAAAACAAATACTTCTTTTCTAACACAGTAAATATTAAAAATAACAGCACTTAAATGTAAAGTTTATATTAATATAAATGTAAAATGTATACAACATGCTCTGTATACTGTAAAGTGCTATACAAATGTCGTATAAATGCCAGAATGTAGGAAGATGAAGATCAGGGTAGAATTTTAATCCCTAAGAAACACACTAACCTCATCTCTTAGCAGAAGTAGGTCCAATTCATAAAAATAAGATAATGCCAAGGAATTTCTAAATCCCCTAAAATTAGCATTTTAGATTGAATTTATGACCTAATCACTTGTGGATTCCTTTTGTATTAATGTATATTAAGGTCTGTAATGTAATGGATATCTGCAGGGATTGCTTCCGAAGGGTTTGTTAGTTTTCTTACCGTGATTTTTCTCTATAGGATTTTTGCTTTCCCCATTATAGTCTTAAAGCCATTGTGATAGATTATATGTAGAGTGACCATATAATTTATCACCCAAACCCGGACACTTTGGAGTAGAAAGGAAGTGCCATCAAGTGTAAACAGATACTGTCCTGAGCAACCGGGGACATTTGATTATCCTAGGTATCAGGGAGGAACACTATTGTTTCCACATCATGAAATTCTGCAGCCGTCCTTTATGTATTGAGGTTTTATGTTTAAGTATGAACTACCCAAGATATGTTAATCATTTTCCATTTAGCTTTTTCAGATATTTCACACCCTTTAAAAATTGTCTATTTTAACAATCAGAGATTTATTTGGACATGTAACCTTTATTTCCCCAATTCTTCTGGGGATCAGTTGAAACAAGTAAAATATAAAGGATTGTGTACAGTACCAAAAGAGTCAGTTATTATTGTAAGCATATAATTTCCTAATTTCTATAATTTATCAATAAACATTGTGCTTATTATATGCAAGTTGCTACCAATCAATAATGTATTGTAGGAGATAGAAAAAGCATATAATTAATATACAACTTGATAAACACTATTCTCTAAGTGTATACAAATAATTGGTAACAGGCAGGCCCAAGAAGAATTCCCAGAGGAGGTAAGGTTTAAGCTGAGTCTCAAAATACAAGCTTATTAATCAGACAAGGACATTTCAATTCTTGTGGGTAAAAGCATGAAAGAATTCTGAAGTGTGGCGTGTTCATTAGGGAGATCTGAGACTCCATCAGTAAGAAGGAGGATAGCTTTCCGTGGGACTGAAAGGTTGAAACCCAATCTTGAAAGGCATTGGGCAAGGCTACTGATGAGGGAACATAGGGAAGGTTAAGTTCGAAAGACAGTACATAAGGTGAGAATTACATTTAGTTAAAACTGCCTTAAAAGTCACTTATATTGCTCATAAAGTATAGTATTCATTTTTAAAAGTACAATCCTATGTAGTGTTCTTAGGCACAGTGAGCCCTGAGACCAACTAAATTTCCTACAGGAAGGAGTGACTGAAACTGACATGCAGATTATCTGCTCATTTAAATCTTTCTACTTCTAAGATAACTATGAAATCTCTAGGATGAATGAGGGCGCTGCGGAGAAGGTAGGGAACAATTCTGTGCTTCTTACAAGAGTTATCAAATTCTGTCTTAAGCTTAAGCCTCTATAACCATAATACAACTAATTAGATTAGATGAGTGATTTATTGTATTGATTAAATTCATTTGGTACAGACTATACGTTAATAAACCAACTACAAACTCAGAATCTATGGTAATTTACCATGAGTCAAATCACATTTATCTATCAAAGAGAAATAATCTATATGGCAAGTTTATGTTTTAGACAAATTTAAGTTTACCAAGAATAACCTTAAATTTTAAAATAACTTTTAGATTAAATTATCATACAAATACAAAATTTTAATTAAACAATGTCATTGAAGCCTCTACTTGAAAAATACTCTGTTAGCAGTTAGTTGCCAATGTGCTTGAAAAAAATGCTTTCTTTGTTTAAAAAAAATTTCCTGTAATGCAGCTTTTTACTAATTCAACCTATCTGCCAAATTGCCCCTCTTTCTTCTGTAATATTACCTTAAGTAGGTCCTATTTTGCTGTTATGACACTCTCCATTTCCAATTAAGAATGATATTAAGCAAATCAAATTAAAAATAAAGCAGAGGTTGCAAAATTAAGTTGAGATGTATAACGATTGCTGATAGGGTGTGAACACAAATAAATAGAATACCACGCTGTGGTTTTTTTAAAAGGACTCATTCTGAATGATAGATCACTCATTTTATGGGTATTGCAAAGGTGGGCTGAAATCTTCCAAAAGTCATTTTTATTTTTCACAATAACTTAAAATATATTGAAGCTACTAACACAGGATGTAAAATGAGTTAGAAGTAGACACTTTCAAATGAGGAACATAGAGATAAGGTGTTAGAATAAATTATCTATTTTGTCTACGTTATTTATCTTTATCTTGGTGCTTTTAAATTAATTGTACTGAGCTAATGCAAATAGGAAATTAGCATTATAAAAAGAACTTGAGATCCAGAGAGTAAATATTTATTGAGTGCCTACCATTTAATGATACAAGACACTGTACAGAGGGAATATTTTCATAAGTGCATTCAAAATAATAATCTGGATATTTTCTAAAAGAAACCTTTCAGTATATTCCATTAAAAGGCTTCCTTTTTTATTTATTATTTCTGTATATCTCACCTTCCTCTACAAAAGGGTTTAAAGTTAACCAATTTCTGAGGATACTTGAAGGCATGTATGAAAATAATACTCCAAGTCAGTAGATATCATATAAACTCCATGAGCATGGATACAAACACAAATGCTATTGGATTCTGAAGAGAACAAACCATTTCTGTCCTTAGTGATGAGTGAAGTCTTTAAGGATTCAGTGCTATTTGAATCTGGCTTCAACGGATAATAAAGTGAATTGCAGGAACAGTATATTTCAGATTCCAGAGATAGCTTGCTTAAAGGAAAGAAGGCAGATGACCACTAGATGCATTTGAGTAGAGTGAATGCACTTGCTTCTTGTTGATGGTGGTCGATTAATTGGTTGGTTGCTTGGTTGCGTGGTTGGAAGAGGGGACAAGAGATGATCCATTCATTTATTGTTTTTCTTCAAGCACTGAGTTCATGAAGGGGAAATGATGAGATTAGAAGGAATAGTGCAGAGAAGGTGGACATAAAATCCAGAGACCAGGAATCATACCAGAGCAAGTCACTTAACCCTTCAGAACCTCCATTCTTTTCTTCTAAAATGAAATTAGTCACTGGTTTCTACAAAATTTAAATAAGACAACGTATATAGAACATCTGGCCCATAGTTCTGAGTGATTTTTACTATTGGAAAGAAACAGGATAATGAAAGACTTTGAATGAATGTTAATAAAAACAACAATAATTTTACTGAGTGCTTATAACATGCCAAGCTCTGTTTTAATCATTTGACAAGTATTAATTTACAAGAGATTGAGGAAGTAAATTCCTCAAGGTCACAGAGTTAGAGCCAGGATTTGGACACAAAAAACAGCACTAGCACAGCTGTAAAGGCAAAGGCTGTGGGGTCAGTTTGCCTTGATTGAATCCTTCTGATGTCACCACTTTCTAGCTGTATGACCTTGTCTAGTAATAATCATTTCTTTGCCTCAGTTTCTTCTTCATGTGTAATTAGAGTTAATCTTTCATAGGGGTGAGTCTGTTACAGTAAAACTGTAAAAACAAACCATGGGTCAGAGTTGCCCTCCAGTCCCCCAACCCCCACCACAGTTTGTTGACACCTGGTCTAGCCAACTCCCAGCTGGGTGACATTTGGAAAATCATTTAACTAACTTTTCTCACCTCGCTTTCCCCTTCTGTTATATCAACATCAAAGCATTATTGTGAAAATAAAATTAAATGATGTGCGTAGAAATGCTTCATAAATTTAAACTACTCTAGACTTTAGATTTTATAGCAAGTCCACAAAATATAAATTGCTCTAATGGAAGATAATGTCTATTTCTATTAAAGAGCCATTGATCCCAGTGTCCCAGTGCCTTCGAATCTCAGAATTCAGTGATGTTTGAAAAGTTTCCTTCCTCAAATTTATGGGAATCCATGACTAGTCTCAAAAGCTTCCAACAGCTTTTGTCTACTTTTGATCTCTCCTATTAAGCCTCTTCTTCCTTCTTTGGGGTCTTGTGGGCATTACATTCTGGAACTGAAAAGGTCAAGACAGAGTCCATTGACATGGGGTTAGTGATACATGCTGTAAAGAAATCAATTTACAGGAAAGATTTCCCCATATATTTAGCAATACACTGATTTGGTTCATTCTTTCAACAAATATCGATTGAGCATTTATCATAAGGCAAGCACTTCAATGTCCTGGAGATACAAAGAGGAATAAGACACAGTCCCTGGTCTGTGTGAACAGACCAGTTACAACTAACTATTCTGTTTCAGAATATGAAACTCTTTTACCTTGAATGCATTCAGTAAGCAAGCAACCTTGGAGCTGGACAAGCAAAACTTTTGCTAAGTGGAGCACACATGTGTGGGCAAAGACAGTCATGAAAGAACATGTCAGGAAAGGGTCATGTTTCACAAAATGCACTCATTTGCATGCTGTCTTCAAAGCATTTATCATGTCTACATGCTATGTTCCATTATCTACTTCATGATTTTCTTTCAGTCAACTCATAGTTTCAAGTTTAAGTAAATTTATCTACAAAGAAAAGTTCAGTTTTGTTTTACTAATTACAAGTTTCTCTGCTACAACTATGAAAATATGTTCATAATTACATAAAAATAGTAATGAATAAAAAATGGTAATTCTTCTACCATTAAAAATTATTTCCTTGACCACCCGTAATATGCATTTCACACTGGGTAATGGTATTTGAGAGAGTGGTGAATCCAAGTAGGGGTTTTAAATTATCTAATAGGAAAACAGATGTTTAGTCCAGAAGGAATCTTAGAAGCCATGTAATCTTCTAAGATAATTGCCAACATTTTATTGGTACTAAAGCCAAGGGAAAAAGTATTTTGCCCAAGAAGGCAAAGATATAACTTGAATTGAGGACTAACAGCTTCTAATCTAATGTTCTTTCCAGTGCTACATGGAATTGGATTTAGCTTTCAATACTTAATGACTCTGATAAATAAATTTATAGATCTCCAATTTTACCCTGAGTCATCTAGAAACTTGCTTGAAAAACTAGATTCAATATGACCTGTTCTTTGGTAATGGCATTAATAACTTTGAAAAACACTGATGAAATTTATAATTTCACTTGATACCACCATTAACCTACTGCCCAAAGATAAAAGTGAATTATGGCACTTGAAATAAACATGGCAGGCACAATATGTGTTTATTTCTGCCCTATCATGAAAACTCCACTAAAATAACTGTGAAGGATTATTTTTTAAAAAGGTTTGGATCTCCCCCACCCTTAAAAAAAAAGAAAAAGAAAAGGAGACAACAGTAGATGGAAGGTAGCAATAAAATTCTGGGAAAAAAAAAATAAGGGTATAAGCAGATACTGAATTAGCAGAGTGGAGGAGAATGAAAATTAAAGCACCAGCAAACCAGGGTATGGGAAACCCAAAAGCAGAAATTGGAGGGTCCCAGCACACCTGAATTGAGGGGTAGGGGTCCCAGCACACCTGAATTGAGGGGTAGGATTCAAAGTGGAAGTAAAAGCAGGAGGATCAGTTGAGAGTCTGGAAAAGGAGCAATTAGACCCACTGTGCCCTCCCCAATGTATACAACCAGACAACTGGACCTGAGTGATTAAGTCAGCATGTCCCTGAACTTGGGATCCCAGGCATAGCTGACAGTTGCACTTCAATGAGGGGACAGAGTGAAAGTAAGCTTAATGGGCGGGAGACCCCCTTCCTAACCCCACGCTAGGAATAAGGGGATTCCTTTCTGTTGAAAATGACCAGGCCAAAAGAAATCACCTACAAATGGCGACCCTTGAATATCCCTTAACCAAATGAACAATTTCCCCAATCAATTGTCCTAGAGTGAGGCTGACTCACCCACCAGCCAAATGGGCCTCTGCCTGTGGACTGGCTTTTTAATAACTGTATTCAAAATATGCATGGACTGGACTTCCCTGGTGGCAGAGTGGTTAAGAATCCGCCTGCCAATGCAGGGCACACAGGTTCAATCCCTGGTCTGGGAAGATCCCACATGCCGCGGAGCAACTAAGCCCATGCGCCACAACTACTGAGCCCGCATGCTGCAACTACCGAAGCTCACATGCCTAGAGCCCATGCTCCACAACAAGAGAAGCCACCACAATGAGAAGCCCGCGCACCGCAACAAAGAGTAGCCCCCGCTTGCCCAACTGGAGAAAGCCCGCGCACAGCAACAAAGACCCAACACAGCCCCCCCCAAATTTTTTTTAATTAAAAAAAGTTTAAAAAAGTATGCATGGACCATGGATCGCAGGCATTTTAAGGACTTTAGCATAAAGGGCTGTGATGAAAATAGAGAAATAATTTGAAGTTTAGAGAAAAAGGAACTAGAAAAACAAGTAAAATTGTATTTAGTAATTTCAGAAAGATAGAAGATAATTGCATTCATTAAACAAGAACAGATTGCTAGAGAAATAAATGAAGACCATTTAAAAATCAAGAAAAGATCTTGAAAATTATAAATAGGGTAGGAAAAAAAAATTTTTAATACCTGAAAAGCTGGGAGTTGAAAAGAAATAACCTCCCAAAAAGTAGAACCAAAAGATGAATTAATAGAAATAGGTGTAGGAGTGAATATACTTTCAGAAGTCAATCTTGGAGCTTCCCTGGTGGCGCAGGGGTTGAGAGTCCGCCTGCCGGTGCAGGGGACACGGGTTCGTGCCCCGGTCCGGGAGGATCCCACGTGCCGCGGAGCGGCTGGGCCCGTGAGCCGTGGCCGCTGTGCCTGCGCGTCCGGAGCCTGTGCTCCGCAACGGGAGAGGCCACAACAGTGAGAGGCCCGCGTACGGCAAAAACAAACAAAAAAAACCAAAACGTCAATCTTCCTAGTGAAACTTGTATAGAATCAATCTAGTTTAGTTGTAACAAGATTTGCCCAAGCAGCTTCTTGGATTTCTTCTATTCACACTGTATATGTTTGACTGGACTTGCTCCAAACTGGGTTATCAAAATTTTTTATTGAAAACAGAATATTTTAAATGTTTAGAATCAGTGAAGTGGCAGCTTAACCCTAAGAACATAGTCTGTCTCTCTTCATATGTATGTGTGTGTATGTGCGCGCGTGTGTGTGTGTGTGTGTGTGTGTGTGTGTGTGTGTATCTCACCATCATCATATTCCTGTTTTATTAACTTTAGCCAATCTGGCTTTCATTACTTTAAGAAACCTGCTATGTTGCTCATCTGGAATTCTGATTTGCAAATATCTGCTTCCGTGAGCTGGAGAGATGTGAGAACGGAAGGGGGTGGCGGAGTGGGGTTGAGGATAGAGAAGTGTCAGGGATGGGGGGAGGGGACAAGAGCTGTCTAATCAAAATGAGCACAGTCCTCAAAGGTGATATTATTCAGTAGTTTCTGCAACAATCCGCTAATAATATGGCCACCCATAGATGCCGGCGGTTTTATCACTGTTGAAGAAAACCAGAGCTGGACAGTAGTAAAAACAATAAAAAAGAGATTTTATTCAGGACCTATTGCAACAGGGGAAAAGAGAGCTCAGTATAGAGATGGGTTCTATTCCGAATATAGCATGGACAAGTGACGATTTATAGCCAAGGAACAAGTTAGCAGTGGAGTGCGGTGAGGGGATCAGATAACAGATAACAGAATGCTCTGTGCTTTGGAAAAACAGGCCCTATAGGTAGACGTATACCTTAGGGAGAAGTTTAATGAAACCAGATTCTTGCATCTTCCCATACATTAAAAAAAGCTCTAAAACAATGAACTTGAGATATCTGTTTTTTTGTGACTAGCAGAGATCTTTTACCACGAATGTATGCTTGACTGCACATATTCCCTAGCCAAAAATCATAGAAATAGAGAATATAGATCTATATACACACACACACACACATATATATACATATACGTACTGGTTTCTCCCCCTACCTCTTTGGAGCAGTTCCCTCAGAGCTACTGAGAGCTTATCTCCTGGACTATAGCCCTCACTGAGGTCCCTTAAAAAAACTTAAATTCAGAACTCTTACGTTGTGCCTTTTTTCTTTCAGTCAACACTTGGAAAACCAGAAATCCTATTTTTAATGGGAACTATATTTTAATTATTATTTTTAAAATACAAAGATGTGATTTAGAAAACAAAGACTCCTCAAAGGTTTTTAATGAAAAGCAAATCCTTGCCTCCAGCATTCGAATCCTCTAACTTCTTTCTCAAGAGGCAAGCATTTTCTTTTTTTTTTTTTGCGGTACGCGGGCCTCTCACCGCTGTGGCCTCTCCCGTTGCAGAGCACAGGCTCCGGACGCGCAGGCTCAGCGGCCATGGCTCACGGGCCCAGCCGCTCCGTGGCATGTGGGATCTTCCCGGACCGGGGCACGAACCCGTGTCCCCTGCATCGGCAGGCGGACTCTCAACCACTGTGCCACCAGGGAGGCCCGAGGCAAGCATTTTCGATCCTTTAATTTTTTCTTCTTATAGTTATCTCCCTATTCTGCATAATATGCTTATGTTAATATCTCTTATTTTTTCCATTTGATGCATTATCCATTGATCTTTCTGCTATGATAGGTGAGGATGTGCTTCATTTACATTACCTGCATCTCCCTTCTCCAATCCACCTAACATAGGAATATCCCTCTCTAGGTTATATCAATAAACCATAGTTATGGGAATTCTCTGGCAGCCAAGATTAGGACTCCACACTTCCACTGCAGGGAGACATGGGTTCGATCCCTGGCCTGGGAACTAAGATCCCGCAAGCTGCACGTTATTTACTACAGAGCAAAGGAGTATCTTGTGATTATTTTTTCATTCTCGTATAACCAGTTGTTCCCCTGGAATTTCAAATTGATTCTTCATCTGTTCTTCCACTGTTTGTCTTTCTCAATATGTTGAAAATTTTCCAAGTTCCTGGTCACAGCATATATTCTACTAAGAACTGGTAGCTCTCTCAGTATTTTCTATTTTGGTTATAATGTTCCCTCGTGTTTTCGTCTCCTTCAATTTCTAGATGGTTCAGGAAGGGAGAGGTAATTGCAGTTAGTTTGTAATCCATCCTCTTCAGTTCTGTCAGGTGCCATGGCTGTCTTCTTTAGGGCCCTCAGACCTCCACGTTTTGAACACCTGTGACTTAGTATAATTTATCTCCTGTGGCTCAGGCTCACTGTTGAGCAGCAGGAAGAGCACAGGCTTAAAAGCAGTCAGACTCAGATGTAAAACCCAAATCTGCCACTCACCAAGTATGTGATCTCATGCCATATAATCCCTCTGGTCCCTCAATGAGCTACTGTACCTTAAGGAATGGATTAGAGAATTCTTCAGGAGATATGCATTTCCTTATTGAGCACTATTCTAAGCTCTTTGCATGCATTTTCTCATTGAATCCTCGCCTTCATTTATGAAGTAGAGAGTATTATAAGCCTCATTCTGCATCTGAAGAACCTGAGGTCTATGGAGTTTAAGGAAAGTGCCTACGGTTGCAGGGCAGCAAGGGGTGGAACCAGGAATCACCCTCAAGAGTCTGACTTCCGAGCCCTAACTCTCAATTCATACTGTGTGCTTCCCCTGAGTGTGAAAATGCGTCTTGACAAAGTGTTCACCATGATAATAAACCATACGGCTTCTCTTATACATCATCCACGTCCCAGGATTTATCTGTAAAGGATGGTCAGCCTGGTGGAACATTCTGGTAAAACACTGATCGGCCGTAACTATTTTCTAGGCAGAGCCCGAGGCCAGCAGTGAACAGAGTGAAGGGTACATTGCATCCAGCAGATGTGGCCCCAAAGGCTGAGCTTTAATGAGCCTGCTCCTCTGTTATTTCCTTAACCAACTGACCCATTATGCAAAAAGTTCACTTTCCACTGCACTGCAGCTCCGTACACAAGTCTCCATCCTTATCAAGTAGGAAGCATATCCTTATTAAGCTCCCTCATTGGCTTATTGAAAATATTACAGGAGAATGTGATTTCCCCAAATTACTGGTTGTCTGAATCACTTGCAAAGTATCTCAAGTGACTGAGATGACAATTTTATACATACATACATATATATATATATATATATTCCTGGGTCTCACATCTAGAGATTCAGATTAAATAGGTCCACGGAAGGCCACATAACATATTTCTTAAAAGCTTCTCAGATGATTCTGATGATCAGCTAGATTAGGGAACCACTGCTCAGAGCACTAACTCTGTTATCACCGGAGGAAATGACAGCTTTCTTTCTTCCCCTGCTTTTCTTCTTCTTCTCATAGGAACACTGCAGTCAGCTGACGTTATTCTTCAGTTCCTTTCTTTGATCCTAAGAATAACTGTCCAGAGGTTAACCCATATATTCTCTATTTCGATTATTACTGAACTAAAACCACAAGTTGATTTCTTGGCAGATATTTCATTAACCATAAGCTATAGATTGACTTTTCAGTAGATCTTTTTCCTTCTGCCAGTTTTCCATATGAATTTCCATCAAAATACCCCGAATTCTCATTTTCCACCGTTCACCTCGGCCCCTCGGCTCCTCCCGCTTTCCAATTCACCCTCAGATACAAGCTGTCCTGCTTCCTCGCCAGCCCATCCTAGATGCTTGCAGAAGGAACCGGCCACAGAAGTGGCCAGAGAGGCATGTTTATCTGGAGGACGAGACGAGTGCAAGCAAAGATAGTTAAGAAGTCACCTAGTTATCGAATTCCCTGATGCCTTCTTCCCAGCCCCAGTGGCTGTGCTTTTTCAACAGGAAGCCAGCAAATTGAAGGTAATCGTGGGAAGTTTTTATGAGAGCAGGAGTGGGGAAGAGACCAGGGCACAGAGAGGAAAGCTATCGTTATCAAAAGATTGATGCCTTGTACTTTAAGACTAGAGAAAAGACTGAGAAGAATAGATGGAGAGAGAGATCTATTGACCTGGGTTAAGAGCAGCTAAGGGACTTTGTACCAGGCTGTCAGGAAGGATGAAGTCTGTGACCTCGAAAATAGAATTACTTGCTGTGCTAGAAGTGGTGCAGGAATAAAATTCCTCATTTGTAAAATAAGCCCGGTTCTGATAAACCTCAAACTGATGGGATGTGAGTAGGGAATCAATGAGAGAGAGGCTTTTCATGCTGGGGGGGTGAATATTTTGTTTTTCACCCCCCCACCCCCCACCCAAGGCATGGGGGTGGCAGGAGGCATTCTGATTTGACTTCAGATCACATTGTTGATTCAGTTATACAACTGACACTTTAACTTCTTTTTTTTTTTTTTTTTTTTTTTTTTTGTGGTACACGGGCCTCTCATTGTCGTGGCCTCTCCCGTTGTGGAGCACAGGCTCAGCGGCCACGGCTCACGGGCCCAGCCGCTCCGCGGCATGTGGGATCTTCCCGGACCGGGGCACGAACCCGCGCCCCCTGCATCGGCAGGCGGACTCGCAACCACTGCGCCACCAGGGAAGCCCGACACTTTAACTTCTGATGTCTATCGGTTCATATCTATTTGCAGTAAAAGTATTCGGTGGATTGCTATCACTGTATGTCCAATTTACATAATCCTGAGTTTGCCAGACTGTTTAGTTATCAAATGCCTGGCACTTTCTTTTCACCTGGAGGACATATCTGCAGGACAGGAAACACCAGTATCAGCTGGGGCCGTGAGGATGTAGAAGGCACGGGGCCAGGGTGTATTAGCTCTTTCTAAACATGTCACAGAACAACAACCAAGGTTAAACAAACACCATAATATGGAGACATGCTGTGCTCCAACCTGGAACACCTTCTGCCTTGCGTGGCAAACTTTTACTTACCATCCGTTTATGCCTCCAAGCTATTCCAGAATAAACTATTTCATGGCCACTCCAGGTATTTCTATCTACTTTTTTCTATTCTGCCCCAACCGTGTGAACTGACTGTATGAAGTACTGCGTTCATCATGATGTCTTTTAAATAATTGGATACATCTACTTCCCCATTACATTTTGAGTTTGTCCCAGGAACTGCGTTTTATTCATCTTCGTGGTCCTTCCAGAACAGAGGGGCGACAGACAGGAAGGAGAGAGCTTACAAATGAGCAATTGTAAACATGATAGAAATAAACAGCCTAAAATATTTTGACGATATATAGGCATGAGATTCAACCTAGTGCTCCACACCCTCAGGGACAGACTGAAACTCTAGCTCTGACTAAGACTGAATAGACGAAATCCAGTTGCAAGGTAAAGATAGAGAAGATTTGTCAGGGCTCTCTGAGTCTGGTTGATGTGGTAAATTTCTGCTGTAGAGAGGTTAAGAGCTCTGGCTTTGAGTCAGACAGCATGAAATTTACCAGCTACGAGGCCTTAGGAAACTCACTATCTCTTAAAGCTTATCTCCTCATCTGTAAGATGGGGAAATTCATAAAGTAAGCACAATCCTTGGTACTCGATAAAGAAGAAGAATATTATTATTAAATAAGATAATGAAGATGATCATCATCCAACCAGATTTGTACAACGAGCAAAAACTTTGTCGTGGAAAAATAACTTATGAATCACTAGCCATGCACTGTGATTGTCAGAAACTCTAGTATCAAATTCAGAAATGGAGACAAAGTACTAAGTCAAGGCGGTCTGTGCACCTGTGAGATATGCAGGGATATTTGTGTGTCTGTGGACTGTGGGTATGGTGTGTGTGTGTGTGTGTGTGTGTTTGTGTGAGAGACAGAGAGAGAGTGAGATTGGTGAAGAAAGGCTTTGGATAAATAGTGATTGCCAGGTTACGGTTCATCACATATGCTATAGAAGAATAAATGACTGTCCTCAGTTTTATAGACTGAATTGTGTCCCCATAAAAACTCGTATGTAGGAGCCCTCACCTCCAATGTGACTGTGGAGATAGGGTCTTTAAGGAGATAATTAAAGTTGAATGAGGTCATAAGGGTGAGGCTTTAATTCAATATGGTTGGTATCCTTCTAAGAAGACAAAGAGACACCAGGAGCGCATGCTCACAGGAAAAAAGGCCATGTGAGGTCTCACGAGTACAAGGCTATCTGCAAGCCAAGAAGAGAGGCTTCACTAGAAACCAACCCTGCTGGCGCCATAATTTTGGACTTCCAGCTTCCAGATCGGTGACAAAATTAATTTCTATTGTTCAAGCTACCCCGTCTGTGGTATTTTATGATGGCAGCCGTAGCAAACTAATACACTGAATTAGAGAAGTCTTTCGTTTCTCACAAAAATTTCTCTCTCTCTGGAAGCAGGGACTTGGGGACCATATCATTTGATCCTTAAAAGGCATCCTCAGTGGATTCCACCATTGCGTGTGCACACACAAGCGTTCCTCCTACGCAGGGCCCGGGAGGACGCTCCAGCATCAAAGTCCTTCGCAAGGCTTGCCTGGGGAACAGACATTTATGGCAGCTTCTTTTTATCTGTGAAAGAGATTTCTTTCTAGGGTCACATGAATAGCAGATGTGAAGCCACGATTTCAATCCAAAGATGCTCAACTCGGATGTCCTGTACCCTTTCTATTTTAAAAAAATTTTTTTAATTTTATTTTTGGCTGCACTGGGTCTTTGTTGTTGCATGTGGGCTTTCTCTAGTTGCGGCGAGCGGGGGCTACTCTTCGTTGTGGGGCACGGACTTCTCATTGCGGTGGCTTCTCTTTGTTGCGGAGCACGGGCTCTAGGCGCATGGGCTTCAGTAGTTGTGACACGCGGGCTCAGTTGTTGTGGCTCTCAGGCTTAGTTGTTCCGCGGTATGTGAGATCTTCCCAGACCAGGGCTCGAACCCATGTCCCCCGCATTGGCAGGCGGATTCTTAACCACTGTGCCACCAGGGAAGCCCTGTACCCTTTCTACTGATACAGCAGCATCCTCCCAGTTTTCCCAAGTTGGCACAGAGGAAGCGGTCATAAAGCTTGGTTGAATGCTTGACTGAAAATTGAACAGTATGTTAACTTGTCTTATTAATAATATTTGATCATATTTATAGAATATATATGTACATATGTATAAACTTTATGGTACTTGATTTTGGACAGGAGGAAAGAAAACTAAAAAAATACAACTAGAGGTAAATTTGCATAAATTAGTTGAAAAATCAAATTATCAGGAGCCTGCACCGAGGTGTTTAAATCTGCTAATGAAATCTTCAGCATTACCTTCCTCATGCTGGATTTAAATACATAAATGTACTTTTTATTTTTATCTCTCTTTTTAGGAGGATCAGTTTTTACGTTCTCCCTTACCTTCAGAAAAAACATCTGTTTGGGATTTCTCAGGCTCCCAAGGCTATAGCTAGAGCATGGAATTAGCTGACGCTCAGAAGACGCTGCCATGTGCTTACACATCCTGCCCCAAGCTATTCGGGCTGCTGCTGATTGCACTGACACTGCAGGTAAAAAGAGCAAGCAGTCTCAGATTGTGCTTTAGTCGAGACACAAGAGGAAAAGAAAGAAAGAAACAAACAAAGAGAGAGAGAGAGGGAAGGAGCGGGGGAGGGAGGGAGAGAGAGAGGAAGGAAGGAAGGAAGGAAGGAAGAGGATCTGACCCACCTGCCTATTTCCTTCTCTTAAACACACAGAAAACTCACTTTTCCCCAAAGCTTTAAGCTGGAATACTGGGGAAATGCAAATTATTAATATCTTCAGATTGTTGTAATACTTTATGTTTCTAGAGATTCACGTTTGTTCATTAATAGTCTCTCTCTGCTTATGTAGCAGCTAAATAAACCTGATTACCATTTCACTCTGCATAGTCACAGATCATGCAGAACTCCGGATGGGCTTTTTTTTCATTTTCATAAGAGTTCAACAGTGAAATAAACAAAAACATCTCTATGTCAGACACCCACCACTCTCCAATTTTCATTTCCTAAATATCTGAGGAGAGAGGAGGGAGGAAATGATGACAACTGACATTACTCCTGTAATAGGCTTTACATAGTTTGATTCTGTCCTTTTTTCTTAAAGACACCTTTTTTTTCACAATTTCTATTTCAAGTATTGTCTTTTTTTTTTTTTTTTTTTTTTTTTTTTTTAATTTATTTTGGCTGCACCGGGTCTTAGCTGCGGCATGCAGGATCTTTGTTGAGGCATGCGGGATCTTTAGTTGTGGCATGCGGGCTTCTTAGTTGCAGCATGCATGTGGGATCTAGTTCCCTGACCAGGGATCGAACCCGGGCCCTTGCACTGGGAGCGTGGAGTCTTACCCACTGGACCACCAGGGAATTCCCTCAAGTATTTTCTTTCTATATAGTTTCTGTTGGCTGTTTCCAAACTCAAAACATTTTCCATTCTATCCCGGCTCCTCCTAGACATTTTTTTTTTTTAATGAGAATAGAGATAGTAGTTTGGGCTACTGAAGAGTAATTTAATTCTTTTGAATATATCAGCAAGTTAGTGAGGTTCCAGAAGACAATTCAGGCTTATCTATCAAGGATAAAGACTCTAAATACTGCAAATAGAATTATATATCTGCTTACAAATTTGATGAATATTTTTAAAGGATTAGAGTTAATTCCTAAGATTTAACTAGGGAAGAGGGCAGGACCAATAAACACTTTTCAAAGTAATTACAACCAAATACAAAAACAAGATATTGAACCTAAAACTATTTTTGGCAAGCCACAGTATTGCAGTATGAAAAAAAAAATGTGCTTCAAGAGAATCAAATGAGAAAAGCAGAATTTGAAACTAAAAGTAAATACCTGGGACTTCCCTGGTGGCGAAGTGGTTAAGAATCTGCCTGCCAATGCAAGGGACATGGGTTCAATCCCTGGTCCGGGAAGATCTCACATGCCACGGAGCAATGCAGCCCATGCGCCACAACTACTGAGCCTGCGCTCTAGAGCCCAAGAGCCACAACTTCTGAGGCCGCGCACCACAACTACTGGAGCCCCCACACCTAGAGTCCGTGTGACGCAGCAAGAGAAGCCACCACAATGGGAAGCCCGCGCGCCACAACGAAGAGTAGCCCTCGCTCGCCACAACTAGAGAAAGCCCATGTGCCACAACAAAGACCCAATGCAGCCAAAACTAAAAAATTTAAATTAAAAAAAAAAGTAAATACCTGGGAGAGTCATGATTACCTACATATCCCATTGACAGATATTTGCACATGAAGAAAGCTGGGAGAATAAAAAGGATGCTGAGAAGCTAAAGCACAAACAACCTTAGAAATGATCTAATTTTTCATCCTCTATCTTCTTACTAAGGAATAAGGACCAATCAAATATTACAAAGAGAATAGTAAGTAGTAAGCTAACTAAAATTAGCCAGCATTTTTCTCTCTGGAAAGCAAGTGTCTGTTAGAAAGCAAAACAAGCTTCAGTAAGAGCACTTGTAAGAGACAGAAAAGCAAAGAGTATATAAATGTCTGAAATGTAGGGTTTATATTCAGAATTTCTTTCCCTTTCTTTCCCTTCATATTTTGATTTAGAAACCAAAGGTCCTCAACCCAGATACAGAAGGATTAAGTGACTGCTATGAGCTGAATTAACATGTAAGTGTTTGGGTAGGTTGATTACATATTAGGGAACTGAGAATGAGGATGCCAGGTCTAGAGAGGTAAGAGGAAATACACAAACCAGAGGATAGTTTGGCATAGCTATGGTGGCTGTCGCCCTCTCTTCTCCATACACAGCATCTTCAATCAGATAAATACTTCTTGCTTTTGTTTTTGTATGTTAAGAGCACACTGTAAATTATTAGAACTAATAAATGAGTTCAGCAAGGTTGTAGGATACAAGATCAATAGTAAAAAATCAATTGTGGGGGCTCCCCTGGTGGTGCAGTGGTTGAGAGTCCGCCTGCCGATGCAGGGGATACGGATTCGTGCCCTGGTCCGGGAAGATCCCACATGCCGTGGAGCGGCTGGGCCCGTGAGCCATGGCTGCTGGGCCTGCGCGTCCAGAGCCAGTGCTCCGCAGCAGGAGAGGCCACAGCAGTGAGAGGCCCGCATACCACAAAAAAAAAAAAAAAAAAATTTAAGTGTACCATATCAGTTATCTGAAAAGTTAAGAAAATTATGCTATAAAATGTCTCATACGTTATGCATTTTCATCTAATCCTTCATTGCTCCAGTCTTTCCAAAATTGCAGGACAATTATTTTTTATAGTATTAAACACATCAAAACTCATCTCTGTGTTGTAAAGCAACTATATTCAAATAAAAATTAATTTTAAAAAATCTTTGTGTCCCAGGGCTTGCAGAGAACAATAAAAACTCCTTAGTTTAGGGCTTCCCTGGTGGCACAGTGGTTGAGAGTCTGCCTGCCAATGCAGGAGACACGGGTTCGAGCCCTGGTCCGGGAAGATCCCACATGCCGTGGAGCATCTGGGCCCGTGCGCCACAACTACTGAGCCTGCAAGTCTGGAGCCTGTGCTGCGCAACAAGAGAGGCCGCGATAGTGAGAGGCCCCACGAATCGCAATGAAGAGTGGCCCTTGCTTGCCAGAACTAGAGAAAGCCCTCGCACAGAAACAAAGACCCAACACGGCCAAAAATAAATAAATAAATAAAATTTAAACAAAAAACTCCTTAGTTTAGGGTTCAAGTTTCCTCACAATCTAGCTTTATAGTACTTTCAGAAAACATATTTAATTTAAAAAGTTATATGAACACAAGTAAATAATGCCACATAAAAGGGTATATAGTGAAAAGTACAAATCTCCTTCCTACTTCAAATTCCCACTTTCTTTCCCGAGAGGCAACAAGTTGCCAATTTCTTATGTATCTTCCATAGGTGTTTCCCATGACCTGCACCCAACCTATCCTGATCTCTCCATGCATACTCTACTTATACTATTATCGTTTCGTATGCATAAAAGTAATGCTCTCAATGAAAGAGAACTATAAGCTATACTTTGTGTGTGTGTGGTACGCGGGCCTCTCACTGTTGTGGCCTCTCCCGTTGCGGAGCACGGGCTCCGGACGCGCAGGCTCAGCGGCCATGGCTCACGGGCCCAGCCGCTCCGCGGCACGTGGGATCTTCCCGGACCGGGGCACGAACCCGTGTCCCCTGCATCGGCAGGCGGACTCTCAACCACGGCGCCACCAGGGAAGGGAAGCCCCTGCTATACTTTTTAAAATGTCACCTATAACACCAAAAACCCAGGACCTTCCACATTATAGATATCCCAGCAAATATTTGTCGACTGGCAAGGTTAGAGGAAACTGCTCAGAAAAATCTTGGCTCACTACGGATAGTGGATGCAAATACTGTAACAAGGGAAAACATGTAGGCAGGGGTAGAAGTATATGGAGGAAATATTTTCTTCAATGTTTTCACAAATGCATATGGATGAAAACAGTCTACAGGGTTAACTTCCATTGAGAATAACCAAACTTGGTATTGTTCTTCTGTTAATTTTACATAACGGCAGAGTAAACAATACTCCCTACATGGAAATTCATGGCAAAAGAACTGTGCTCTTGAAACGTTACAATTACATCGTCTAAAGCAATACATTTTTGTTTTGATGTCAGTGGAACATTCTACTAGATTACAAATTCATTCCTAATAACATAAAAGATTTTCTGAACTTGTAGTTCAAAGCCTAATAATGAAGATAACAGTGTAACAGATGCTCTATTCACATCTCTATAAGTACTTGATTCTTGGTATTAAGAAAAGTAATGTTTCTCTTCAACTAACTTTTGTAACAGTTTCTCTTGTAACGCCTTTTCCTAGATATAGTCTGCGCCTTTTCTGAGTTAGTCACCATTACATTTACTTCCTTTTTTCTTTCTACCTTCTTCATAATATTTAATGACAATCTTAGTTTTTGTACTCTCCTATTTTCTCTTTGCTTCACTAATTAGAAACAAGACAAATATTCCTCTGAAGGTCAGAAATATAAGTGTGATGGATTCATGTTGCATTATTAAGAACTAAGAATGTTTTGAGATTGAACCTGGTTCTGCAGTATCCACCAGCCTTCATCTTCCCAGGGTACTATTACTGGCAGCACAGTGCTAACTTGCCTGGAGAAAATGCTTGCAGTGAAACTAAGAAACCTCACTAGTTAGTGAGTTGGGTGAATGTGCAGTCTGAATATATTAAGGTATGAATTTGTAAAATGTTAAAAACAAACAGCTGGCCACTTTGCAATACAGAGAGTAACAATCAAAATACTCAAGTGATTCATTTAAATGTTTCCAGCTATAGAATTTCAGCTTGGACCTGGATATGTTTATTTGCTCATACTGTTGTTAAAATAATGATATGATTAAATACTCCATTTCTTCCTTCTGGAGAGTAGTGATTAAGTTTACATTTTATGTCAAGATTTCTTTTCAGCCATGTGCCTTAACTTGGCTCAACTAATATGGCAAACAGACCATATTGAAACTTGCAAATCTATGTGCACCTGAAAAGAGAGAAAACATGCCAAATGAATTCCAAATTTTTGTATGTGTTTTAGATAAATTTGGTGATTGATAGCTTAAATATAACTTCCATAACCTCATCCATCTATGTAATATGTTTAATAAAACATGTTTAATCATATGTTTACTTAAGGGGCCTTCAAACTGCTACTTAAGAAATGATAGAATGATATATTTGAGTACCTTAATATTTTAAAATCATGCTCATTACAGACAGTGGAAACATCCATTGGTAGAGCTTCAACAGCAGACCCAGAGATGACAAGATATTTGGTGAGCAAATTACTGACTACCTCATTACCTTTTCTCCAGCCACAGACGTTGTAAGTTCATTCTATTAACCTTAATAAGGTTGCTTCTGAAGCTCTTTATTTCTAAGATTTAAATGAGAACTCTGTCATATGTCAGCCTACAACCAAACCTAAATAACCAGACCAATAAAGCAGATGCAATGTGCTAAAGTCTTCATCTGCTACTGAGTTTTTAGTATGTGCCCTTTCACTTAAGTGAGGCTATTTCTATCTGGTTTGAAAATGAAAACTTAAGCAAGAATTGGTTTCTGTAACCTCTGAGCACTGATGTTCCTTCATCCTTTTAGGTTAGTGAAGCACATCTCTCTTTAAGGCTGACCTATATAATCCTCAGCCCAGAAAGTTATTCTAAACAGAATAATTTTAAAATCCATGAAGTGTATACATTAAAATTTAAGTTACAAAAAACTCTGTTTCTCACTAAACTAAGACAATATTAGATAAGTGATTTTGTGTGACCAACACATCCAAAGATTTGTTTATACAGAAAGAATGAATGCATGTGTTTTTTACTAGTTATTTTTTATTTTTTTTTTTAGGATTTCTATTTATTTATTTACTTACTTACTTTGGCTGCGCCGGTCTTAGTTGCAGCACGCAGGATCCTCAGTTGCCTTAGTTGCGGCACGCGTGCGGGATCTAGTTACCTGACCAGGGATCAAACCCAGGCCCCCTGCATTGGGGGTGCGGAGTGTTACCCCCTGGACGATCAGGGAAGTCCCTAAACACACGTTTTAAATGCATTTTATTACTGAATAAAATGAAATCGTGTTCAGAAGATTTATTATTTTTTGTTTGTTTTATAAAATAACAGGAAAATAGTGGAATCTTAGAGATTAAAGCATTTCAACATCTAGACTTTCTACGCCATCTCTGACAACTAGCTGCTCAGCCTCTGCTGGAAAATATTGTTACAGAGAACCGAATGCTTCATTATTGGAGGGTGCAAGATTTTTTAAAAATTCTTACTTATGAGCAGCTTTCTGTAATTTCTACTCATTCTACCTCTTGTAGAAACATAAATCAGTCTAAATTCAAGGAGTAAATGCATTTCAAACTTGGTTTTCTTGAATTCTTGATTAAATAGCCCATTTTATGTACAAGAAACTTCCAAGGCATTTTACTAGAATTTCAATGAGTATGAGAGGCCCTAATATGAAGAACATTGTATTATTGCCATCCAAGAGATCAAAGGATATTTGCAAATACTTTCCCTCCCACTTTTGTGGCCTTTCCTCTATTTTCTTCAATTTTCCTTTAAATTAAAACCCCTTTCTACTGCGAATGATTTCAGCTGTGTTCCTCCCTGATTAAAGCAAATGACATTGTTATTCCAATGAGATGTTTGTTAAAATGAGTGAATATCTAATTGGCATAATGTAAAGAAAAGAATGTTTTGGTGCTTTTCGGCACTATGAGAAACCACTTCCCTCTCCATTTATCCCATTTAAGCCACCGGGGCTAAAATACACAGAGCTATTCACATTACTTAGTAATGCACAGTCACGCATTATTTGCAAATAGCTCTGCACCTTGAAGGAAATAATGCCTTTAACTCCAGAACCTATCATGAGATAGCCTCTACCTCTCCAGCAGGAAGTTATCCTCAAGGTCACAGAGTAATATACCTCTCTTTCAAATGCTAATATTCAAACTGAATTCCATCTCTGTTTGCACTGTGCAGAATCACACAAAATTTCAGCTTACATAATGATTCTTACCCACAGCACCTGAAAGCTCCTTCTTTGTGGGGATATGATAAATGAGAGCTGCATCTGGAACTTGGTTGCTAGAGGTAAAGGCTATGTGTGAATTTGAACTGGATCCAAAGCCTGATGCTTATTTGGACATTAAAACTGTCAGATGATCCTACAAAATATGCCTGTGCTTGTTTCACTGTGCCAATTGGCCTTCTAAGTGTATCGACTTCCAAGTTTCATCCCACACTCTGAGACTCTATTTGGAGAGCCAAGGGACATGAAATTGTTGACACAAGAGGATGCAATGTTGGTAATAAAATATTCCATTTATCTCTTTTATATCTATGGTTCTTAAAAAATATATAGGGCACTTAAGGATGTTGTTCAGGCAATCAAGTTTTGGACAGGTTTAACATTTAAACTTTGTTACAGGGTTAAAGCAATTTCACTCTGTGAATTTTCTGTATCCACATAGATTTATTCTATGCATTAATTTAATGATTAATCAAATTAAGCTTTTTACTTCTTGTAGTTTTTAAGAATTCATTTTCTGTGACGTGACAACATCATAGTACCAGTTGCTTCTTATGCTCGAAATAGGCATTCTGTGTTCTTTTTTTAAAATGTATTTTTGAAAACATAACTTTTTTTTTACTAGTAGTTATAAGCATGTGAACAATTATTAATGAATTTTCATTGGAAAAGAAGGTAAGAATGAAGGAGTAAAATAGTGACTTTAGCCTTTCTATTCAGAATATGTGGGGAACTGTGGTAGATAAGCAACTATATTCTATTGTATCTCCTAGAAATTTTCTTAGCCTTTCTTGGCCTCAGATTCTCCACTCATAAAATGGATATAAAAATGATATTTTGGGCTTCCCTGGTGGCGCAGTGGTTGGGAGTCCGCCTGCCGATGCGGGGGTCACGGGTTCGTGCCCTGGTCCGGGAAGATCCCACATGCCGCGGAGCAACTAAGCCCGTGAGCCATGGCCGCTGGGCCTGCGCGTCCGGAGCCTGTGCTCCGCGGCGGGAGAGGCCACAGCAGTGAGAGGCCCGCATACCACAAAAAAAAAAAAAAAAAAAAAAAAAAATGATACTTTATCAAACCTAAGACACCACTGATTGTAACATACACCATTATTTTGTGTACCACTAAGGAAAACAAAATACTACTTTAACTATAACATAATACTTTCTTATCCCTTAGTGTTCTTCTTTTATACGTATCAAAAATCTTTTTCTGGTTTTATTTAGACATATTTAATCATTTGTCACACATTTGTCTCTATGATTTTCTGTTTGCACAATAATTCTCAATACAGTTAAAAAAAAAAAAAAGACTAACCGAACTGAATTCATAGGCAATGGAATTTGGCTAACAAAGACTATAACCCTCCATCAATTTTAGATGCTCCCAAGGTTGGAAGTGTCAATATGTGAAGTCCTAAACTCTACAAAGTATGTAATTCTGTTATTATCAGTAGAAATGATTATTGTCATTATCACTATTATTTTATGGTTGTTATTATTGTCAAAACCATTTGTAACCACAGATGATTATGTTCCAAAATGAACATACAAAGATGGTCTGCTTCCTATAGAAACTATTGTGTTAAAGTTAATTTTTGGACCAGCTCCTCCCATCAGGAAACTTACACAAGCCTGTTAGATAGCCTCATCCACCAAGGGCAGATAGCAGAAGCAAGAAAAACTACAATCCTGCAGCCTGTGGAACTAAAACCACATTCACAAAAAGGTAGACAAGATGAAAAGGCAGAGGGCTCTGTACTAGATGAAGGAAAAAGATAATACCCCAGAAACAACTAAATGAAGTGGAGATAGGCAACCTTCCAGAAAAAGAATTGAGAATAATGATAGTGAAGATGATCCAGGACCTCGGAAAAAGAATGGAGGCAAAGATCGAGAAGATGCAAGAAATGTTTAACAAAGATCTAGAACTAAAGGACAAACAAACAGAGATGAACAATACAATAACTGAAATGAAAACTACACTAGAAGGAATCAATACCAGAATAACTGAGGCAGAAGAACAGATAAGTGACCTGGAAGACAGAATGGTGGAATTCACTGCTACGGAACAGACTAAAGAAAAAAGAATGAAAAGAAATGAAGACAGCCTAGGAGACCTCTGGGACAACATTAAATGCAACAACATTCGTGTTATAGGGGTCCCAGAAGGAGAAGAGAGAGAGAAAGGACCAGAGAAAATATTTGAAGAGATTATAGTCGAAAACTTCCCTAACATGGGAAAGGAAAGCACCACCCAAGTCCAGGAAGCACAGAGAATTGCATACAGGATAAACCCAAGGAGAAACATGCCGAGACACATAGTACTCAAATAGGCAAAACTTAAAGACAAAGAAAAATTATTGAAAGCAGCAGGGGGAAAATGACAACATACAAGGAAACTCCCATAAGATTAACAGCTGATTTCTCAGCAGAAACTCTACAAGCCAGAAGGGAGTGGCATGATATACTTAAAGTGATGAAAGGGAAGAACCCACAACCAAGATTACTCTTACCTGGCCAGGATCTCATTCAGATTCCATGGAGAAATCAAAAGCTTTACAGACAAGCAAAAGCTAAGAGAATTCAGCGCCACCAAAACCAGCTCTACAACAAATGCTAAAGGAACTTCTCTAAGTGGGAAACACAAGAGAAGAAAAGGATCTACAAAAACAAATTCAAAACAATTAAGAAAATGGTCATAGGAACATACATATTGATAATTACCTTAAATGTGAATGGATTCAATGCTCCAACCAAAAGACACAGGCTTGCTGAGTGGATACAAAAAAAAGACCCATATCTATGCTATCTACAAGAGACCCACTTCAGACCTAGATACACATACAGACTGAAAGTGAGGGGATGGAAAAAGATATTCCATGCAAATGGAAATCAAAAGAAAGCTAGAATAGAAATACTCATATCAGATAAAATGACATTAAAATAAAGAATGTAACAAGAGACAAGGAAGGACACTACATAATGATCAAGGGATCAATCCAAGAAGAAGATATAATAATTATAAATATATATGCACCCAAAATAGGAGCACCTCAATACATAAGGCAACCACAAACAGCTATAAAAGAGGAAATTGATAGTAACACAATAATAGTGGGGGACTTTAACACCTCACTTACACCAATGGACAGATCATCCAAAAGGAAAATAAATAAGGAAACAGAACTTTTAAATGATACAATAGACCAGATAGATTTATTTTGTATTAATAGGACATTCCATCCAAAAACAGAAGATTACACTTTCTTCTCAAGTGTGCAGGGAACATTCTCCAGGATAGATCACATCTTTGGTCACAAATCAAACCTCAGTAAATTTAAGACAATTGAAATCATATCAAGCATCTTTTCTGACCACAGCCCTATGAGATTAGAAATGAATTACAGGGGGGAAATCATAAAAATCATAAACACATGGAGGCTAAACAATATGTTACTAAATAACCAAGAGATCACTGAAGAAATCAAAGAGGAAATAAAAAAATACCTAGAGACAAATGACAATGAAAACACGGTGATGCAAAACCTATGGGATGCAACAAAAGCAGTTCTAAGAGGGAAGGTTATAGCTATACAAGCCTACCTCAAGAAACAAGAAAAATCTCAAATAAACAATCTAACCTTACACCTAAAGGAACTAGAGAAAGAAGAACAAACAAAACCCAAAGTTAGCAGAAGGAAAGAAATCATAAAGATCAGAGCAGAAATAAATGAAATAGAAACAAAGACAGCAATAGCAAAGATCAATGAAACTAAAAGCTGGTTCTTTGAGAAGATAAACAAAATTGATAAACCATTAGCCAGACTCACCAAGAAAAAGAGGGAGAGGACTCAAATCAATAAAATTAGAAATGAAAAAGGAGAAGTTACAACAGACACCACAGAAATACAAAGCGTCCTAAGACTCTACTACACGCAACTCTATGCCAATAAAATGGACAACCTGGAAGAAATGGACAAATTCTTAGAAAGGTATAAACTTCCAAGACTGAACCAGGAAGAATTAGAAAATATGAACAGACCAATCACAAGTAATGAAATTGAAACTGTGATTAAAAATCTTCCAACAGGGCTTCCCTGGTGGCGCAGTGGTTGAGTGTCCGCCTGCCAATGCAGGGGACACGGGTTCGTGCCCCAGTCCAGGAAGATCCCACATGCCACGGAGCAGCTGGGCCCGTGAGCCATGGCCACTGAGCCTGTGTGTCCGGAGCCTGTGCTCCACAGCAGGAGAGGCCACAGCTGTGAGAGGTCTGTGTACCACAAAACAAAACAAATCGAAACAAAACAAATCTTCCAACAAACAAAAGTCCAGGACCAGATGGCTTCACAGGTGAATTCTATCAAACATTTAGAGAAGAACTAACAACCATCCTTCTCAAACTCTTCCAAGAAATTGCAGAGGAACACTCCCAAACTCATTCTATGAGGCCACCATCACCCTGATACCAAAACCAGACAAAGATACTACAAAAAAGAAAATTACAGACCAATATCACTGATTAATAGAGATGCAAAGATCCTCAACAAAATACTAGCAAACAGAATCCAACAACACATTAAAAGGATCATACACCATGATCAATTGGGATTTATCCCAGAGATGCAAGTATTCTTCAATATACGAAAATCAACCCATGTGATACACCGTATTAACAAACTGAAGAATAAAAACCATATGATCATCTCAATAGATGCAGAAAAAGCTTTTGACAAAATTCAACACCCATTTATGATAAAAACTCTCCAGAAAGTGGGCATAGAGGGAACCTACCTCAACATAATGAAGGCCATATATGACAAACCCACAACAAACATCATTCTCAGTGGTGAAAAACTGAAAGCATTTCCTCTACGATCAGGAACAAGACAAGGATGTCCACTCTCCCTACTGTTATTCAACATAGTTTTGGGAGTCCTAGCTACAGCAATCAGAGAATAAAAAGAAATAAAAGGAATATAAATTGGAAAAGTTGAAGTAAAGCTGTCACTGTTTGCAGATGACATGATACTATACATAGAGAATCCTAAAAAGGCCACCAAAAAACTACTAGAGCTAATCAATGAATTTGGTAAAGTTGCAGGATACAAAATTAATGCACAGAAATCTCTTGCATTCCTATATATTAATGATCAAAAATCTGAAAGAGAAATTAAGGAAACACTCCCATTTACCACTGCAACAAAAAGAATAAAATACCTAGGCATAAACCTACCTAGGGAGACAAAAGACCTGTATGCAGAAAACTATAAGACTCTGATGAAAGAAGTTAAAGATGATACCAACAGATGGAGAGATATACCATGTTCTTGGATTGGAAGAATCAATATTGTGAAAATGACTATACTACCCAAAGCAATCTACAGACTCAATGCAACCCCTGTCAAATTACCAATGGCATTTTTTATGGAACTAGAACAAAAAATCTTAAAATTTGTATGAAGAGACAAAAGATTCTGAGTAGCCAAAGCAGTCTTGAGGGAAAACAATGGAGCTGGAGGAATCCGACTCCCTGACTTAACACTATACTACAAAGCTACAGTAATCAAGACAGTATGGTAGTGGCACAAAAACAGAAACATAGATGAATGGAACAAGATAGAAAGCCCAGAGGTAAACCCATGCACCTATGGTCAACTAATCTATGGCAAAGGAGGCAAGGATATACAATGGAGAAAGGACAGTCTCTACAATAAGTGGTGCTGGGAAAACTGGACAGCTACATGTGTTAGAATGAAATTAGAACACTCCCTAACACCAAAAACAAAAATAAACTCAAAACGGATTAGAGACCTAAATGTAAGACTGGACACTATACAACTCTTAGAGGAAAACATAGGAAGAACACTCTTTGACATAAATCACAGCAAAATCTTTTTTGACCCACCTCCTAGAGTAATGGAAATAAGAACAAAAAGAAACAAATGGGACCTAATGAAACGTAAAAGCTTTTGCACATCAAAGGAAACCATAAACAAGATGGAAAGACAATCCTCAGAATAGGAGAAAATATTTGCAAACGAATCAACAGACAAAGGATTAATCTCCAAAATATATAAACAGCTCATGCAGCTCAATATTAAAGAAACAAACAACCCAATCCAAAAATGGGCAGAAGACCTAAATAGACATTTCTGCAAGGAAGACATACAGATGGCCAAGAAGCACATGAAAAGCTGCTCAACATCACTAATTTTTAGAGAAATGCAAATCAAAACTATAATGAGGTATCACCTCACACCAGTTAGAATGGGCACCATCAGAAAATCTACAAACAACAAATGCTGGAGAGGGTGTGAGAAAAGGGAACCCTCTTGCACTGTTGGTGGGAATGTAAATTGATACAGCCACTATGGAGAACAGTATGGAGGTTCCTTAAAAAACTAAAAATAGAATTACCATATGATCCAGCAATCCCACTACTGGGCATATACCAGAGAAAACCATAATTCAAAAAGACACATGCACCCCAGTGTTCATTGCAGCACTATTTACAATAGCCAGGTCATGGAAGCAGTCTAAATGCCCATTGACAGATGAATGGATAAAGAAGATGTGGTACATATATGCAATGGAATATTACTCAGCCATAAAAAGGAACTAAATTGAGTCATTTGTTGAGATGTGGATGGATCTAGAGACTGTCATACAGAGTGAAGTAAGTCAAAAAGAGAAAAACAAATATCATATATTAACACATGTATGTGTAACCTAGAAAAATGGTACAGATGAACCAGTTTGCACGCAGAAACAGAGACACAGATGTAGAGAATAAATGTATGGACAGCAAGGGGGGAAAGCCTCAGTGGGTGGGGATGGTGGTGTGCTGAATTGGGCGATTGGGTTTGACATGTATACATTGATGTGTATGAAGTTGATGACTGATAAGAACCTGCTGTATAAAAAAATAAATAAAATAAAATTTAAAAATTAAAAAAAATTTAAATAATACCACTCTAAAATAAGTCCTTGTAACTCAGTTGAAATAACTTGCTTATAATAAAAGGCCATGGACCAAAGAAGGAAACAGCTTTGCAAAACAGAGACAAATGTATGTGTATGCAGCATATGAAAAAAAATGTCTAGTGGACTTACTAAAACCAGTTTAAAGATTCAGTCATTCCTTGGACATACTTAAAGACTAAGTATTTTTGTTTGTTTGTGTTTGGGTGAGGCTTCTTTCTGTTTTATTCATTTATTTATTTATTATTTTTATTAACAGTATTGTGTTAGTTTCAGGTGTGTTTTATTAAAGGAATCTTCCCTGTTTGCCCTGGCTATGCTTCTATAAGGGTGGAAATGTAGAAAGCTTACATGTGAGTAAAAAAAAGAAGACAAAAAAAAAAAAGTTACTTTTTCAGTATAGAGGAGAAAATAAATTCTCTTTTTTCCAGCACAATTTTTTGTGGGAGCTTCTCTGACCTAATGTCATCAGTAACCCGGTATGCAATTATTTCATTTTCTGCCTGTGTACTGGGAACTATCAAAGTCTTCCAGGTGCCATGGACAGCATCACTTTTGATTAAACTTCCCTCTAATTAAATAGGTAACTTTTAGAAGTAACTGTGAGACTGACCTATAGGAACACCTAAGTGTATAAGCCAAGCCATCCTACTTGCTTTCTTTCAACTTCTACCTCCTCCTGTGACAGCGAGCCTTAAAAAAAAAAAAAAAGATAGCTCCATTCTGTCAAGCTTTACAGATTTTAGAACTTTATATAAATTCCACTGAAGCTACTTACTCTAACTTGATGGCCTCATCCTAGCTGAACACTGCACTGAATTGCTTCACAGTCAATAGAAGTATCTTTGGAATTGTTCGGCATGTGCTTTCCCTCTGTGATTCACTTTTGGTGGCTCATAATGCAAGGTATAAAGTACTGTAGAATTTATTTCGCTAAGTTCAGTAACCTTTCCAGCTCACTCAACCAAATAAGAATAACATTAGACCACATAATGTAAAAATAAATTCCTAGGTGTGATCTTTGCAAGGATAAAAAATGTTTATAGCTCATACTTAAACTCCCTTTGTCTATGTAATGAACACAAACCCAACCTGTTAAAACTTATCACTTTTGCTTTTTCAATAAAAATAAGGATGGATCATTAACAAAACAAAATAAGAAAAGCCAGGGTCTACTGTTGTCAATAATAGTATGTGAATGCCTGTTTATGAGAATAAAATATAAAAGTTATCTTTTCAAAATCAACATGTTTAAAACTGTGTGGGTTTTCCACATTTTTATATACTCAGTGACTTCATAGTTACTATATATCTGCTCAACTTGTATCTACCTAAATTGCTTGAGTCTTCCTTTAAATGACCTAGCCCCACATCATTCCAAGGGGAGCCCTAAGGGACTTTGGATGCAGCTCAGTGTTTTCATCCTGAGATGTGCTCCTCTACTGCCCTCTTCTGTAAGTATCAATAATGTCTACAAGTCAGCCAGGATATATACAGTTTTTATTAATCGAAAAGCAGAAAACCAAGGAAAAGCTCTACTTTGGAAAGAAAAACAGCACGAAGTTAACATAAAAAGAACAGGCAGTAATTTTTCATTATATTATACATTACGCCCAAAGTTGCTACGTTAAGTCACTGTTATTAAAAAAAGTTTCCAAAATCATGATAAATTGTACTAAGCAGAGTTGGCTGTATCTGTAGTGGCAGAAGGAAATTATCTCAGAGTCTTAGGTTGGAAATCTTTTGTTCACTCCATGTTAAGTAAATGAGTTAAAACAAGAAGTGTAGTAAAGTCCATAAACTTTGACCTCTGCTTTCAATCTCCTCTTTCTAAATTTCTCCTTTCTCTACTGAGAAAATAAGTTCATTTATTTTCCTCTCTTACCAAAAATGAAATGAAATTGAAGGTCAATTACTTGCAGTTGTTTATAGTTGGATCAACTTCACTTTATCAAATATTCATTCCAATTAAGGTTCATAATATGGTATTTCTTTCTTTCTATTCTTCCTTCCTTTCTTCCTTCAACAAATAGTTTTGGGGCATATTCTACGTCCCAAGTACCTTCTTAAGAGCTGGAATGAGACTGGTTTCTGTCTTCACGGAACTTATAGTCTATAAGGAGATACAAACATTTAATTAAAAATTACAGGAATAAGTACTTAATTATAATTTTCTAGAATAATATTACAAGCAGAGCAAGTATCAATAGTATATGCAAAGGATCCTATTTGGAGGGGAACTTGGTGCACTCGAGGACCTGAAATGTCAGTGTGCTAAAGAAATGTGCTACATGAGGCTGGAGAACAGGGCATGAGAAGAATGATCTGGGTCATGTTAAGGATTTTGGCCTTTATCCCAAGAATATATGGAAACCATTTGGTCATTTTAGGCAGAAGAATGACATGATCAGACTTGTGTTTAAGAGAGATCACTATGCCATCTGTGTGAAAAAAGTGGGGACAAGACTGAATGCAGATTTTTTTCAGGGGATGTTGCCTAAGTGAAATGTGATGGAGCCTGATATAAGGAGGAGGAAGTGGACAACTTGGAGAAATTTTTAGAAGGTATGATGGAAAGGACTTGATGTGTATGAGAGGGCATGAGGAAGAGGTTGTGGAGTTGGACTCTAAAGGAAGAGTAGTTCTGAAGCAGAGAAGGCATGTGATTTCATCATGAGATGTGTTAAGTTTTCTCTGTAATTCAAAACAAAACTGTCCCTTCCTTAGTCCTCTCCCCTGCTCATACGACAGTACACATGTATACACATAGAAATCCCAACATTCCAAGGGAATTTCAGGCACATTCCAGCTATATGTCAGATAACTGATATAGAAGACACATCCTCTCATTATAAAGATATTGAAATGCTGAGTATATTTAAATATATATATGCCTTGTTTTTTATATGTATGTATGTATGTGTATTATGCATTTATGTGTATATATGTGTATATACACACACATACATACCTGCATGTGCACTGACTCAGTTGTTGCTAATAGGGATTCAGAGCCTCATATAGATGATACAGTGGGAGACTAGGACATCAAAGAATATTTGGGGCAAAAGACATAAGTTTGGGATTCATGTGATGGGACTCAGAAACAAAATTTTGCATAATGCCACTTTATTCATAAACTCAGCCAGGAAAATCACAAGGAAGCTTCCTTGTACTGTATTCAGTGTCTTGGATGGAAAGGAAATTTAAAAATCTGCTGTGAATGAACTAATGAGAATTAGGTTTCTGCTACTCATTGATACAACACTGTAAACTGAAATTTAAAGTAAAATCTAATTCAGAAATGTTGAAATCCAAAGGATGTTGTCATAAGCGAATACAAAACTGTTGTTTACATATAATCAAAAATTTTGTTTCCACATAAGGAAACAAATAACAATGTGAAAGTGTCCATAGATACAACCAGCAGGAGGAGTAAGACCTAAAAACTGCAGATGATTTAACAATCTGAAAAGAACGATAAAATAGATGTTAAATTATTAAAGAAGTAAAAGTAAGAATAGACGTCATAGTAATATAAAACAGTACAATTAAAAGATCAGGCGAATTTTTTTAGGGCTTCCCTGGTGGCGCAGTGGTTGAGAATCCGCCTGCTGATGCAGGAGACACGGGTTCGTGCCCTGGTCCGGGAAGGTCCCACATGCCACGGAGCAGCTGAGCCCGTGAGCCATGGCCGCTGCGCCTGCGCGTCCGGAGCCTGTGCTCCGCAACGGGAGAGGCCACAACAGTGAGAGGCCCGCATACCGAAAAAAAAAAAAAAAAAAAAAGATCAGGCGAATTTTTAAATAACTGGAAAAACTGATTCTGAAAATATCAAAAAATTAAGTGAAAAATACCTTCAGAATAAGGTTAAGTAACAGGAAAAAATAAAATTAAATAGAGGGTTGCTGGATCACCCTAACAGAAAATGAAAAGTTTATCTTCTGGAGCTATTTAACTGAAAAAAGATCTGAACTCAGGAATAATTGAATTTCAAAGTGAGATGCCCAAAAGAAAGGTTTTAGAGATCATGACTGTTATGGGGAATGGTAATGAAATCAATCATCCATTCTATTATGTGGTCCAGCAGTCAAAACTCCTCATCACAAACACAGAGCTTCCAACAAATTTTTCGGGATTTTAGATGCAATCTTCAGGGACTTCCCTAGTGGTACAGTGGTTAAGAATCTGCCTGCCAATGCAGGGGACATGGGTTTGAGCCCTGGTCTGGAAGATTCCACATGCCGTGGAGTAACTAAGCCTGTGTGCCACAACTACTGAGCCTGCACTCTAGAGCCCATGAGCTACAACTACTGAAACCCATGCGCCTAGAGCCTGTGCTCTGCAACAAGAGAAACCACTGCAATGAGAAGCCCACACACCACAACGAAGAGTAGCCTCCACTCGCTGCAACTAGAGAAAGCCCACATGCAGCAACGAAGATCCAATGCAGCTGAAAAGAAAAAAAAAAAAAAAGATTCAGTCTTCAACTTAATGAAAAGATCTTACTCCCATATAGAAGAATCTGGTACAGGACCTGCCTTCTTGCATAAACAACTAAAAAACTACATAAAATATGAAGCAGACAGAGCAGAATTGTGTTGCCTAAGAGAAGAGAAACCTAAAGATGAGCCCTATGATTATCTCAGCTTTCTATCTGAAAGCAATTTCCAGATTACAGTATAGATAGGGAAAAATAAGTAAAACCAACCATCTAACTTAGATGAAAAGACAGTCAAAAATTTGAGGAGACCAATGACACTGGGATTTTCAGGGAAGAGTACCAGGGAACCATGCAGAAAAAGAGCTCCAGAAACCTGCATAGAGATCCCTTCAAGTCTTTGACTGAATTCAATTCTGGCCATCTGTCTACAAGACCAGCCAAAGTACAACATCCAGAAAACAATAAGCTAACAATTCCCAGAGTTCACACAGGATTGGGAGATACTGGAATTCCTTTCAGCCAGAGAGGAAAAAACCACTGAATACACAGGACACTCACTGGAGACCTCAGAAGAGTCATGCCTTAGAACTATGACTAAATAGTCCTAGAGTAAAGACTACTGTAGATGTGTCCTAACAAAGGCTGAAGACAAACCTCAAAAGTATAAAACAGGGCTTCCCTGGTGGTACGGTGGTTGGGAGTCCACCTGCCAATGCAGGGGATGCGGGTTCATGCCCCAGTCCGGGAGGATCCCGCGTGCCACGTGCCTGGGCCCGTGGGCCATGGCTGCTGGGCCTGCACGTCCGGAGCCTATGCTCCACAGCGGGAGAGGCCACAGCAGTGAGAGGCCCACGTACCACAAAAAAAAAAAAAAAAAAAAAAAAAGTATAAAACATATCCTTAATTAACTGGTTGACAAAACAAACTTTAAGATCTTTAAAGAAATAAAACAAAATTCAAACACTCAACCACATAAAAAATAATGTCCAGCATCCAACCAAAAATTGCTAGACATGCAAAGAAGCAGAAAGACTTGATCCATACTAGGAAGAAAGAAAAAGGCAATAAAGAGATCCCCAAATGACAGGGATGATGGAATTAGCAGATAAGGATGCTAAAATATCTATTATAATTATGCTCATGGATTTAAAAGAAAATAGATATTTTTAAAAATAATAAATGGAATTTCTAGTATTTAAGATTACAATATTTAAAATTAAAAATTCAGTGACATCAGCATCATGGTGGCATAAGACATTTTTTCTATTTGTGCCCCACCCAACAACAAAAAGATGGCATCTATCCATGGGCAAAAGTGCCTTTGAGGGAGCTGTGGGACCTAGCACCATATGCTAAGGGACCCATGAGGAATCTTTCCCACCTCTGTGCTAGATAAGAGGCAAACAGACCTCAGTCCTGGTTGTGGATTCTGCTACCAATGCTAGCCTCCCTCAGCCACACTCTGAGAGAGCCCCTGGAAAACATTGTCTTAGACAATCACCCATGGATGAGAGACCCTTTGTAGCAGTACAGGTTTCCAGAGGAGAAGTTCCAGCACACCACTGGAGCAAAAGAAACATAAATTTGGATTCACTGGAGTAGGTAAAAGGAACAGTTTGATTTTACCCATATTATCCCTCCCCAAGGTGGCACAGCTTAAGGCCAAGAGAGATCTTCTCAGCTATGATTTATCCTACAGGGGAAAAAGTGAGTGAGTGAGCACATGGCTTCCTCAACTGTGCAGGATGCTGCCAAAGGGATTCATTTCTTTCTTGCCCCACCCAGAGTACAGAGTCATGAGCTATATGATTGAGGGGCAGGAAGAGACTGGGAGAGCTGAATATAGAACTGAGAGGGCATTAAAAGGATGCAGATCCTACTAACGCCCACAGACTCCATCCACAAGCCCACCCACAAGCCACTGGGAACACCTAACATGGAGATCCTCCCAACTGGCCCACAGGCATCCACAGCACTCCATGTACTTAACCCATACACCTCCCAAGCCTGTGGCCAGCTCCCTGTATGTGCTCCAGACAGTGGCAGAGACAGCAAGTTTTGGTAGATGACTAGTGAGCACACACAGAAACTAGATCCAAATCTGCAGGCTGGGGAGAGACCACAAACTTGAGCTTTAGCGTGAATATTTTTGGAAAACAAAAGAGGCTGTCAGCACACACCTGGTTTTTTGCAAGATCCAGAGAAGTGATACAGCTTTAAAATTCTGCCACAAGAAGTGTGGAGCAGGGGTACCCATAGAAAGTCTGAGATAGCCTCAGAATCTCTAGTAGGGCTGATGGAATGTATCTCTCTCCTGAAGGCCATTAGTAAAGACTGGAGGAGGTAACTGCTATTTCAAATGTGAAGACAACTTCAAAGAACATGAAGTATCAAAGTAACATGAAACCACAAAAGGATCACAATAATCTTCTAGTAAACAAACCCAAAGACATGGGAATCTGAAATTTATTCAATAAAGAATTCAAAATAGCTATTTTAAGGTAACTCAATAAGTGACAAGAAAACACACAAAGACAATTCAGTGAAATAAAGAATGCAATATATGGAAAAAAAATGAGAAATTAAACAAAGAGATAGAAATCATAAAAATGTACCAAACAGAAATTCTGGATCTAAAGAATACAATGAATGAAATGAAAACTGCAACAGAGAGCACCAACGTCAGAATAAAACAAGCAGAAGAAAGAATCTGGGAGATAGAAGACAGGAACTTTGAAATTATCCAGTCAGAGGAAAACAAAGAAAAAGAATGAAAAAGAGTGATGAAAGGTTACATGATCTATGGGATACTATACAAAGAACCAATTTGTGAATTATTGTAGTTCCAGGAGGAGAAGAGAAAAAAGAGATCAGAAAGCTTACTTAAAAAATGAAATGAGGGACTTCCCTGGTGGCACAGTGGTTAAGAATCTGCCTGCCAATGCAGGGGACACGGGTTTGAGCCCTGGGCCGGGAAGATCCCACATGCTGTGGAGCAGCTAAGCCCGTGCGCCATGACTACTGAGCCTATGCTCTAGAGCCTGTGAGCCACAACTACTGAGTCCGCGTGCCACAACTACTGAAGCTCGCACGCCTAGAGCCTGTGCTCCACAACAAGAGAAGCCACTGCAATGAGAAGCCCGCGCACCACAACAAAGAGTAGCCCCAGCTCGATGCAACTAGAGCAAGCCCGAGTGCAGCAACAAAGACCCAGTACAGTCAAAATAAATAAATAATTTAAAAAAAAAATTTTTTTTTAAATGAAATGAAACCTTTCCAAATCTGCAGAGAGATTTGGATATACAAATTCATGAAGCTCATAGGTTAACAAACAAAATCAACTTAAAAAATTCATCTCCAAGACACATTATAAAAAACTCAAAGCACAAAGTCAAAGAGAGAATCTTAAAAGAAGATTTTTTAAGAATCTTAAAAGAGGGTAACTTAAAAGGAAACCACCTCATGTCTATCAGGGGATTTCTCAACAGAGACCTTATAGGCCAGGAGAGAGTGAGGTGATATGTTCAAACTTCTAAAAGACAAAAACTGCCATCCAAGAATACTTTGCCCAGAAAATACGTCCTTCAGAAATGAAGGTAACATAAAGACTTCTTACAATCAACAAAAGCTGAGATCACCACTAGGTCTGCCTTATAAGAAAGGTTGAAGGGAGTTCTTCAAGCCGAAATGAAAAGATGCTACTTAGTAATAGGAAAACATATGAAAACATAAAACACACTGGTAAAGGTTAAGTGTATATTCAACGTCAGAACACTCTAATACTGTAATATGGGGGAGTATTACCCACTTAACTCTCAAATAATGGTTAAAAAGACAAGAGTATTAAAAATAACTATAGCTATAATAATTTGCTCATGAATACACAGTATAAAAAGAGGTAAATTGTGACATCAAAAACATAAAATGAGGTGGTGAGGAGTAAAAGTTTAGAGGTTTTGTAAGTGATTGAAGTTATCTGTATAAAATAGACTGTTACATTCATGAGATGTTTTGTGTAAGCCTCATGGTACCCACAAAACAAAAACCTACAGTATATACACAAAAATAAAGAGAAGGGAATCAAGGCATACCACTGTAGAAAATCATCAATTCAAAAAGGAAGGCAGCAAGAGAGGAAGAAAAGGAACAAAGGAGCTAGAAAACAATGGTATTAGTATGTCCTTACCTATCAACGCTTACTATAATGTAAATGGATTGAATACTTCAATTAAAGATATACAGTGACTGGATGGATTTAGAAAAAAATAAACAAGAAACAACTACATGCTGCCTATAAGAGATTCACTTTAACTTTAAGGACACACATAGGCTCAAAGTAGAGATAGAAAAAGACATTCCATACATGTGGAAGCCAAAAAAGAGCAGGGTAGCTATACTTATATCAGACAAAACACACTTTAAGCCAAACATGGTAACAAGAGACAAAGAAAATCATTATATAATGACAAAAGGAAGAATTTATCAAGAAGATGGAACATTGTAAATATATATGCTCCCAACATCAGGGCACCTAAATATATTAATCAAATACTAACAGATCTGAAGGGAGAAATAGACAACAATACAATAATAATAGGACACTTCAATACCTCACTTTCAATAATGGATAGATCATCCAGACAGAAAATCATTAAGGAAACATTGGACTTGAACTATAATTTAGACTAAATGGATTAACAGACATGTAAGGAATATTCCATCTAACAGCAGCAGAACACACATGTTTCTCAAATACACATGGAACATTCTCCAGGATAAATCACATGTTAAGTCACCAAAAAAGTCTTAGCAAATGTATAAATTTTCAATGTATATTCTCAGACATTAGAAGAACTAAACTAAAAATCGATAACAAAAATATATCTGGAAAATCCCCCAATATTTAGACATTAAACATCACACTTCTAAGTTGCACATGGATCAAATAAAATTAGAAAATATTTTGAACTGAATGATAATAAAACCCAACATCTGGGAATTTGGGGGTGCACTTAAAGAATGCTTAAAGGGGAATGTGTGGATTTAAATGCTTATAGTTGAGGAGGAGAATATAAAACCACTAACCTAAGCCTCCTATTTAAGGAATTAAAAAGGAAGAGCAATTAAATCCAAAATAAGTAGAAGGAAAGAAAGAAGAAAAATAAAAATGCAAATTTATAAAATATAAAAAGAAAACAATGGCGTGAATTGATAAAATCAAAACATCTTTTCAGAAGATTAATAAAATAGATAAAACTCTAGGTAAGCAATAAGTAAGAAAAGAGAGAAAACTAAATTGTCAATATCAGAAAAAGACAAAGATCATCACCTTGGATCCTTCAGATTTTGAGAGGATAATAAAGGAATATTAATATTATTATATTAATAAATGTGATGGTACGGATGAAATGGAAACATTTCTAGAAAAACAGAAATTACCCAAACTGGTACAAGAATAAATATAAAACATGAATTATCCTGTATTTCTTAAAGTAATTGAATATGCCATTTAAAATATTCCTCTCTAAAAAACTCCACCCTCAAGTGGCCTCACTAGTAAGTTATATCAAATAGTTAAGGAAGAAATAAAACCACTCTTACATAAACTTTCAGAAAATGCAAGAGGAAGGAACTTTTCTCAACTCAATTTATGAGGCTAGAATTACAGTGAAACAAAAACTGAGAAAGGAATTCCTTTACAAGAAAGGCATACTAATACTAATATTTCCTCATGAATATAGATGCAAAATATTTAATAAAATGTAAGTCAAACCTAGCAATGTATAAAATGGATAATCCATCATGACAAAGTGGTATTTAATTCCAGAAGTTAAGTAAGATTGGTTTAACATTTGAAAATCAATCAATATGATTACCATAGTAACCAAATTAAGTAGGAAAACCATATAATCTTCTTATAATAGGTGTAAAAAAGACATTTCACAAAATTTACACACATTTACAGAGAAAATCTTAGCACACTAAGGAATAGGAGGGAAATTTCTTAATCTGATAAAAGCACATTTCAAAAAAAACTACAGCTAACCTCATAGTTAATGGTGAAAGATTGAGTACTCTATGCCTAGGTTTGGGAACAAGGCATAGTTCCCAGAGGGCCTGATCTCAGTTTTTCCTTTCAAAATTGTACTGGAGTTCCTAACCAGCGCAATAAGGCAAAAATAAAAATGAATAAATAAAAGGCAAACAGATTAGAAAGGAAGAAATAAATCCATCTTTATTGCCAACAATATGATCAATAGATTTGCAGACAACTTGATCTGTAGATTCTAAATCTACAAAAACATGTTAAATGACTAATAAGTGAATTTAAAAAGATCACAGGATACAAGGCTAATGTAAACAATAAATTGTATTCTTGTATATTAACAACAAACAACTGATGTTTAACAGTTGATGTATAAATATCCCTCAAGTAGGAAAATCCTGAAATACACACACACACACACACAGACCTCCCATAGGATTCAGCTCCAGTCTCCTATAGTGGTGCTTATGCACCCTTCCTTTGTTGCCTTCTTTAATATTTGGGTTGGCCAAAAAGTTCGTTCGGTTTCAAGTACAAATAAAAGACACATGTTTCATTTTCACAAAGAACTTTACCGAACAACGGATTCACTAACTGAACGATCTTTTTGGCCAACCCAATAACTCCACTCTCTACAAGGGGTTCTGCACCTCCAAATAAACTACTTGCGCTTAAATCCCTGATTTAGATTTTGCTTCTGAGAAACCCAAACCAAAGTATATGACAATTTGGTGTGGCCTAGAGTTGAAGAGGTAATGACCAAACTCTTGAGTGACTAGTACCTGGGAGATTAAAAAAAAAAAGTAGATCCTCTGCCTGCAGACAGGCTCCAGATTGCAAGTAGCTGAAATTAGGGACTGCAGGCTTGCCCAGGTCTCTGCAATGTGCGGTACCAGCCTAAGCACATAGGAGATGTTTTGAATTGATTCCTCTATCCTTCCATGCATGATGCATTGTGATTCTTTCACCAATGCGGTGAGATGATGTCACGTTTAGTTCACACTGATGACTGCAAGCTAACGAAAGATAACCAACGGAGAGAGGACCGCAATGTCACTTTGGCAAACTGTTGACCCTTTACCTCTTCACACTCCAAAGTTGAGCATTAATCCCAAAGAAGCATCAGGGGGTCAGAGACAGGCAGCAGGATGCTTTCTCCTCCACTCAGAATTGCTAGCCCCACAAGTCTAGTCTGGGAGGTGGGAGAGGATGAAAGTTTTGAATCAAATATGAGACCTAAGTTTTATAATGAAAAGCTCTGAATCTTAATTACTGAGCCTATTTCAGTATTTAGTTTTTACCATAATATTTAATTTTCATATTAAAATAAACAAATACTAAAAGAAGCATATTTTAATACTAAAAGTGACCAAAAATTATGAATTGGAGTGATGTCCTCAATGAGTCTCCCATTTGCCAGGTGAGAGTGTGATGGAGGTCAGGTGGTTTTCAACAAAGCACAGGTGGCAGTAGTTACAAAAAATATAGACAGAACTACATAAATTGTGTATATATACATATACGCACATATATATACATATATAATATGTTATATAAAGAATATATATTCTTTCTCAGATTCTTTCCCATTATAGGTTACAGTAGGTCCTTGTTTATTATTTTGCTTTTTAATCCATTAGACACTTATATGGCATGAATTTGAAATTGATTTTCATCATTTCCATGAATAGATAATTGCATCAGAATATTTATTAAATATACCACTGTATATTTTCCTCTAATTTAAAATGTCACACATAAACTCAATTCCCACATATGAATTTGTTTCTGAACTGTTTTGTTCTATCAAACTGTTTCTATGCTAGTGATACCTTTTTTACATTACTATGGTGATATATATTTTTCTATACCTAGTAGGAAAGTCTCTTCTTATTGACCTTTTTTTTTTTTCCCCAAAAAATGTTATTCTTCTCCTGGCATACTTACAAATCAGTTTGTAAAATTCCATAAAAATCTTGTTGATACTTTGAAAATCTAAATTTATTAGATTTATTTGGGGATTCTTAATTTTATTTTATTTTTAGTGATAATATGTCTTCTCAATCAAAAACATGTATGTCTTATTATTTATAAGTCTTAAAACAGGACTAATTTTTAACATAATTTTTATATATAGTGTATGTATACACAATGAATGCTTGCTATGTACTATGCAGGGTGTTTGACACTCAGGATAGGGCAGTGAACAGATCAGGCCAAGTCCCTGCCTCATAATGGAAAAGGTCAGTACAGAAGTTAACAAGATTAAGTGTTCTAAAGAAGAGAAACAGCGTATAAGACAGTAACTAGGGGGGATAATTTTACAAAGGAAAATCCAGGTAGGCTTCTTCGAAGAGGTAACATGTGAGCTGGGAATAAGCCAATTATGTAAAGAACTTGGAAGACCGGAAAAGAACATTCTAGGAGAGGGAAAAAGAAAGTAGAAAGACTTGTTCTGTTTAAAAACACAACGGAAACAAGCATGTGAGGAGAAGAATGAGATAAGATAAAGCTGGACATAGGAAAAGTCCAGATTATTCAGGACCTTTGCAGTTTGGGTTTTATTCTTAAAACAGCTGATGAGTTTTAAGCAAGCAGGGACATGATCAATTTTACAATTTAGAAAGGGAGCTTTGGCTACCTTGTGAGGACTAGATTAGAAAGATGCTAGGATGGAGAAGGGCAGCAGTCAGCAGATATTACAGAACCTGGTGAGGGACAAGCTAGTTGGCTAGTTCGCTCTGAACATCTGGTTTCCCTTACCTGTTGAGTAATAACACCCATTCTTATCTGGTCCTACTGCATCTCATCTAAGTGATTATACTTCCCAGCCTCTCTTAAAGCGAGAGGGAGCCACGTGATTAAGTGCCACCAGACAATTACTTTTAGACAAAAGCATTGTGTGAGACTTTCGGGAAGCCTTTAAAATGTGGAACTTGATCTGAGTCTCTGCTCCGGGAAAACAGTGCTGGCTAAGAAATTCCCCACCCTCTCTCTTTTTTTTTTTTTCAAATGAGATATAACTGACATTATATTAGTTCCAGATGTATCCAGCTCAGCATTCTTCATCTCATGAATGATTAGCTGATATTAGAAATGTTTGTCTGCTTGAAAGTAGCTAAACACACACATAAACATTTCCTGTTCAGCTGATTGAGGAATGACCCTGATTGCAAAATGACCCCAACTGCAAATCACCCCACCTGAGACTCGTCTATACCTCCCTATAAACATCTAAAGCAAAACCACACAGTGGAGGCACTTGGATCTTAGGGGATCTAGGGTGTGATCCCTGTTGCAGTAGCCTGAATAAAATCATCTCAATTGTCAGGTGCATTGTCTTTCACACCTTTTTATAAGGTAGGTGGTGTATCTTCTTCACTCTTCCTCTTTTCTTTCTTTTTTTTTTTTTTTTTGTCCTTTCTTTCTAATGCTTGAAATGTATAGGTGAAGGAGCACAAGCAGCCTTCTGGGAGCATGAGGTGGCATACATTTAAAATGAACTCTACTGGCCCATTCATGAATATGCATGTATGCTTAGCTTAAAAATTCCCTAATTTTGCTGTTCAGGAAGATACTGCTTTGGGAAAGATCCTCCGTGTTCTCCTTGCTCCAAGTAATAAATCCTTCCTTCTCCTGGTCAAAAAATAATAATAATAAAATAAAATAAGATAAAATGAACTCTACTTATCAGGCTGCATGGCTATAAAAGGGCTATAAAAGAAAGGGTTATAAAAGAGGCACAAAAGAATGTAATGAGCTTTACAGAGCAAAGTAAGATTAATTGTGAGAGGCTTGAGTGAATCTCAGGGAACACTTTTCAGAGAAGATGATACTTTAGATAGGCTTTAAAATAATGAAAATTTTGATTGATAGTTGAGAGGAAATGACAAGGATGATTGAATCTTGATCCATATTGACCTCAGCAGGCTGGGATAAGTGATCAGTAGAACAAAAGTTGGCACCTTACTGAGTTTATGGAATGAAAGAAAAGGTAAATTAAAGCTATTTATCAAGGAGTGCAGAAGAATAATGATGCTAAGGAAAGAAATGGAGACTCTGGGAGGAGGAATAAATTAATGATTTTAGTTTTAGCCACTTGAATCAGATGTAATGGTGAGATACTTACGTGCAAATATCCTAAAGGCGGCTTAATACTGTTTAAACTGTTAAAGTGAGAACAGGATAGACACACATTCTGAAGTTGAGAGAATGATTTGATTTTCTGAACAAAAAAAGCTGAAGTAGATGAGGTGATAGAAGCTGACTGAAGACCAGAAATTCCAAGACCACTCAGTGGCAGCAGTAGGGAGAACAGCTGTTGAAGGAAAGAGGTGTTAGCACCTGTGCTCATAGCCTCTTGTAGCTTTCCCCCAACAGTTGTTTGGAGGAACACTGTTCTGCAAGATTTTAAAAGATATACCAAGCAAACAGTGTTCCATGCTCCAATAGTTTTGAGACATTCTGGGTTTGGAGATAAACATGAGATGTTTAAAGATGTATAATGTGCTATAAATCTCAAAGGAGGTTGGTAACAGTGTGCAGTGTTTTCAAAACTTATTTCACTCCAGAAAATTTTTATTATAAAATCTTTAAAACAACATATATTTTGAACTCCACCAGTTCAAGAAAATGGGGTCAGAATGGAAGACAGTTGGGGAGGGAGATGGGAGAGCCATCTATGTATTGTAGAGAAAAATGAATAACCTATTACTAGAGGTTCTGTCCTATCCCATGGAACTTTTGGGGATCATAGGATCCATTGAAAATTTGGTTGAAGCTATGGAATTTCTCCTCTGAAAATTATACCATGTATGTATATATGTTCCTTTCCTTGGAAGCCCCAAATATGACAGGGGTTAACAATAATGACCATTATTATATATATATACCATTATTAATATACATTTTCACAACCTTAAATTTTTTACTATGCATATTGCAAAAATATTAAGTAATAAAATACAAACATACATAAAATAGAAAGTGATATTTCCCTAAGTCTGCTGCCTCCTATGCACTCCATCCCTTTATCTCAGAGGTCATTTTTAACAATTCTCTTAGTATGGTTATCCAAATACATTTAAATAATACAGGTAGGATTTTTCCTACCACTTGCATTTATAAAATTTACTCTGTCATAGACATTTTTCCACATGAGGGCATATTGATTTAGCATATTCATTTTAATAATTGCTGATATGATGCACTGTCATTTTTCATTTTTTCCCACCCCTTATTAATCCATTTAACAAACATTTATTGAATCTCTATTATGGGTGAGGTATCTTGTTTGCCTGGAGAAATAGCAATGAACAAAACAGATATGGTTCCTGCTCTTAGGAAGCTCTCACACTAGCAGGGGGAGAAAAATCATAAACAAGTAAACAAGTAAGTTAAACAACTACAGATTGTGAGTATAGCTCTGCAGGAAAACAAACAAACAAGCCTAGATGAAATAAAGAGTAACCAGGGGAAGGAAGTCAGTTTTGTGCTGAGGCTGGATGGATGAGTCAGCTGTGAGAAGAACTGGAGAAGAAGCATTCTAGGCTATTGCTAATAGTTATTGCTATTGCAAACAATTTCATTATGAACATTCAGTAAATACTCACTGATTGCTTACTTACTCTTTGCCAGCAACTGTGCCCGAGTGTGAGGATTGAAAAGTGAACAATTAAAATTTGGTCCTAGCTTGCCTGGAGCCTACATTTAGGGTAATTAAATAAAATACAAAGACCTCAACATAGTGATTGGAACATAATAATTACTCAACCAGTGTAAATTTGTCTGATTATTTAAAATATTATTTGCAATCTGGCAAGTAAATTTACTTCATTGTTCAAATTTGCTCTCTGAATGCTATTGATGCTGTGTTTTTCACATTGTTTGCCATTTGAATACCTTCTGTAATTTGCCAGTATATATCCTATATATAGGATAAAGAAGAACAAATCTGACTCCATATTGGATCTGTTTCTTTTACTTTAACCTTCCTATTCTATTGCTTTTGCTACAAGTTAATCACTAAAGGGATGTTGCCTATGGCTTAAAGTACACATAATGGCCCTTCTCTCAGAACCCTGCCTCCCATGTCTGAGCCTTAAGCTAAAATACTTCTGTTTGGCTCATAGGAAACATCCAGCCTAGGCCCACCTATGAATGGCTGCAGGAAAGAAGAAATTAACACATCCTCTCCAGAGTCTGGCTGGAACCAGGGAATATTTACAATAATGTATCACTTTTTTTTTAACTTCACCTCCTCACTTCCCCCTCTTTGTCCTGTAAAAGAAACTAGCATCCAAACCCAGACAAATGGTTCTTTGGGACACTAGTCCACCATCTTCTGTCTGCTCACTTTCTGAATTAAGTAGCTATTCCTTGCCCCCCAAAATTGTCTCTCAATTTATTGGTCTGTCGTGGGGCAAGCAGTATGAGCTTGGACTCTGTAACATCCTCGGTCATTCTTTTACTGGTCTGTTTGCTTTTTACTGATATAGATGTAGCAACCACTTGTCTATTACATGGGCACAGTCTCCCTCCTCCAGTCTGTTGTCTTTCAGTTTCACTAGTGGCATCTTGAAACGTGGACTTTTGACATTTATTGTGGTTAATATTTCAGTTTTCTTCGGTAATGAGTCTGGGAGGAACTTGAGCTAGATTACACATAAAAACTTTGCAAGGATGTGTGTTACAAATATAAACAAGGATGTCATAAGGTGTAAGTGGAATACCTCTCATATTGATGGAGAGGAACAAACGTTTGTTGCAAACCTGTACCTGCTAGGCACCTGCCCAAGTGTTTATCCATACCAAGTCATTTGATCCTTACAGAACCGTTCCAAAGTAGGCAACATTGTTCCCATTTTATATCTGAGGAAACTGAGGTACAGTTCCAATGTCTCACAGCTAGTAAGTAACATAGTTGAAATGGCCCACGCACGTAACTGTGATGGCAAAGTCATAACATTTAATTTTACAACGATAACTGTAAAGTCCCTAGCAGTTTGGTCTAAAATTGACTGTGAGATAGGTGTACCCTTGGCTTAACAGTGGTGAATGTGAAAAACACCTGCAAGTTCTATTTGATCTGGCAGCTTTAAAAGTTAATGAGTATGGGCAATGTTGCACTTTTCTATGGTTGCGTCACTCCTGGAACATTGTGTCCGGTGTCAAAGATAAACACAGCCGGGTATTAGTTCTAGCGTTGAAAATAGATTTTGTTTAGTAACTACTGACAGTCGAGAAAGAGCTGAGTTCCATTCCTATTTGTGGAGAGGCAATTGGAATGTGTTGTTGTTGTTTTTCTTCCGGTACGCGGGCCTCTCACTGTCGTGGCCTCTACCGTTGCGGAACGCAGGCTCCGGACGCGCAGGCTCAGTGGCCATGGCTCACGGGCCCAGTCGCCCCGCGGCATGTGGGATCCTCCCGGACCGGGGCACGAACCCGTGTCCTCTGCATCGGCAGGCGGACTCTCAACCACTGCGCCACCAGGGAAGCCCTGGAATGTTCTAAAGGGAGTCTGAGAGAGGGGGAAGAGTGGGAGCTCGACAGAGTTAGAGAAGTGAAAATTGCAAAGCATCGGTCAGTATAAAGGCGACTAGACCAGCTTCGTTTGCTATCTGGCAGCTGTGCAAGTGAGGAGTCTATCCTCCCACAGACCGGGAGACAGAGGCCCTACCCTTCCTGAAGGTTGCCTCTGCAGGGAATGGCTCTCAGGTCTTTTGAGAGAGATGCTTCTGAGTCTTAAGAAACATATTCACAATTCAAAGCCCTTTGGGAGGTCAGGGGCCTGCCATCAGCTGTTGGTTAGAACTTTCTCAGCTAGGCATTTTAATGGTTGTGTGTCCTAGGGATCCGCCTTATACTGATAGAAACCGTGAGACTTGGTCACGCACGTCTCTTAGTGCAGGGGTTTGCACGAGTTGTCACGTGCTGACAGTTGCGCGGTTCTCAACAGCTGTCAGAACCACAATTTATGAGCAACATTAAATACACAGGATGGGCTTCCCTGGTGGCGCAGTGGTTGAGAGTCCGCCTGCCGATGCAGGGGACACGGGTTCGTGCCCCGGTCCGGGAAGATCCCACGTGCCGCGGAGCGGCTGGGCCCGTGAGCCATGGCCGCTGAGCCTGCGCGTCTGGAGCTTGTGCTCCGCAACGGGAGGGGCCACAACAGTGAGAGGCCCGCGTACCGGAAAAAAAAAAAAAAATACAGAGGATGGGAACCACGATGGTGGAGTCTGAAAATCATGCCCTATAAGAACCTCGAAAGAACAAGAGTTTAGCCTGGAAAAGGTAAAGCCTAGGGAGTCTATAAGTCTAGAGATCTGGTTTGCTCAGTCTTGGAAAAGGCTGCGTGGCCACAGAATGAACTCTTAAAGTTGGGAGTGTTGGAGCGAGCGGAGCTGCAAGTAAGCAGCTTAAAGTTCCTGCCAACGCAAACATCTGTGATTGTTGCAACCAAGTGCAGACCTTACCGAAGGCGTGCTCCTTAAGTACACAAGCTGCAAGCGAGAAATCAAAAAGAATGAGGACCGAGAAAACGGGCTCTGGATAACTTGGGACTTTTGCCTGGCTCTGATGCCAAGCTGACGAAGGGTGACGGGGAAGTTAACGTTTGGTTTGGAGCAAATAGCGGCCTCCGTGTCAAAGTTCAGTGACGAGCGCTCGGCAGAAACACCAGCAATGGCTTCAGGGCCGAACTAGCCTAGAAGAGAGGGCGGCACGGGAGGATGGCAGCGGCCGGGAGAGCAGACAATCCGGCGGCCTCACCTGTTCAGGCGGGGCAAGCAGCTCGCACGCGCCTCCGACTCCCGGAAGGAGGCGGGGCCGCCTCAAGCGCCGTTCCCTTAAATCTGCGAGCGGGGATCGCAAGTTGCCGAGGTTCCTCAGCTGAGCGCCGAGCGGTCGATCGCCCTCGCTCCCGCAGTCTGCGCTCCGCTCGCTGGTGGCTCCACCCGCCATTATGTAAGTGTGACAGTACTCCGGCGCGCCGCCTTCGTTCCCGGCGTGCTGGCTGCAGGCCGGGGCGGGGAGGAGGTGGTCGGCCCTCGCCGCTCTGGCTCCCTTGGCTCCCCCGGTCCCCGGATGGTGACGGCGGCGCGGGGAGACGCTAGACTAGGCGGCCCTGTCGAGGCACGCGTAGCGCTCGCATGCTTTGCCCCGCGCGCCTTGGAACCCCTCGGGGCTCGAGTCTCTCGCGTCCCCGCCGCCGCGCGCCCTTCCTGCCGTGCCCGGGTCCGCACGCCGGGAGCGCGGCTCGGTCCGTGCTCCGCCCCGGAGACCACGTGTACTGGCGATTTCGCGCGCTGTTTAATTAGCTGCGAGTTCTAATGTGGCGTTTTTCTGTTTTTAATGCAGAGACCAGTAATTCGTTATGGAGCATGCTATTACCCCGTTGGAACCCCTGCTTCCCACTGGTACCGTATTTCTTAACACGTTTTACAGTGACATTGATGTGCTTACCCCCAGAGCCCTGATGAGGTTAAGAGGGCTGGCCTCCAGACCCAGAATGGTTTCCAGTCTGCCTCAGATTTCCTCCAGTTAGGCATATTACTCAACCTCTTTTGTGCCTCAGTTTCCTTACCAGAAAAAAACGAGGATAGTTTTTAGTCCTTGTGGTGTAGAGTTGTTGTGAGGGCTAAAAGATGATGTATTTTATGCCCTTCACCTGGAGAAGACTAAGCCCTGCTTGTAAAGTGAGCACTTAGGCTCTTAACAGTCTGAGCTAATCTCTGACTGTAGAACATTAGACGCCAAAGGGGTAAAGATCAGTCTTTATTGCCTTTATTATTGTCTGCCCATGGTGCCCGTTTGTAATATATGGAAAATGCCTGACGTTACCCAATAAAAACTTTAAAGATGTAATACTCAAGAATTTTTATTATTTTTAAGTGTAAAGTCATTGTAATTCACATGGAAATAGGTGGAAGAATGAGTTCTTTGACGTTAATTGTTAGTCGCATTCATTATTATGTGTAGTAACTGACTTGTGTGCTAATTGCATGATAAACATTTTTTATTTACCAGTTTTTATTGTGTTTCTGTTGTGTAGAACTTGTAGTTTATCAGTTCATCAATTTAAATAGAATGCATAGCTTTTTAATGTTTAAAGTTTTCTGTAAACCCATGAATTGACGAGTATTTTTTGGGGGGGGCGGGATATTGAATTTGATTTGAACTTGTCAGCTTTCCCACATCCTCGGAGTATTTATGGTAAAACAATCAAAGGGTAATAACAGTAGGGAACACTGACTCCTTCCTCTCCAGTCATTTGCTGTGCTAAGTTGTTTATATATACTTTATATCTTTTTTTACAGGTAGTAATGGAACTAGAATCTGAACCCAGATATGTTTACATTGATTTGGTTAAGAGGTTGGGTGTTTAATCATAACGAAACGGCTTCTCCTAAGTTAAGAAAAGCACTGGCAAACATAAATGTTTTGCAAATGAAATTTCATAGTTCTTATCCAACAGTAGCGGGACTAACAGCATTTCCAAGAGAAAACATTGGATTCAGGTGGCCTGTTGACGTTACGATTTGTTACTAAATCTAAGTGCTTTAGGTTTAGTAACAAAGGAGGATATCTAGTGTTTTCTAGGTTTAGTGAGATATGTCATATAGATAGTGCTGCATAGTAAAGATTGGAGTGAGGCAACAGGGTCTCTGGGCTGAAATCTTAGCTTTGCTGGTTGTATTTCAGTTTCTTCATCTATAAAATAGGAATCTTTCGCAGGGTTACTGTGAGTATAAATACGTTGTAAAACATGTAAAGCACTTGGCTTCAAGAGCTGTAAGCTATTAGATTCAGCAGTAAGGCTAACATGGTTGGATCTCTGGGTCAGTGCTGAGATAGAAAAGGTCTGGAGCAATAGAAAAGTAGGAAATAGTAGGAAACACAGGCAGTTCTGCTCCCTCTGTGTTTTATCAGAGGCTTAGGATGGAGGCCCAGACTCGTCAAGTCAGACATGTGTAAGCTCCTCACTGGTACAGGGCATGCAGGGGAACTGTCAAGAACCGTGATATCCTCTACGAAGCACAGATCTACCAGGCAGAATCCCGAGCTCCTTTGAGGATATCTTTGGGATTTAGTGGTTCTCCTAGTTTCCTCCTGTTCCTAAGGGTAAAAGTTTATACAGATTCCCATCTCTTCTCAAACACTGGCCTAGAAGCATGGGCTCCCTAGAAGTTTACTTCGACTCTAGATAAATGAGAGATGTTTAAAAACAGAAAATTGTATGATGAGGGGCCCTTGCAATGCCTGGCCTCTTAAAGTAATTCAGTAAATATTCGAGGTTAACTTTACATTTAGAGGGATTCCCTTCATCAAACAGACACTTCATACTTTATAGCAGAGAGGTAGTTTTTGTATTTATAACGTCTGTGAATTTAATTTTTAGACATGATGTACCTGTAATGTGTACCCAGATTTAGTATAGCAGGCATCCTGACAAAATATCAGTTAATCTGATTCTCTTCAGATTAACTAATTGCTAGGTGGACCAAAATGCACATCTCTGGAATGATCATTAGCTCAGGGAAATATATATTTTTAATCTTTGTTTTTTGTAACTGAAGTAAATGGTTATTATTTAAAGAAAAACGACTAACCTAGAATGTGAAAGTTTCCTGTAATCCCTCTTCTGGAAATAACCATTATTAAGGTGGCATTTAAAAAAAATATATTTTTAAAAATTTATTTGGCTGCATGGGGTCGTCGTTGCAGCACGCGGGATCTTTTGTTGCGGCGTACGGGGCTTCTCCCTAGTGGTGGACGGGCTCCAGAGCTCACGGGCTCAGTAGTTGCGGCACAGGGGCTCTAGAGCGTGCAGGCATGTGGGATGGATCCCAGCTCCCAGACCAGGGATCAGACCTGCGTCCCTTGCACCGGAAGGCAGATTCTTAACAACTGGACCACCAGGAAAGTCCCAAGGTGGAATGTTGTAAATACTTATTTTTGTACATATAACCCAGTATATTATTATTCTTGTTTTAAGTAAAATGGATTTATATTATAAATTGTTTTGTAAATTACTCTTGGAGCAGTGGGTGAAAACATCAGTATTCTTTTATTACAAACATTCTATGTGCTCTTTGTTCATTTTTTTAAGCAAGATAGAAGTATTTCTATATGTTAAAAAAACAATGCAAGGCAAGTGAGTAAATATTACAAATCTTACTCGGTGATTAACAATTCATGTATTGGGCAGTATCCAGTGTAGCAGACAGAAAGGGGCTTGGAGGAGCTGTACAAAATGAAAGACTTCATAGGCAGAAGGAGGCAGGAACAAGGAAGTTATAATAGCAAAAAGTAGATCCGTTCTGGCAAGGTCGCTTTCCTTTAGGGGATGGTAAGGGCGGGTCAGGCAGATTACTTCACTAGTGCTGATAGGGTGATTCCTGATTGGCTGGTTTAAGATCCTGTTTTGGGGAGAGCTGAAGCTATACATAATTGGGTTAGATATTAGTCTGGGTTTGGGGATGGGGTATACATGACTCCATTTTGGGCCCGTTGTCTTGTTTTTAGCACTTCAGGGAAAAATCTCCATAGCAGAGATTGTCCTTTTAAATCTCTAAATTGTGTTTTTCTAAGTTTGTGTGTATGTGTGTGTGAGTGACCTGTTTTATGCCCTTTCCTGCAGCTTTTTTCACTTAACTACTTTATGATGGTCCATATATATAAATATCCCAACTTTTTTTTTTTTAATGGGCAGTATAGACACAAAGGAACTAGGCTTTTTTTTCTTTTTTTCCCCCCGGTACGCGGGCATGCAGGCTCAGTGGCCATGGCTCATGGGCCCAGACGCTCCGCGGCATGTGGGATCCTCCCAGACCGGGGCACGAACCCATGTCCCCGGCATCGGCAGGCAGACTCTCAACCACTGCGCCACCAGGGAAGCCCCGGAACTAGGCTTTCTTAATAGACATTTAGGTTATTTCTAGTTTTTCTTACTATAATCTATAATGCATATCTTTGATTATATTATTTTTGCATATTTATGTGAGTTTATCAGTAGGATAAATTTCCAGAAATGGAATTACTGGATCTAAGGATATGTTTGCATTTCTGTTGTCTAGAGGAACTGACAAGTAGCTGGTGTATGTCCTTTGATACTAGGTGCTGTGGAGGATACAAAAGTCATCCCTTCTATCCAGGAGCTTACGGTCTTGTTGGAATCAAGAACAAAACAAGACAGATTCTAGTTAGATGTTGAGTTATGTCTGATAGGACCCACACAGGAACAGTGGGGACTGGGGAGAAGGAGATGAGGGCAGGCTGGGGTAGGCAGAGAAACGATGGGGTGGACAGGTGTCAAGTGGGCATCCAGAAAAGCACTGGATTTAAATTGTGAGAGGCCTGGGGGGAAGCACAAGAGTCCTGCGGGCACTAGGCCTTCCTTGAGTGAGAGCTCAGTGCTGCATCTGGCCATGAACGAATTCAGTTCATCTGGTGGCCAGTGAGGAAGAAATAAGGTTGGAGAGAACAGGTGGAGGTTTTGGAAGAATGGTTGAGCAGTGAGGGTATAACCACACTGTGTAGGATAGAGATTTATTGCAAGGTAGGAGATAGAAAACTTTCTCGAAAGTTTGTGTCCTTCTGCCTTTGGAACATTTTATACGAAGCAGCCTTTTATATACCTTAAAACTCAATTAAATTGTGTCATCCATGTCATGGTTCAGCATTGCTAATCACATACAGGTTAAAGTCCTTATCCTGACCTTAAAGGCCCTTCGTGGTCTGACTCTTAACCACTATTCCAGAATACTTTTTTTCTATCGCTCACCTCTGTGTCCAAGCCAGGCTGAACCCCCCACTATTTACTTATGTGAACATTAATTGGAGCTTCAGTACTTTCGCCTTAGTTCGTGCTACGTTTATCACCTCGAATGTTCATTTGCAATCCTTAGAATTGTTATCTAAAATTTTAGCCATTCCGGTGGGTGTGTAGAGGAATCTGTGGTTTTAATTTGCATTTCCCTTATGGCAGAATGCTGACCTTGTCACTTGTTTATTGGTTGTTTGTACATCCTTTGTGAAATGTTTGTCTCTTGCCATTTTTCTTTTCTTTTTGTTTTTTTTAAGTGTATGTTTCAGGCATACAGAGTGATTCAGTTATACATGTATCTGTAGATGTATCTATATATCTATTCTTTTTCAGATTCTTTTCCATTATAGGTTATTACAAGGTATTGAATAGCACTACTCCCTGTGCTATACAGTAGTAGGTCCTTGGTGTTTATCTGTTTTATGTATAGCAGTGTGTACCTTTTAATCCCAAATCCCTAATTTATCCCTTCCCTCTATTTCCCCTTTGGGAACCATAAATTTGTTTTCTATGTCTGTGAGTCTGTTTCTGTTTTGTAAGTAAGTTCCTTTGTATCATTTTTTTAGATTCTGTGTAAGTGATATCATATGATATTTGTCTTCGTCTGACTTCACTTAGTATGATAATCTCTAGGTCCATCCATGTTGCTGCCAATGGCATATTCCATTTTTTTATGGCTGAGTAATATTCTGTTTATATATGCCACGTCTTTTTTATCCATTCATCTGTCAGTGGACATTAGGTTTCTAACGTGTCTTGGCTATTGTAAATAGTGCTGCTGTGAACATTGGGGTGCATGTATCTTTTTGAATTAGAGTTTTCATCTTTTCCGGATGTGTGCCCAGGAGTGGGATTGCTAGATCATATGGTAGCTCTATTTTTAGTTTTTTAAGGAACCTCCATACCGTTCTCCATTGTGGCAGCACCAGTTTACATTCTCATTAACAGTGTAGGAGGGTTCCCTTTTCTCCATACCCTCTCCAGCATTTATTATTTATAGACTTTTTGATGATGGTTATTCTTGACATTTTTCTATTGGGTTGTCTTTGATTTTTAAAAATATTATAGGAGATTTTTTTTTCTTAATTGAGATATAATTGATATATAATGTTGTATTAGTTTTGCTTTGATACATGTATATATTGCAAAATTATTACCAAGTAGGAGTTTCTTTTTGTTTTCTGGATACATAGTTCTTTAAGTCTTGATTTTCTCATCAATAAAATAGAATGACACTTTCCAAGGAGAGTTATGAAGATTAAATAGTATCTGTAAAGCATTTAACACTGATATATGGTAAGAATGCAGACACTTGAGTTATTTTGCTCATTGACTTCTTAACGTTTTACCTAAAGGTTTTTTTTAAATTGATGAAGAGTAGTGTTTAACTGGTAAGCACATACTATTGCTATTTTATATTTTGTAAATATAGGTGCATTTTCAAAATATTCTTAAAAATCTGGATTTTTTTTTTTTTTTTGCTTTAGTGTCCGTGATCATTTCAGTTTTTATCATGAAGCTTTATATTTAGAACTCCATATGTTTGAAAGTAAAGTATTTTAAATACTTCATAGCTAAAATAAAAGTGAAGAGTAAAACCATCCTCAGAATCATTATTTTACATGTGCTTATTTCACAAACCTATGACATAGAGCAAATAATTACAGAGGTTTTAATTTCTGGCTTAATAAAAATACTGATGTTTAAACATTTTTGTATACTTTCACAACATAGTACGTATGCATTATAAAAGGAGATACGGATAAACAAAAATGAAATAAAAATGCTGTATTTCAGCCTCTCAGAGATTAGCACTGTTATCTCCATGTTTGTGAACATTTAGTATGTGTATATTCATATTTATATCCCTTCAGATATTTGCCGTGTATAAATATAGTTAGGTATTTTTAAACCAAAGTGAGAACATACTGTGAGTTGCTTTATTCTGTTCATGACTGTACTTTTCCATGTCAAATGTCAGTGTCTAATACCCAACCATATTTAAATTTTCTCAATTTCAAAACAACTTTTCCAGGTGCTTGTTCCAGACTAGGACCACCTTGTGCCTTTGGTTCAGTCTTTTTAAATCCAGCACAGTTGTCCCTCACATTTTAAAATCCCCCTTAACATTGAGTATTGACATCTATTTATTTATTTTTATTTTTGGCTGCTTTGGGTCTTCGTTGCTGCGTGCGGGGGGCTACCCTTCGTTACGGTGTGCAGGCTTCTCATCGTCGTGGCTCCTCTTGTTGCAGAGCACGGGCTCTAGGCGCATGGGCTTCAGTAGTTGTGGCTCGCGGGCTCAAGAGCACAGGCTCAGTAGTTGTGGCTCACGGGCTTAGTTGCTCCGTGGCATGTGGGATCTTCCCAGATCAGGGCTCGAACCCGTGTCCCCTGCATTGGCAGGTGGATCCTTAACCACTGCACCACCAGGAAAGTCCCAAGTATTGACATCTTAAATAAAGTGTTTATATCCCTCTTAAGTTGATCTGATGGAGTAAAAAAATACAGCAGTTTGGTATGAATCATTGTTCACTTAGAAGAATATATAATAAACTCTAACTGAAAAGTTCCATTTTATTTTCCCCACATAATTTCATCATAAATTTGTGCTAGAAAGCCTTTTATCTATCACTCTACATTTCTTTGCAAAAAGATTATATACATTTACATTTTAAAAGGATTCCTGTGCCCATAATGCTCTTGGAAGTTATTTCTTCCAAACTGAATTACCATTGTTGAGGTTTATTATGAATCAAATTACCATTTTAAGTATTATGAGCACATACTTGATCAGGTCAGCATAATTATATTACATGTTTTTGTAACAACTAACACTTACGTGACACTGTGTGCTGGGCATAGTTTTAATGCTTCAACAGGGTAAAACCTATAGAAACGTTCTGGAACCAGAAGTCGGGGTTTGAGTTTTAGGCATCCTCTTCACTAGCTATGTGACCTTGGGCATGTCACTCAATTTCTTAGAGCCTTAGTTTCTTTATGGAAAGTAGGAATATATACAAACGTGAACTCCTTGGTCAAATTTAAGCTAGTATAAAGTATAAAAAGCAAGTTTAAGTAGAGTCTATGCATATGTAAAATACTTTGTATTAGATCAACTTTAGTATTACATTTTGAAATCCATTCATTTTTCTAATTCTCAAGGGAGATAGCTATTTTTTTAGTAAGTGTTCACTTAGGGCTACCAAAACTATTTTTCCCTGGATTCTGTATTTTTCTTCCATGCTTGTTGAATTTATTATTTCTAGACGCACGAAATTCTTTATAGTGGTCATAGTTTTTTGTTTTTTTTTTTCTTTCGGTACGTGGGTCTTTCACTGTTGTGGCCTCTCGCGTCGCGGAGCACAGGCTCCGGACGGGCAGGCTCAGCGACCATGGCTCACGGGCCCAGCCGCTTTGCGGCACGTGGGATCCTCCCAGACCGGGGCACGAACCCGTGTCCCCTGCATCGGCAGGCGGACTCTCAACCACTGCGCCACCAGGGAAGCCCGGTCATAGTTTTCTGATGCCTCATGGTTAAGTGGAAATGAATCTGGGAATATCTCATTCAGTATAGTATTCCTGCCATCTCTTGTATTTCTGGAACTTAATTTCCATGGAAAATGCCTAAGTTTGTAAAAGGAGTATAAAACCTGAAGATGGATATTAGCGTTCCCCACTTTACTAGAAGCTAATTTGGGAATCCCTGGGTAATCTGTATCTAGCGTTTTGGCTCCTTTGTGATATAGATGTGTACTGGCCTCCTGCATCAGTAGTTCTGTGCATTTTGCAGCAACAGACCTCTCAAGAACCCTTGGTGATGACATTCATTGGTACCAAACATAGTCCTAAACTTTTTAACTCCCTTCTGTAATCTCTATTTAGCAAATCCTTACAAGAATGACGTAAGGGTAGATCTGAGTTATTTGCATTTGCCTTTAATTTTAAATTACGGGTGAAAAATTCTTCAATATATATAGTAGCAGGATGCTTCTTGGTCACGTATCCCAACTAATTAAGCGTTCTTGTTAGACGTTCTGGTTTGTTCTCTTCTTTAGATCGAGACTATCTAATATCTGTGGCTGTTGAATATTTGAAGTATGGCTAGTGTGACTGAAGCACTGAGTTTGTAATTTAAATGTGAAAAGCAAAACCGCATCAGTTATTGGAAAAATTTTAACTGTTTGGAACAGTGTACTAGTTTGCTGGGGCTGCCATAACAAAGTGTCACAGATTGGGTGGATTACACAAATTTATCTTCTCACAGTTCTCGGGCTGGAAGTCCAAGACTAAGGTGTCGGCAGGGTTGTTTTTCTCCTGAGGCCTCTCCTTGGATTGTAGACGGCTGCCTTCTCTCTGTGTCCTCACGTGTTGACCCTGGGGCTGTGGGTCATCTGTGTTCTAATCTATTCTTAAAAGGGTACCGGTCCTATTGGATTAGTCCCACTCACATGACTTCATTTTACCTTAATTACCCCTTTAAAGGCCCTATCTCCAAATACAGTCGCTTTCTGAGGTGCAGGAGGTTAGGACTTCAGTACAGGAATTTATGCAGGACACAGTTCAGCCCAAAAGAAATAGTGTATGTCAGTTTACTTTTTCAGCTGTAAACTTTTCTTCAACTTTTAAAAAAATTGACTTGGTCCACATTTCAGAATTCTCATGATTACCAAGTAAGGGAGGTTTTTTTTTTTTGGCGGTACACGGGCCTCTCACTGCGTGGCCTCTCCCGTTGCGGAGCACAGGCTCCGGACGCGCAGGCTCAGCGGCCACGGCTCACGGGCCCAGCCGCTCTGCGGCACGTGGGATCCTCCCGGACCGGGGCACGAACCCGTGTCCCTCGCATCGGCAGGTGGACTCTCAACCACTGCGCCACCAGGGAAGCCCTAAGGGAGGTTTTACTATCACTCCAATTGAACAGAGCTGGTGGATGAATTAAAAAGTCAGTGTCAGTCTCTTACTTAGTTGCTGTCTTGTATTCTATCCAAAGTTTTCTCTATTCATTCAACACTGAGTATCTAAATTTCATATGTATTTTAAAATTTTCTGGTGGCCTCTTGAAAAAGGTAAAACAGGTGAACTTTAATGTCTAAAATGATATAATTTCAACATGTAATGAGAAATAAGTGATTGTTAATGCAATAGTTGACATTTTTTGTGCTAAAACTTCGAACTCCATGTTTAGTTTACATTTCTAGCACGTCTCAAATCAGATGCTAAATTTTCATTAGAGATACTTTAGTTTGATAATTTGTCAAATATTTTGCTTTTATTCGTATCAGCAAGGGTGAGACCGCAGACTCATACTTTTGGGATAAACTTGATACACAGGGAATAAAATGTGTCTTTTCCACAGAAAGCCTTTGGAGACAGGTATTGGAGCTAGGAGTAGAACCTGGGTTTTCTGACTATTTTTTCCTAATATCAGCATGGCTTTTTTGTTGTTTAAAGTGCTGTGCCTGCTTTGAACCTTGGAAAACTGGCAGGTTTTTTTGTTTGTTTGTTTTTAAAGAAATTTTCATCCCTTTGTGGATGGCACATAGCCCTCAGGCTAAAGCTTCTGCTTAAGGATTGTGATGTCTTTGCTCTCCAGGGATAGCTAAGAAATCGAAGAGGCAAATTAGTGGATTTTCCAGTTTCAAGGGTTAATCCTCTTTACTCTCCTGCCCAATTAGAACTCTAGCCGAGGTAGTCTTCAAGTCTCTTGCGCGTGTTAAGGGGAAATTTGCTGCTTTGACTCTTAATGCTTTTCCTTGGTGTATAATTCATAATTGTTGGACTCCTTTCTTTTTATTCTCTTCAATTTATTTCTAACTTACTAAGACTTTGCTGTCATAACTACACTTTTTGTGTTTGTAGTTGATTTTCATACTTGCCTTAATTTTTATTGTTCTTTTGTTTCATTATATTTGACGACTGAAATGTTTGCTTCATCCTCCTTCTCAGTGGCCAAATTGTTTCTTTTGCCTTAAGTAATATCTCATTAACTTTATAAGCCATCTTTTCCACATGACCTAGAGAAGCAATTTCCTTTGTTTTGGTGGTATGAAGTCTCTGCAGCATCCCCCTCGCACATCTTTTTCATATTAGTGTTTTAATAGCTACATGCTTTCCGAAACAAAAGCTTCTAAAGTGAGTTTAAAAATAATCTTAATTTAAAGAAAAATCTGGTAAATTGGTCCTTTGTAGCATTGTCAGAAACAATACTATTCTTTTAGACAAAACAATTGAAAATATCAAGTGAGGAGCTGTGGAGGCAGCTGTGATGTTTTCGCACTGTTAGAATGTCATGGCTTGGTCACACCAAAAAGGAAAAAAATCTTCTGTGGTTTTTGATACATTAACACCAGATGTCTTCGGAGGTTCTCTAGGAAAATGAGGTGTGTTTGTGCATTAACTTCTCATTCAAATGAATTGTATTCCCTTTTTTTCTTGGTTAAATCCATCAGAAAGAGTTATTCTTTGTAGGTGGAAAACAGATGCTCAAACAAATGGATTTCATTCTGAGAGTATTTCTGTTTCTTTATCACACCATTGTCTTTGAAGGTGTTCATTTATCACTGTGGAATAGTTTCTTTTATTTTTAGGACTTTACAGAATTTAAGCTTTTGATTTACTCTTAGGCCATGTGTAAATTGTATAAATTGGGCTTCTGGCCCAGTTGCTGCTGTTGATGTTGAGGCAACTTTATTTTCCTGTTTCAGAAAAGTACTCTTGCAGTTTATTCTTACTGTGAGTAGAAGTGCTGTGAGTACTGAGTCCTGTGTTTGGAGAGAAGACTTTAGAAACCCTTAGTGTTCCTGGGGCAAGTGTGTCTTTGGTAGCGCCCCTCTGAGACGGCTCTCTGACTTTATTGCTTGAGCATGTTTGGGTAGTTCTGACTTCTTGAGAAAATACATACTGTTGTTGGTCAACTGATTGTTAAAATGTGAAATTGACCTGTAGTTTCTCTTATTTTTCAACTGAAATCCTACAGAAGACTTTGACTTACTTTCTACTTAATTGCCTTCAAATACTGACAGACCCTAACCAGATTTTACTTCCTTTTCTCTCTTTTTCCAGGCTAAATATTGTAGTCATGTATTCAGTAGTTATTGGAGTGACTGCCGTGTACCAGGAACCATTCTAGGCAGTGGAAGACACACCAGCAATTTTCCTTTCGTTTCTTATTTCTCGGTTCTACTATCCCAGTATAGGCAGCAGTAATCTACTCTTGGAAAATGAGATGTTCTTCTCAAGAACACTTACTGAGAGCCTATTTTCCGTTCTTTAAAAAAAAAAAAGACTTTATTTTTTTTGGGTAGTTTCAGGTTTACAACAAAATTGAGAGGAAGGTGTGTAGAGTTCTCATAGACCGCCCCCCCCCCCCCACCAAGACATGCATAGGTAGCATCCCCCACCGTCGACATCCTCCACCAGAGTGGTACGTTTATTACAGATGATGAACTGACAGTGATAGATCAAAATCACCAAAGTCCATAGTTCACTGTAGGGTTCACTCTTGGTGTCGTACATTCGATGAGTTTGGACAAATGTATAATGAAATATATCTATCCTTATAGAATCATAACAGAGCATTTTCACTGCCCTAAAATCCTTTGTGCTCTGTGTATTTATCCCCTCCCACATTGATTTTTTTAATTTTTTTCCCATAATTTTGCCTTTTCCAGAATGTCATATAGTTAGACTCATACAGTATGTAGTTTTTTCATATTGGTTTCTTTTACCTATTAATATGCATTTAAGGTTCTTCCATGTCTTCTCATGGCTTGATAGCTCATTTCTCCTTAGCACTGAATAAATAATATTCCATGAACTGGATGTACCACAGTTTACCCATTCACCTACTGAAAGCCTTCTTGGTTGCTTCTGGGTTTTGACAGTTATGAATAAAGTTGTGATAAACATCCATGTGCAGTTTTTGTGAGGACATAAGTTTTCAACGCCTCTGGGTAAAAACCGAGGAATGTGATTGCTGAATCATAGGGTAAGATAAAGTTTAGTTTTGTAAGAAACCACCCAACTATCTTCCAAAGGGGCTGTACATTTTACTTTCCCACCAGCAGTGTTACGAGAGTTCCTGTTTCTCCACTTCCTCACCAGCATTGGGTGGTGTCAGTGTTCCAGGTTTTGGCCATTCTCATAGGTGTGTAGTTGTGTCTGGTGGTATTGTTTTAACATCTGTTTCCCTGATGAGGATCGATGTGGAGCTTGTTTTCATGTGCTTATTTGGCACATGTATAACTTGTTTGGTGAGGCCTTCGTTGCGGTCTTTGGCTCATTTTTTAATTGAGTTGTTTTCTTATTGTTGAGTTTGAAATGCTTCTTTGTCTATTTTGAAGGAAAGTCCTTTATCAGATCTAGCTTTTGAAAATATTTACTCCCAGGCTGTGGCTTGTCTTCTCATTCTCTTGACACTGTGCTTTGCAGAGCAGAAGTTTTAATGTTAAGGAAGACCTTATCGTTTATTAATTATTTCGTTCATGGACTGTGCTTTTAGTTGTTGTACCTAAGAAGGTGTCACCATATGCATAGTCATCTAGGTTTACTTCTTATGTCTTAGTAAGTTTGTAGTTTTGTATTTTACATTTGGGTCTTTCATCCATTTTCAGTTGATTTCTGTGAAGCCTGTAAGGTCTGTGTCTACATTCTTATTTTTGTATGGGTATGTCCAGTTGTTCCACAACCATTTGTTGAAGAGACTGTCTTTGCTCCATTGTGTTGCCTTTATTCCTTTGATAAAGATCAGTTGTATTTATGAGGGTCTATTTCTGGGCTGTTTATTATTTTCCTTTGATATATTTATCTGTGATTTCTGATACCACACTGGGAAAGCTTTGAGTTTCTCACCATTAAGTAGGACGTTTGCTGTAGGTATTTTGGAGATAGTCTTTATTAAGTTGGGAACATTCCCCTCCATCCCTAGTTTACTGAGAGGTTTTATCATGAATGGGTGTTGGCTTTTCCAAATGTTTCTTCTGTATGTAGTGAAAGGATATGTTATTTTTCATTTTTAGTCTGCTGATGTGATGGATTACATTAATTGATTTTCGAATCAGTCTTGCATACCTGAAATAAATCCCACTTGGTTGTGGTGTATAACTCTCTCCATACATTTTTTGGATTCAGTTTGCTAATATATTCTTGAGGATTTTTGCGTGTATGATCACGAGAGATGTGTAGTTTTATTGTAATATCTTTGTCTGGTTTTAGCATTAGGGTAATGGGGGCCTCAAAGAATGAGATAGGAAGTATTCCTTCTGCTCCTGTCCTATGAAAGAGATTGTATAGAATTTGTATGATTTTCTCCTTACATAATTCGTAGAATTCACCAGTGAACCCATCTGGGTCTCATGTTTTCTGTTTTGCAAGGTTATTATTGATTCCATTTCTTTAATAGATGTAGACCTCTTCAGATCATTTATTTCTTCTTGTGCGAGTGTTGGCAGACTTTCAAGGAGTACATCCATTTCATCTAGATTATCAGAAATTTGTGGGCATAGAGTTGTTTAATTTATTCTTTTAATGTTTTTAACTTCCCTGGGATCTGGAGGGATGACCTCTCTAACATTTCTGTGTTTTCCATTATTTTAAACTGTAGCATTTGCAGGATATTGAGAATCCTGATCAGAAAGGTTTTGATAAATTATCAGAGGAGAGAATAGTGCTTTAGGATTCCAAAGAAAACCCCGGGAGATTGGAGCTTTTATACCCTTCTTTACATTTATGAATTTCCTTGTATGAGACCTTGCTCCTTAGGTTGAAGTCCCTATTCTAGCACTATTGCTATTACCTGGGACTTGTAAGAAATGCCCAATCTCAGGCCCCACTTTAGACTGACACCATAAGAATCTGCATTTTAACAAGACCCCTGCATGAGTCTACGCTCCTTGAAGTTTGAGAAGCACTGACCTGAGAAACATACCAGATTACCTTTTAACATAATTAAAACAAAACAAAAAAATCTCCATCACATTTAAGGATAATATTTATCATCATTCAAACTTCCTTTAAGCTAATAGCGTACGGTGGTTTTCTTTAGAGCTTTATTGTTGTCTGTGGAAGTGCCTCGTGTGATCGTGCATTCAGGACATACACACGGTGGCAGAGATTGGCTCACCTTGGCGTGACGCTGCGATCTCTTTTCTCTGCATCAGCGGTAACTGTGGTGCATGTCCCCTTCGTTGGCAGTTTGTGCTTTTCAAAATATATGCAGATGATTCTGATGGTCTATCAATGTAGTTGGGATATAACTTGAGGCTTTTCTCTGACATAATTTTGTTTTGATGCTGCTAATACTTGTAATTATTTTTTCCTCTCCACAGAGGAAACATATACGTATTTCAGGCTGTCTAATAATTTCATTGAGCCAACCTTTGGGTGCCTACTATACATGTGGCATCATGCTAAATCCATGCAACTGAAATACATGATCCAGGCCTTGATGGAGATTATACCCTAATAGGGCAAATAGATGAGAAAATCGGAAGTTAGAGTGCAGTGTGATAGGAGACATCATAGAGGAAATCCTGTGTGTTAAGTGGATTGCATAGAAAGGATTTGAGACTTACAGGGTTTCTGGAAAGAATATTTAAGCTGGGAAATCTACTTAAGTTGTTCCACATTTTTTACTTTTGTAATTAATGCTGTGAGATAGATTATATCGTAGTCCACATTATATGTTGAAGGAAAATTTCTGAGAGTGGAATTACAGAATCAAAGCTCTGTCTGAGTCCCTACAATTTCTAGTACATGTTACCAAATGGCTTTCCAGAAAGGTTGTACGATTATGTGTCCAGTAGCCACATATCAGACTGTCCCTTGTAGTACGTCCTTGCTGGCAGTGCATACTCTGCAATTCTTGACTCCTGGGTTGTAGCTGCCCCCGCTCCCCTCCCATCTCATATGATTTTTGCTTTACTTCTGTTACTACCTTCTGTAATCTAAGTTGGGAAAACTTGTTCAAGACTTGAAAATGAGCAAAAGAGTTTACCTGGTGTCTTTTCAGTGGAATACTGGGCTTGTCGTTGTGGACCTTCCAGTGACTATATTTGGGGTGTATACTTTTTACTCATTTTCTTTTGTCTGAGCTGTTTGGCAAATCCATCGGGGTAGAAGTTGTGACTGATAGTTGTGCAAATGATTCTTTTTTTTTTTTTTAACATCTTTATTGGAGTATAATTGCTTTACAATGGTGTGTTAGTTTCTGCTTTACAACAAAGTGATTCAGTTATACATATACATATGTTCCCATATCTCCTCCCTCTTGCGTCTCCCTCCCTCCCACCCTCCCTATCCCACCCCTCTAGGTGGTCACAAACCACCTAGCTGATCTCCCTGTGCTATGCGGCTGCTTCCCGCTAGCTATCCAACCTACGTTTGGTAGTTGTATATGTGTCCATGCCGCTCTCTCACTTCGTCACAGCTCCCCATATCCTCAAGGCCATGCTCTAGTAGGTCTGTGTCTTTATTCCCGTCCTACCCCTAGGCTCTTCGTGACATTTTTTTTTTCATTCTTATCCATCATAATGCAAAAAGTTTTTATCCAGTAGAGTTACAGTTGATTTAAACTCTGAAAAAGAGAGAGCCCCTGATATTTTATTGCCTTGTAGCAGAGATTTCTAAATTTTCTTTCTGTTTATGGCACTCTTAATGTATCAGTAATTTTTTCATGGTGCCACTAGGCCAAAGTACATGCCTAATGGTTCCTTTTTATTAAGCAGTTAAGTCCAAAGAACTAAGTAATGTTTGTTCACTGTTTCTGTTAGTTCACTGAGGCACCCTGAGTGCTTTGGTGCTTATTTCTCAAATCCTTCTTATAATGGAGTCACCATTTTTGCATCTATTAGCGAATTCATTTTAGTAATCTCTGTCTATTTGAAATTGAACTGTTACCATCGTTAGTTAATGAGTTGGATAATATCTTTTGCATTGTTCATAGCATATTTGCATGAAAGACATACTTTTAAACTTTGGAAAATTACACTCTAGAGCCAGTTACGTTCTTATCTCGTCGTTAATTTAAAAGGTGAATAAGTAGATAATTTTAATTTTCTTTGAACTCAGTTTCCTGATGTGTAAATGATGTATCACAGACTGTGAGCTTTAAAAGTAAAAATGTCTCTAGAAAACCAGCATAGAGCCTGGCAGGAAAAGGGGCAAGTGGGCGGGACACACATGCTCCAGACTACACAGTGCACAGTGTAGGGGTTACCTCGTGTTTACTGGGGACAAATGTACAAGCAGAGACATAGCAGAGCACATGTGATTCCCCAGGCTCTCATCCTGCAGAGAGGTGCTTAGGCTGGCACCTCTGGCCTGGGACGTGTCTTGGAGGTAGCTCCAGGAGAGGAACTTCACCCCGTAATGTCCCACATCTTTGCTGGAACCTCTAGGTGACTCTCTCACAGTAGGAACTTCTGTTGGTGGAGGTGGGAGCCTTGGTTCCTTGGCAGCTCATCCAAGCCTCTTCTTTGATTACCTCCGACCTGCTGAGCTCGCTCTTTGAAAAGATCCAGAAATGGGGGAAGGGAGGGAGGCGAATGAACCTCCAGGGCCATCCAGATTTGTATTTGTATAAGATGAAATGGATATAATGGTCAAAAACTGTACATTTAGGCAACAGTTATATAAGTTGTTGCATTTTAATTTCTTTGTGCTTGACCTCCATGTGCTAAATATTACCTTTTAACTATAGAAGAGACTTTTGTTTTCTGAAGCAGTGTTGCAATCAATTCTGAAAATGTTTTGCCCCCAAGTTTAAAAGTTTTTAATTTATTAATTTTATAAAACTTAAATTTTAATTCTGAAATTTGCAAGTAGGATAGGATGCATTTGGGATTGAGGAGGTATGCAAGAAATGGTGGGTAAAAGAAGCTGATATGTTTGTGATAGACTTGAAAGGCTAGGAACATCGACATAGGAATATCAGGGATAGAGCAAGCCTGGGGAAACACGAGATGATGGGAATTTACAGGTGTCTAGTGCCAATGGCTTTTATAGTTGTCAAAACCAGGTAACTTTTGAAGCCTGGTGGCTTTGAAAACTTTGAACAGTTTTTGTTCAAAACTATACAATAGTTTACCTCTTTAATTTCTGCTGTCTCTTTCTTGATTCAAGTTACTATTATCATAGGAACAGTTGGTTTTTCAAAGTTCTCTATTGCCTATTATCAACTCACCTACCTGAATTAGTGTTGCATGTTTCAGTGGGTATGTTGCCATGTGCCTGCAGTAATTCTTGTTAATTAAAAAAAAAAAAAAATCTTGGGACTTCCCTGGTGGCGCAGTGGTTAAGAATCCGCCTGCCAATACAGGGGACATGGGCTCAAGCCCTGGTCTGGGAAGATCCCACATGCCGCGGAGCAGCTAAGCCCACGCACCACAACTACTGAGCCTGCGCTCTAGAGCCCGCGAGCCACAACTGCTGAGCCCACACGCAGCAGCTACTGAAGCTGGCGCACCTAGAGCCCGTGCTCCGCAACGAGAAGCCACCGCACTGAGAAGCCTGCTCACTGCAATGAAGAGTAGCACCTGCTCGCCGCAACTAGAGAAAGCCCACGCACGGCAGCAGAGACCCAATGCGGCCCCCCCCCAAAAAAAAAAAAGATCTCATGTTAAGGGACCCCTTCACACGTGCTGCTTCATGCTAATGCCATTCATAGAAACTAATGGTTCAGCTGAAGTATGAATTGGTCTGTGATATTAGAAGACTGAAAGGATTATGCATACTGTAGTGTGGTGTACTTGAAATCCAGCATAATTTCACCCTTTCTGTGACTGTTGAGAGATGAGTTATTGTTTCCACTTGCCAGGTAAGAACAATACTTGAGATAAAGTCTGACATTACACTGTTGCCCTTCAACTTTTTTGAAGTGTAAATGGCTTACGTTTAGTCCTATCTTCTTGTTAAGAAATCTAATCATTTTTATGGCCTCTGGTGAGAGCTGGAGTTGCTGATGGCAGCTATTGACAGACACAGAAGGAACTACTCAGGTGAGACAAGGACACTTTACAGATGGTTGAGTTCTGTGAGGAATTTTCTGCTCGCTCGTACCACACCATTTGAGCCATGTGTGAGCTGCATCGACTGTACTTACTCCTTTTTAATCTCTGTGTCTGCACGATAGCAGTTTGTGTTTGCATTATCAGCATAAAGATGATGATGATTTTGAATATTTGCTGAGAGCTTACTGTATGCAAGGAGCTATTCCTAGAGTTTTATATATATGTATATATCTCCTTGTTTATTCTCCCCACCCCCTCTTAAAATGAATATATTGTTACTCCCATTTTAGAGATGAGAACGCTCAGGTATGGAGAGGTTGACTATCTTGCCCAAGGTCTCGTATCTCCTAAGTGGCAGAGTCATGGCTTAGACTTAGGCAGTCTGGCTGCAGAGCCTATACGTAAGCACTATGCAATAGTGATTTTGTATGTGTACGCGTGGAATGCCTCATGTAGTTTTATTTCTCTCCTATGAAAGCCTTCCCAAACTCTCTTATCTCTTCTCCTGGAACCACTGTAGACTTGCTCTCATTCTGGTCAGTGAGACCACTGCCGCCTTGCTTTGGGAAACACTGTATCAGTTAGCGATGCGTTTGATGATAAGTAATAGAAAAACTCATCTCACAGTAGGTTAAGCAGTTCGGGGTGTATTCTTCTTAAGTGCTCAGTGGTCCGGTTGTAGGTGGCTGAGGGCTGGGCGCAGCTGCTGAATTCTGTTGATAGGCACAGAATTCTGTTCTTTGTGCTTGTCCGTCCTTACTGTGTGGGCTGTTGGCTTCATGCTTGTGGTTTCATTCCAAGCAGAAAGAAGAGAAAAGGATGCAGGGATTTAAAAAAGGAGCAGCCAGCCTCATTGATCCTTTTATATGAGAAAAGAAAAGGGTTTTCCAGAAGATTGACATAACTGACTTTTGTTTTATGTCATATTGGCCCGAACTTGGTCACATGGCCATTTCTAGAGACCAGTCCCATGGAGTCATGTTATCAGGACGGGTTTGACTGGCCACAGCTTATCGCTTAGGACAGGGGTCAAGACATGCTGCCACCTACGTAAACTGAAGTTCTGTTCCCAGAGAAGAAAGCAGGTTGGGTGGGCTGGATATTGGGGAGAGAGTTGACAAAGCTGACCACAGAGGTGACTTCCTGGAGCTCCAGCCCAGTCCTCAGGATTATCATTGTAATTACAATGTAATTATCATTGTAATCTTGTCGTCAGGATCCAAGTGCCCGAGTCCTGGTAAGAATTTCCAGAATACACTGGTCACTTTTTAAATTTTTTTATTTTTTAATGGATTGAAATCAACTATGAGCTTGCTTTTTATTTGTTTGTTTGTTGTATGCGGGCCTTTCACAGCTGTGGCCTCTGCCATTGCAGAGCACAGGCTCCGGCGCAGGCTCAGCGGCCATGGCTCATGGGCCCAGCCGCTCCGCGGCACGTGGGATCTTCCCGGACCGGGGCACGAACCCGCGTCCCCTGCATCGGCAGGCGGACTCTCAACCACTGCGCCACCAGGGAAGCCCCACTGGTCACTTTTTACCTCAGACGAAGTGACTCACTTCCTGTTCTTTCTCGAAGACCTTTTTCTCATATTCCCAGGGGTCTTGTCTCTTTGGGTCTGGAAGTTTGCCCTGTGTTTTGCTTTCCCCCTGTTCCAGAGCTTCTCAGGTGTGAGAGTCCTACTGAGTTTTAGTGACTGAGGCCTTGTGACTTCTTGACAGGTTTCTCTGATGCTGTCTTTTGTCTCAAACTAAAATCTACTTGCAGATTTAAAACATTCCCCTGCCTGAGCTGCTCGTCTGGATGTTTTGCTTAATCGGACCTGCCTGATGTAATAGTGTTCATTGCGTCCTTAGTCATTGGCTAGGCACTGTTTTAGGATAATTAGGGGGTCTGATTTATGTGGCAAGCATATAAAATGCCAGTAGCATGCCCCTAGTGCTTTGCCGATAGTAGATCCATAGATAACTGATCAATGAATGATTAGGTAAACTGAGATCAAAGAGGTGGAGAAATCCTTGAGTTTTTTTTCCCCTAGGAGCTGAGATCCTGTGTTATATAAATGGTTAAGGTTACCAGTTTTAGCAAATAAAAAAGATGTAGTAAACATTGTATGAGACATGGTTGCACTGAAAGTAATTTTTTCTTTATCTCTCAGTTGAAATGGATGCCCAGGCACTTAACATTAAAAAATTATTTGGCGACTCTACAATATGTTGACTTACCAAGGCAGTGATGCATGTCATAAATACCTAGAATGCAGTTGGAGTGGGTCAGGATGTAATTTTAGTTTTGATCTTCATATTAATACTATTTTGGGGGGTTTCTTTGGATATTTCTTGAGTTTTCTATTTATATCTAAGAGGAAAGATTGTCTAGTTCTGAAGTTCAGGAGAGGCAAGGGAATTGACGTCAAAGATGTAGGTCAAGGAGCAGGTGGCAGTATCATTTACTGAGCGGTGCTGTAATTGGTTGGAATACTTGTCTGAGTTCTTGGAGGGCAAAAACAGGACTTCTTATTCATTTCTGTATCTCCTCTGCTAAGTGTTCTACTACTTATATTTGGAAAATGAGGTAGACCATTTAAGTTGACTTGACAGGATGCTCAGCTCCAAATCCCTGACTTGCAGGTACGGTGATTTCTTTTCCTGTCCTTGTATTTGTGTCAGAACCCTAAAGAACAGGCAGCTAATCTCACCCCGCCTCTCCTTGACTTCTTCCACTTCCTGTCTTGCCCCTGGTCTTAGCTCATGAGTCTATTCTGACGAAATCTCTCATGAGATTTCAACTTCCTCTTCCTATCCTGCCCCCCCCCCTTGCCCTGAATTTGGGGATTTCCCGCTCTTGTAAGTCCAGGTGTATTATTAGAGAACAGTCTTACGTACTTATTCTGTTTTATCCAGAGTTTTGAGGTGTTTATAGTAAGAGTGTTCTGTATAAGATCAGTCTGCCATGTTTCTGTGTCTTCTTGTCTTAAGCAGAGTAGCTTATACACATTTCAATCTTTTATGGATAGCTCACTTGTTTTTTCTACTGCTGGTAGATTAACCATCAATTTAGAGGCTTAAGACAAGACTGATTTATTTTTCCCTCACGATTCTGCAGTTGGGCTGGATCAGGGGGTTGTTCTTCTGTTCCAGTTGCTCCCTGTTGGGGCTGGAATGTTCAAGATGGCTTCTTCACTTACATGTATGGTATCTTTTCTGAACAGCCTTAGCTGGGTGTCTGTTTCCACATGATCTCTCCAGTGTGGTACCTGGACCTCTTTGCCAAGGGCTCCGAGAGAGTGCAGATCAAGAGAGTAAGCCCCACTGTGGAAGCACGTTGTTAACCCATCGCTTGCTTCCTGCTTGTTATTGTTGCTTTGGCCAAAGCAATCCGTCACTTAACCAAGCTCAGAGTCCAATATGTAAAGTCTTTTTTTTTTTTTAACTTCTTTTTTGGAGTATAATTGCTTTACAATGTAGTGTTAGTTTCTTCTGTACAACAAAATGAATCTGCTATATGTATACATATATCCCCATATCCCCTCCCTCTTGTGTCTCCCTCCCTCCCTCCCTCCCTATCCCACCCCTCTAGGTGGTCACAAAGCACCGAACTGATCTCCCTGTGCGATGCAGCTGCTTCCCACTAGCTATCTGTTTTACATTTGGTAGTGTATATATGTCCATGCCACTCTCTCACTTCGTCACAGCTTACCCTTCCCCTTCCCCTTCCCTGTGTCCTCAAGTCCATTCTCTACGTCGGCGCCTTTATTCCTGTCCTGTCCCTAGGTTCATTAGAACCTTTTTTAATTTTAGATTCCATATATATGTGTTAGCATACGGTATTTGTTTTTCTTTTGACTTACTTCACTCTGTATGACAGACTCTAGGTCCATCCACCTCACTACAAATAACTCAGTCTCGTTTCCTTTTATGGCTGAGTAATATTCCATTGTATATATGTGCCACATCTTCTTTATCCATTCATCTGTCGATGGACACTTAGATTGCTTCCATGTCCTGGCTATTGTAAATAGAGCTGCAATGAACATTTTGGTACATGTCTCTTTCTGAATTATGGTTTTCTCAGGGTATGTGCCCAGTAGTGGGATTGCTGGGTCGTATGGTAGTTCTATTTTTAGATTTTTAAGGAACCTCCATACTGTTCTCCATAGTGGCTGTATCAATTTACATTCCCACCAACAGTGCAAGAGGGTTCCCTTTTCTCCACACCCTCTCCAGCATTTGTTGTTTGTAGAGTTTTTGATGATGGCCATTCTGACCGGTGTGAGTTGATACCTCACTGTAGTTTTGATTTGTGTTTCTCTAATCATTAGTGATGTTGAGCATCCTTTCATGTGATTGGGTTTTTGTTGTTGTCATTATTGAGTTGTATGAGTTGTGTGTATGTTTTAGAAATTAAGCCCTTGTCAATTGCAGTGTTTGTAAATATATTCTCCCAGTCTGTAGATTATCTTTTGATTATGGTTTCCTTTGCTGTGCAAAAGCTTATAAGTTTGATTAGATCCCACTGGTTCACAAAATGACTTATTATAGATTATTCTGTCCTTTTTCTCCTTCCTCATTTTGTGCTCTGAGCCTTGAATTTTTTTGTTAAACTATTCCCCTCTTTTTTTCTTTAAAACCACCTTCCAGTCTGCTCTTTTTTTTTTTTTTTTTAAATTTATTTTATTTTTGGCTGCATTGGGTCTTCATTGTTCCTTGCAGGCTTTCTCTAGTTGCGGTGAGCAGGGGCTACTCTTCGATGCAGTGCGTGGGCTTCTCGTTGCAGTGACTTCTCTTGTTGTGGAGCACGAGTTCTAGGAGCACGGGCTCAGTAGTTGTGGCTCATGGGCTGTAGGGCGCAGGCTCAGTAGTTGTGGCGCACGGGCTTAGTTGCTCCGTGGCATGTGGGATCTTCCTGGACCACGGCTCGAACCCGTGTCTCTTGCATTGGCATGTGGATTCTTAACCACTGCGCCACCAGGGAAGCCCTTCCAGTCTGCTCTTGATCTTCAAAGGAGTTTGGGAAATAAAGGGAAGTAAAGGAATCCTCAAAACAGAGTTTTGAAGTGGACTGAAGATAAATACATATTACAGGTTCTCAAAGTCACTTATGCTATAAATCGTCCCTTTGTCTAACCAACCATCTGCTCTGCTTTAGCCCTACCTCATCACAGAGTCTTTTATGGATAAACAGGTTTCTTTTTACATACAATTCTGTTAATAAATTACTTATTCCAATATGTTGACTCTATTTTTGACAAAACTTAGTATTTGAAAACATAGAAACCTAATCCAAAACTAATTACTGCAAAACAGTCAATACAGGATTCCATGGTAGTTTTGTGCTAAATGGTTTATTCTGCCGTAGAATTACATAAGAGTGGGGGCTGTGGATCCTGAGCATTTTGTAAGTTATTAGATGTAGTTATTGTGAATTTTTAATCAGTTTTTGCCCTTTTGTGCTAGTTGAGAATAAGATACTTGGCTTGGTTTAATTTAAAAAAACTAAAGTTAATAGTGAAAGATCCTAGGAGAGTGTCAGATTTAACTTTGCAAAAGAAATATATTATTGTGTTGATTGGCTCTAATAAACAATAACTTAGTAGAGACAGCTGTACCCAAAGTATTTTTGTTTGTACTTTTAAACTCAGAATATATTTTCTTATGGAAATGAAATTACAATGTTGGTTAAGGTCTTAGACTAGCCCATAAAAGCCCATTTAATGCATAATGAGGTAGAATTGTAGTACTTCTGGTAATGGGATATTGTCCCTAGCTCCTGAAATTCTGGCAGGAAGGATGAGATCAGGACTCCAGGAGTGGCAGTGGAAGCAGGTTTGATGGCACTGGAGGAAACAACCCCCAGTTGGGAAGTGCAGAGTTGGAAACGGTGGTTTGTACATATGTGGGCCCTAAATCCTCTTGTTGAGTCAATATTGCCTGTGTTGTGTTCCAACTCATTTTTTTTCTTTGGACCTCTTTTTAAAAATTTTTTATTATTATTTTTTTGCTTTAAAGCTCTCCTTGTCCAGTAAGTCATAGGGTGCATTATACTATTTTAGTTTTTTTCCCTTCACATAGTCATTGTGCGTGAGCAATTGTAACTTTCAATTGTGAAAGCTCATTATATTGTGAAACTGAAATCTGAGTGTTCTTCAGGATGCTTGGAATATATTGACAGATTTCTCTTTGAAAATTACTTTATTTTATCTTTGTTCAGGATCTTAACTTAAGCTTTTAAGATAAGAACTAATTTCATGAAGAGCTGTTCTTCTTTCCCATAATGTGAGAATCCCACATAGTGATAGCAGGCTAAAATTCATTGATAGTTGAAAAGTAATTCTCCATTTTTAATGGCAACACTGTCAGACCTAGTGGTAGAATGACGCAGATAATCATTGTGGGCTGTAACTATTAGTATCCTACACGTGTAATTTCAGGTGTATTCAATCTTTATGCAAGCTTGAAATCTAGGCAGTTGATCTGATAGTTTGCACATGCCAAGGTTTTAAAGTTTATTATATTTTTATTGAAAGTTTCCATGTAAAGTTTCTAAGGGATGACTGAATAAGCCGAGTTACTCCAAAATTAAAGGTTTCATGGTTTTCTGTCTCTGGCAGTTTTCCGCTCTCCAAAAGAAAGGTGGAATGGCATATCTTCTAAAGCTGTAAACTTCAAATTCCCTTTTCCTTTTTTCCCTAACCTTTCCTCTGTTTAAGGCTAACTTGTTAAAGCTGTGGTTAACCCTTGAGTACAAGATTTCTTTGCTCTAAAGAGAAAAACGAATCTTGAGATAGGAATGCTATAAAGGAAGCTTTGGTTTAGTTTAATAGTGATCAGATGGCTATAGTTCTATTTGGGTTAATTCGGAACTGTAATTTTTGGGTAGGCTCTGGAGGGTATAACATTAGTTTCAGATTGAAATGGTCCTCGAAATTTAGATTTGACCTTACTTTTCTTTGGATTTTGCTGTGCAGATTTTTATCCTTGTAGGAGGAGTACTTCTCTGTTGGTGCTCTCCACTTACACAATTCTCCTGATTCTTCATGAGCTGTTCAAGCATTGTTTTCATGGCCTCTTCTTGGGAGAAATTGTGTTGCACTGAATTGGTGGTTGGATTAGATGATGTTCCCTTTCACCCCAGGAGCATGTGGTCCTGGGCCTGCCTTTTCAGAGTGCACTGCATTGTCTGTGGTCACAGGTAGCTGTTGGGGATTCTGGAGAGCTCGATTGTGGGTGGTGAAGAAATCAGTTTTGTTTCTCTCATGAGCACACAGTGGGGATGAGAAATATGGTAAAGTATGTTGTAGAGAGTGGATGTTAACTAAAGAGTTCAGACTTGAATTCAGTTAGGCTTCTGCTCTGACTGAATAGCAGGAAGTAGCTAACATGTTGAAGAAAGTATTTTTTAGTGAAAAAAAAGTAGTGGGCTTCCTATTTAATGTAATTACAGATACAGAAGACTATCTGGGCATTTATGACTGAGCTTTTGAATAAGCCTCAAAGAACAGTAAGAGGATATGAAAAATGCCAACATCTTTGAAATACAGTACTAAAAAAAAATGCCATCACAGTCTCTGAAATTGTATGCAGAGATAATGTCATTAAAGGAAAAGGCTTAATAGAAGTCGCATGTAGGGCAGGAGTTTTTCACTAACTTCATGACTCAAAATAAAGTCTTTTTTGTAATGTGAAACTTGATGATAATATACAGGCAAGAGTAAGTACATATCCTTTGCTACTGCAGGGTACAAACAGAGGAATGAGTGTAATTTGCTATGAAAATATTTTTATTTGGATCTCCAGTGATATTTACGTATATTTGGGTGGAATCCATTTTAAATTTAGTTACGCAGTTAACTGAGGCACACAGAAATGAAACAAATTGCAGGAGGATAAATTATTTTAATAGCATGTCATAACCACAAGAGTAAATACTAGCTTACCGTTTCTCTTTTATAGTTAGAGTTTTCATTACTATAAGATGTCACTTTAAAAAGAACCTTGCATAAATGTAATTGGTTGTTTATTAACAAACAAATCCAGAAGCATGAGCTCACTCTACTTGTTGAGGAAATAGAATCTGTGTAGGTATCCATTTCTTGAATTTTATGATAATAAATTGGGATTACTGACATTTAGTGTATGCAGATGTACGTTTTGGGGATTACTTTGGAAATATTTGCTTTATATTAAGTTAAAATGGAATAATCTTATTCTTTAAAAAATTTGAAATCATTTCATTTTATTGAAAAATGAACTTTTAAAGTTTTCTCCCTAAAATGTTATTAGAGATAATTGAGATTGTATATTGCAGTAAGTTATGTTAAAACTTGCATAATGCTGATTGATACAGGTTGGAGGTAAAAAATGTAAATTGAATTTTGCAATTGAAGGGGAGCAGAATACATGACCCCAAAATATGACACTTTGGCATGTAGATTATTTTGAGCTTAAGGCAGTCAAAACCCAGAAGACTTGAGAAAAAAACTTTATCTCTCCCTTAACTACCTAAAAGAATTTAGATCGGGATTCTGGCTCAGAGAGAGCTGTTACCAGAAATAAGTCTATCTGAATGAACTATCTGTGTAGCAGGGCAAACATCTAATTACCAAACATCTGTTCTTACTGTCCTATGAATTGCCCTCCTCCCCTTTGAAGCCCCAGGCCCCGCCCCTATCCCATTCCGTAGCTCAGGATGGCATATTAAAGCCTCAGCTTCCCTGCTTGCCCTTGGATCTCATACTCTTATGGGATTCCATACATATGTAATTAAATTTTTCTCCAGTTAATCTGTCTTACATCAACGTAATTACTAAACCAGCCCAAAGAAGCTATAAGGGTAGAGGGAAAATTTTTCCTCCCAAGCACACAATCAGAAAGATTGGTATAGCTACATGTTTTTCCCTTTCCCCCCTTTACTTAGACATATATGATGACCTGTAAAAATGTGGAAAGCGAAAAATACATTTAAGAAAACTTGCAATTAAGGGAGAATAACTTTTTTGAGAGTAACTTTTTTTGACACTCGGTATTGTTTAGTGTTTTTGTAATAAATGTTGTGAAATTAACACATTTAGCCCTGTCTGTGAGAGAATGGTTACAGGACTGACTTCTCATGGATACCAAAATCAGTGGATGCTCAAGTCCCTTATATACAATGACGTAGTGTTCGCATATAGCCTATAGGCATCCACCTATATACTTCAGATCATCTCTACGTTACTTATAATACTTAATACAATGTGAATTTTCTGTAAATAGTTGAAATTCAATATAAAGAGTCGTTGGTGTGTGGCCAATTCAAGTTTGTTTTTTGGAACTTTCTGGAATTTTTTTTCCATATATTTTCAGTCTGCGGTTGGTGGAATCCACAAGTGCAAAACCCACAGATATGGAGAGTCAACTATTCCAGCCAGGCGTATTTTAAAGAGGGAGGATATTTGTGGATATGTCCAAAGCTAACTGCAAGCAAAGAATTTGACACCTTTCTTGGAAGATAAAAAGTGATGAAGTTAAGGCTATATAGCTGCAGGTAGCTTCAGTACTGGCAGCAGGAAATGAGCTGTTTCTGAAAACAGCATGAAATGTAATTCAAAGTAGCCATCTAATTTATCAGCAAGAACAAACCGCTCCTGTTTTTTTTTTTTTTTTTTTTTTGGTGGTACGCGGGCCTCTCACTGCTGCGGCCTCTCCCATTGTGGAGCACAGGCTCCGGACGCGCAGGCTCAGCGGCCATGGCCCACGGGCCCAGCCGCTCCACGGCATGTGGGATCCTCCCGGACCGAGGCACGAACCCGTGTCCCCTGCATCGGCAGGCGGATTCCCAACCACTGCGCCACCAGGGAAGCCCGCTCCTGTTTTAAAGTATATCAGTTACTCTAGGTATCCATTATGGCCTGCTCAACCTAGTAATGTTTGCTCAAAACTAGAGAAAGTTTGCCTATCTTTTTAAGACCTCTTACATTTCTTTTAAGTGTTCTTTAATTAACTTAGAATTTGTATCGACTTATATTAAAAAACCCTTTTTATTGATGTATAATAACCAGAATAGTATTTAGCCTGGTGTGTTTTCACATTTTGAATGCACCGTGTAGTCAGCACCTGAGTCACCTGGCTGTTTCTTTTAGAGTATGTTGACTCTGGAGACCTCACCTAGGACCACACTCATTGAGTGTTAGACCCCTCAGAGACTTTTTAGTACTTCTGCACTAGCTAATATATTTACCAATATATTAAAAATTATTTAATTTTCTGAAGGTACTTGGTAAAAATCTTACTGGAGCCTTAAAAGAAATCTTAGTGTAGGAATCTTAGTGGAGCCTTAAAAGGAAATGATAATGATTTTTTTCTAGGGATACTGGAATGCTGATAAAATTCTCTGTACCTGTTTCTGCTTCTTCCCACGCTCCATGTAGTTTTCAGTTTGAACAAGCACTTAAAAAAAAAAACCCGCTCTTGGGCTTCCCTGGTGGCGCAGCGGTTGAGAGTCCGCCTGCCTATGCAGGGGACGCAGGTTCGTGCCCCGGTCCGGGAAGATCCCACGTGCCGCGGAGCGGCTGGGCCCGTGAGCCTTGGCCGCTGAGCCTGCGCGTCCGGAGCCTGTGCTCCGCAATGGGAGAGGCCACAACAGTGAGAGGCCCGGGTACCGAAAGAACAAACAAACAAAAAAAACCACCAGCTCTTAATTTGTGCCAGGTAGTGTGCTAATCTGGAGGGTTATAATAATGAGCAGGCATCTAAGTCTTCCTCATCCAGGAGAGAGAAGTAAAGTAACAAGTCAGCATGAAAATTGCTCTAATAGAGTTAGGTGCTAGAGTGTTTGGAGAAGGATGGGATGGCAGTATGGCTGTCTGCCCCAAAGCAGAATTGGTGCCGTCATTAAGCTTATGAGTCACGCTGGCATATAGTTGCAACTGTAAACAGAACAGCGAAGTACACTCAAAAACAGCTGTAAGATATTTAGACTTTGAGTCCTAGCTTGAATGTTTTTGAAAGATGGAGCTATTATTTGAAGGTCTGATTGATCTTTACAGAAAATTTTTCTCTGACTGTCCTTTTGTCCTGTCTTTTTCTACCTGTAAGCCTCCATGTTTACTTTGTTTCAACAAGAGGAATAAGGGCTATTTTGCAGAGATGAAGATGAGACATTATAACATGGACTATAGTGCTTTTGAACACCGACAATGGGCCAGGTGCTGTGCTGTGTACCAGAGAATTTAGGTTAAGACATAGTCCCTGCTTTCAGAAGTGTATGGTCAAATTGGGCATCTGAAATAGAATAACCGTAGTACTACTGTGATAATGCAGTTTGCAGCTGCTCTAATTCAAGTATGTAGCAGTTGGCATCGAGATACATAAAATGGCATGCCAGTTAAATGGCTAGTATCTTGGATACAGTGATCATTAATACATATTCTTCGTGGTGGGAGGACAGGTGCTGTATGACTTTATAGTGGAACTTCTCTCAACTAGTGGAGAGAGAGCCATGACCGACAATGTTGAGTTTACATTAAAGGGGGCAATCAGTTTGTTCCTGATAGGGAACTAATGGTGGGAACAAACATATAATGAAAGTTTTTCTTTTTGGCCACAGTGTGTGTGTGTGTGTGTGTGTGTGTTTTAAGATTAATAACCAAGCTGTTTATAAGCAGCCAGCCTAAAATGGTGTCCTTGGCCTTGGTTTAAACAAATTGCCTGACCAGAGTTGCTAGGGTTCACTCAGCAGTTGAGTACCGAATGCCTACTCTATTCCAGACCTTGGCCCTACGTTGGTACTTGCGGAGTCTCTGCTTAGCTGCAGGAAAAGGAACAGTTACAGTACAGATACATAGTAATACATTTGAAGGTGGTAAAGGTGATGGGGAACAGAGAGGAGTTGGAGGGCTGGAGGCGTGAGTGGTAGGGGAGGCGGGGGTGGGGCGGTTAGGGGGAGCGCAGTCCGTAAGGCCGCCCCGGGTCCCACCACTTGTGAGCTCAGGGGTCCTCAAGACTGCCCGCCGCTTCAGTAATTTGCTAGAAGCACAGATAGAACTCATGGAAGTTGTAACGCTCCTGGGTACGGTTTATTACAGGCAAAGGATACGGATGAAAGGAAAGCAGCCAGCGGAAGTGGCGCATAGGGCAGCGCCAGGAAAGTTCCAAGTGCAGAGGGCCCCATTGTTCTCTCCTTGTGGACTTGCAGACCGCGCTCAGCGTCTTTGTGTGATGTTCTTGTCAGCCTCGTGTGGCAGTAGCGTTGAGTATTGCCAACCAGGGAAGCTCACCCACACCGTGGTGGCCAGAGTTGGGGCTCTTCACGTAGGCGTGCTTGACTGACCACGTGGTGATGTCAGCCTCTTGCCCCTCCAGAGGTCAAGCTGAGCCGAAGCCCCCACCCTAAATCAGCAAGGTCCCCAGGCAAACAGGGACCCTCTTCTCAGGCTCTATGATCCAAGGGTTTAGAGATTTTCTCCCGGAAGCTGAGGGCAAGGGCAGGTTAAATCCCCTGGTACAGAGGTGGTTGCGTTAGGCCAACGAGCAGCTTGGAGGAGGTGAGGGGAGAGTCACGAAGGTGTTCGCGTATAGGCAGGGCAGTAGCCAGTGATCAATGCCGGCGCTGGGAGTCACGCCTGCCCTTTTCAAGGAGCAGCAGAGCAAGGTGGCGGCTGGAGCGGATGGGGAAGGAGGCGCGGCAGTGGAAGTGATGGGTGCGGGGCTGGCTGGGTTGATTTTGTGGCTGTGCTCTGAGCGAAATGGGGTTTGAGCAGAAGATTGACACGATCTGATTTGATCATAAACCGGATCTACTTTGTCCATAATGGATTTAGGAGGTAAAGGCAGAGGAACAACTGAGGAGGACGTCGCCATAGTCTAGGGTGAAGGGTTACAGTGGGTGGCCACCGTGTAGGTGGGGACATGTGGTAGGATCCTGGGTGTTGTTTGAGAGCAGCGTTAAATAGATTTGCTGATGGATTGATGGGGGGCGGGAAAGGAAGAGAGGAAGTGAGAGGTGTTTTTTGCCCGAGCAACTGGAAAGATGGAGTTGCCATTAAGGAACACTTTTGGTGAGAAGATCAGGACTTTAGTACCTGTTGACTTTGAGATGTTCATTATATATATACCTATGGATATACAGCTTTGGAGTTACGAGACACATATTTGAAATCGGCAGCCCTGGACGGTGATAAAAGTATGAGACTGGATGAGGTCATCAAAGGAGTGAATGCAGATAGAGAGGGGAAGCAGGCCAAGGGCTGAGCCCGGGGCCACTCTGACTTCAGGAGACTGGGTAGAAGAGGACGAACCAGCAAAAGAGAATGTGAAGGACTCGCAGTGAGGCAGGAGGAAAACTACGGGAACGTCGTGTTTTGGATGCAGGTGAAGTGCTTCCTGGGAGGAAGGAGTGATCATCTGAATGAATTCCTGCTCACAGGTTATGGGGCTAAGGACTGAAAATGGACCATAGATTTAGCAAAGCAGAGCCGTTGCTCACCGTGACGTGAGCATTTTCATTGGCTGGGATTGTGGTGGGTTTAAAGCGTGGGATGTTAGGGATTGAGAAAAAAAGAATAGAGTTCTCAAGACTTTTTTTTTTTTTCTTTTTTTGACATTTCTCTGACATTCCTCTAACAGAACAGAGAAACGGGGAGGTAGGCTGAGGAAGAACTGGGGTGTGTGTGTGTGTGTGTGTTTTAAAGCATGGAGAGTTAATAGCATTATGTATGCTGATACGAATGTTCCAGCAGAAAGGGAAATAATTATGTAGGAGAGAAGAGGGAAGAAACAGAGAAATGATGGGGTTGAGTGATGGGATCTAGCACAAGAGGGGATGGGATCTAGGGCACAGGAGGAGGGGTTAGGTCTTAGGAGCATAAACAGTGACTTATGTACGAAGAAGAGTGGTGCATATGTCTAGAGATGCTAGAAGTGAGCGGATGTGTTCGTGTGAATTTGTGGACGTTTTCTGCCTGATTCAGCGTTAACCACTGAAGTAGGGTGTAAAGTTATAAGGCTAGACTGAGAACGGGGGAGGAGGTTTGAGGGAAGAGAAGTGGAGTAGTCTAAGAGAGGGTGGGAGAATGTAGACCTTGTGTGGACCTGTGTCCCACTTAATTAGCATTTGGCTGTCTCTCTGTCCCTGAGAAGCACATGAGTGACTTTTTAATTTTTTTTGTTTCATTTGGTTTGATGTTGGTTACTTCCGTCAGCCTCCAGATAATTTAATCTTCATGTATAATTCAAATATATTTAAAATGTCCCCGAGCTCTGTAGCTTTGCTGTTATAAAAACTTGAAGCAAAGATCTTTCAGTCAGTATCCTCCCAAGTATTCAGTCCAGAACTGTACAGAATTTATATAGTGCTTTGCTGGAGAGCAGGGAGCTCTGGGGACACTGTGAGTTCTGTGATTTTGGCCAATGGAACTAACTTTCTGAGTTTTTTCATCTTAAAAACAGGGAATGAAAGAGCACTAACCCATAGTGTCCTGTTTATTTTAAACAAAACACTTAGAACAGTAAGGGCTCAGCTAATGTCAGTTATAAATAACCATTATCCACACCTACCTTCTACCTATTGCAGCAGAATGAGCTTTTTAAAATTTCCCAGGTAGAAGTAGGTAGACTCCTTTGGGTCCGATTTATTCCTGTAGGTCCCTTCCGTTTATCTGCAGTATGTAAATATGTAAAACTCAAATTGAAGTTGAGTTTTTTCTGTGCGATAAGGCTCGCCCACACCCAGCCTGCTGTGACAGTCACCAGTACTTTTCTTCTGATTCTGAGTTGACTGCTAGCCTCTTCCTAGCTGTGCTTGAGAGGGTCACGTGACAGACTTGGATGCTTCTTCCTGGGTCTGCAATCCGTTGAGCTAAACACCAAGAACTGGCTGAACAAAGTAGAAGTGAAGCATGAATATGATTCTCTGCATCGTGATTAAAATACCTTGTGAAATGTCTCTTGTTTTTGAGATGAGGCAAAAAAAAAAAAAAAGCTTACAATCTCTATATATTTGCCTTAAACTGGAAACCTCTTCTAAACTGATTTATTAGTTTTTAAAAACTCAAAGAATTTATAGGTATTCTGAGGAAATATGACATTTTGGGGGGTGTTCATTTGGTATAAAAATTTATTTGATATGCCGGTACCCTAGAAAAATTCAGAAGTACCAGAAGATTAAAACTACAGGGTGCACAAAATGCTCTGTTTTACTGAGAGTAGGAGAGATCTGCTTGTTAAAATGAGACTTTTTTGTTGTTTTTGTAAAATATTTGGTTGTAATTGAGTTTCAGTGAACCATGGGGACATGATGTGGGAGCTAGTGGAAATCCTTTATGAAAGCAGTGGAGCCATGGGACATTGGGCCTTGTTCTTAGCTATTTTAGTTAAAAAGCATTTATTGATGTATGCTGAACACAGAGCCCTGTACTGGGGAGCTAGGAAGGAAACAAAGGCAAGGTTTCTTCTTTGCAGGTGTGGAGTAGAGATGGTATAAAATTTAAGATTAATTTAGTCTATCCTCCCCCTTTTTAAATCCGTGATACCAGAACACTCAAATTTAGCTTCTCATTCTATGGTGATTATTAAATGATGCTCTGACTTTTCAGTGGACAGGTAGGAGTGGAGAAGAGACTTCATACCTCCATGGAACGGTAATAGAATGACTTTCTGTGCTTTACCAGAGTTTAACCAATTGATCAGTTTCACAGTAGTTACCACATAATTACATTTTCTTAAGTTACAGAACATTTAATCAATTTAGGGATTTTATTTTCTGAGGGAAGATGTAGCCCACTCAGGGAATTCCATTTACCACCAAGCAGGCTTCAGTTTCTGAGCTTTTCTGAAGCCAGTGTTTATATACATGCCATGTTGGTTACATGGAATTTCTTGGACACTATTCTTCTTAAAATAATCTTTAGCCGTCCTTTTTACAACTCCCTTTAAAGACTATAATTCCATTCTCGACAAGAATATAAAATTTTGTTTTGTATTTATTTGTAAGTGAATTTTATTGCTATAAGAAAATAGGTGAGTACTTGAATCAAGATAATATATACTTGCAAAGTGGATATAATCTGCAAAATTTGCTTTAAAGTGCTATCTTGAATATTGTCTCATCATTTTAATATGAAAAATGTTAAAATAAGAATTTTAGGGGGTGGCATTTTAATACTTCATGGAAATGAATAATAAATGAATAAAACAAAATATCTGATTTAATGATTACTAGGAATATTGAGTGAAAGTTAAACTGGAGTAGAATAGCAGTGTTATAACATGTAACTGCTTCTTGGATAGACCTAGCTAACTCAAAAAGATTAACTCTTAGAAAGGCAGTATCAAGTTTTAGGTAAGGATTTTGATTTCTCTGTGAAGTTTTCTTTTTTTTTGAGTGTCAAATATATTCTCTTTTGTTTAAATGAGAAGAGAGTGCTTTCTCTCTATTGTACTTTTTTGAGGATAGAGGACATGATAGTGTCAAACTTATACCTTGTGCATTTTGAGCTCTGGTGGAGGCCTGGTGATGAGTATTTTAGCAAGCAGACCCATCACAGCCATTGCCTGGACGTTCAAATTATTTGGAAGTTCCAGAAGTACTTGCCATTCAGTTGATCAGTTAGTAGTATTTGAGTACTTACTGGTGGTCCCAAACGCTGGTAGACATTGTAAGGGTTACAGAAATGTCACCAGTATTGGCATGTATTTCTCTAATACTATTTTTTTTCAGGAATGGTGCCAAGTTGACAAAGGATTATCCTGAAATGAGTAATGTTAACAAACTAGTTGTAAGGTCTGATTAGCATTAGCCATCTTTTGGTTAATTTTCCCTTGTTAATATATTTTTCTAATTTTATACTTTCAGACTCTTGTCTGAAATCCTTAATATTTTAATATCTCTCTTGTAAACAGCATATAGTTTAGCTGGATTTTAACTTTATATGCAGTCTGACAATCTTTGAACTAGAAATTTCATTTTGTTTCTTGACTGTGATTACCGATTCAATTTGTAGTTTTTTTTTAAGTATGAAAGTTTTTGTGTAGATGTGTGATTTTATAATTTTTAATTTGGGCATAAGTAGAGATTTACAGGAAGTTGCAAAGGAAGTATTCAGGGAGGTCCCATGTACCCCTCACCCATTTTGCCCTAATGGTAGCATCTGCATTAATATAGTAAATGTTAAAACAGTAGCAAAACTAGGAAATTGACAGTACTTTTCATGGAGCTTATTCATATTTCACCAGTTTTACATGTACTCGTGTGTGTGCGCGTGTGTGCAAGCGTGTGTGTTTGTACTGTTTATGCCATGTGTACGCTTGTTTAACCACCACCAGATTCAAGCTGCAGCCTGTTCCATCACCACAGGCCCCCTCACACCACCCCTTCATAGCCTCACCTACTCCTCTCCCTCCCACTCCACCCGTAATTCCTGGCATCTACTCATTTGTTCTTTATCTCTATAATTTTATATAAACTGAACCATCCAGTGTGAAACCTTTTTTTTTTTTTTGCGGTACGTGGGCCTCTCCCTGTTGCGGCCTCTCCCGTTGCGGAGCACAGGCTCCGGACGCGCAGGCTCAGCGGCCATGGCTCACGGGCCCAGCCACTCCGCGGCATGTGAGATGTTCCCGGACCAGGGCATGTCCCCTGCATCGGCAGGCGGACTCTCAACCACTGCTCCACCAGGGAAGCCCTGTGAAACCTTTTGAGATTGTCTTTTTTCACTCAGCGTATTTCCCTTGAGGTCCATTCAAGTTGCTGAATGTATCGATAGTTCATTCCTTTTCATTGCAGAATACTGTTGTGTGGTAGAAATGTCCCATTTTTTGTTTAGCCATTTCTCCCGTGAAGGACATTTGGGTTGTTTCCAGTTTTTGGTTATTGCAGTTAAAGCTGCTATAAACTTCCGTGTTCTGGTTTTTGTGTGAACATAAGGCTTCATTTCTCTAAAATAAGTGCCCAGGAGTGCAGTTGCTGGATTATATGGTAGTTGCATGTTTAGTTTTTTTTAAGAAACTGCCAAGCTCTTCCAGAGTGTCAGGACTCACCAGCAGTGTGGGAGTGATCTATTTTCTCTGCACCCTCCCAGACATGTGGTATTGTCATTTTTTAAATTCTAGACCTTCTGATAGGTGTGTGATGATGAGTCATGGGATTTTAATTTGCATCCCCAATAGCTGATGGTGAATTCACGTGCTTATTTGCTGGCCGTGTAGCCTCTGGTGAAATGTCCGTTCATTTTGCCCATTTTCTAATTGGATGACTTTTGTGTTGTTCAATTTTGAGAGTTCTTTCTGTATTTTAGATACAAGTCCTTCGTGAGGTATTTGGGTTTCAAATATTTCTCCTCATTGTAGCTTGTCTTTTCCTTCTCTTAGCACAGGGTCATTTGCAGAGCAAAGCTCTTAATTTTGACAAGGTCCAATTTACCAGTTTTTCCTGTTATGTATCATGCTTTTGGTATCAAAGGTGACTTTCTTTTTTGAAAACCTCCTATTCTTTCTTCTTTAGGTATTTTATTGTAATTCTTACTTCACTGTCTTCCTCTTTACTCTTTGAGAAGCTGTATACCCTGTGTGTATTCTTTTTGTCCTGATCTTAAAATTTCGAACATGTATGTTTGACTCAGAGTATAAAGTTAATAATTATATTTACCTCCCTCCTAAGCAGATTCTAGGATCTAAGAATGTTTTAACTATACTATCCCTTCTTTAATCTTAGGCTGCTGTTGGTTGCAATTCAGTTAACCTTTTCAAAGCCACAAATTCTCCATAGTATAATTATTTTATAAACACTTGTGAGAGAGTTTGTATATTTGAAAATCTCTTTACTCACTGTTACTCACGGCATTCATTTTGAGTATTGAGGCGTGCATACTTTACAGTATTCCATGGCCATCATTTGGCTTCCAGTGTTGCTGCTGAGAGGCAGTTGTCAGTCTTTCTTACTACAGTGTCTTTCTTTTATGGAAAAAAAAAAATCTAATGAAAATAGCAGGTAAGGGAAAATAAAAAAGTCTAATGTTTATCTTGCCGTCCTTGGACAGACAAGCATCAGGGTAAACAAATAAGGGATATGAGGAAGTTTCTCTTTACAGAACTATTCCATGTAATAAAGAGTAATGGTAGAATTAGAATCTTAGCTCCTAATGAGCAGTGCTAGAATTCAAGAGCCGCAACAGAATTAGAACTTCAACTCCTGACAAAATAATGGATGTAGACTGTGATCGTAACAAAAGGAAAGATGTCTTGGTCCATTCAGGCTGGTATAACAAAATACCAAAGATTGGTGGCTTGTGAACAACAGAAATTTATTTCTGATGGTTCTGGAGGCTGGGCAGTCCAAGATCTAGGTGCCAGCATGATCACCTTCCTGGTTCATAGCTGATGCCGTCTTGCTGTGTCCTCACGTTATGGAAGGGGCGAAGGAGCTTTGTGGGGTCTCTTTTATAAGCTCACTAATCCCACTCTATCCTCATGACCTGATTTCTTCCCAAAGGACCTACCTGTTAACACCCTCACTTTTAGGGGAGGCCATCTAAGGGGAAGTGAAATGGATGGGAAATCTGGATTAAAAGGGATTTGAGAGACGTATGTGTGGACCTTGTTTGAATTTTCATTTGAATGAACCAAGTAGAAAAAGATTTTTTTTTTCGCACAAGACGAAATTTCAACACATGGAGTAATTGATATCAAGCAATCATTTTAAAATTTTTTTGGATGTGATGATGATATTGTGGTGGTGTCTTTTAAAAAAGAACTTACCTTTAAGAGATGCATGTGGAATTATTTATGGATGAAATGATACGATGTATAAGATTTACTTTAACAATGTTGTTTTTGTTGCCTTTGTGTTGAAAAGAATTCTCAAAGGATGTGAACCTCACTTTTTTTTGGAGTAGACATAGAGAATGGACGTGTGGACACAGGGAGAAGGGGGAGGGTGCCATGAATTGGGAGACTAGGTTTGACATAAATTGCACTCCTTGGTATTTACCCAAAGGAGTTGAATACTTATATCCACACAAAAATCTGCACAGGCATGTTTATAGCTTTATTCAAAATTGTCAAAACTAGGAAGCAACCAAGTTGCCGTTCAGTAGGTGAATGGATAAAGTGTGGTACATGCAAATGATGGAATATTATTCAGCAATGAAAAGAAATAAATTGCAAGCTACAAAAAATGTGGAGGAAATTTAAGTGCATACTTCTAAGTGAAAGAAACCAACCTGAAAAGGCCACATGCTGTATGATTCCAACTACATGGCGTTCTGGAAAAGGCGAAACTATGGAGACAATAAAAAGATCAGTGGTTGCCAAGAATTCAGGGGAATGGGGAGCAGGATGAATAGGTGGACACTTTCAGGACAATGAAACTATTCTGTATGATAAGGTAAAGGTGGTACAAGACATTATGCATTTATCAAAACCCATAGAACTATAAAACAGAGTGAACCCTAACATAAATTATAGACTTTCATTATTAATAATCAATATTGGTTCATCAGGTAAAACGAACTATACTAATGCAAGACATCAGTAATAGGGGAAATTGTAAAGAGGAGTCAAGAAGAGGGCATATGTGGAAACTCTTGGTACTTTCTACATTTTTTTCTGTAAACCTAAAACTGCTCTAAAAAAATGAAGGTAGTCCAAAGCAACAAATTTCCAGTTATAAGATAAATAAGTATTAGGGAGGTAATGTACAAGATGAGAAATAAAATTCACAGCTGTATGTTACATATGAAAGTTGAGAGTAAATCCTAAGAGTTCTCATCACAAGGAAGAACATTTTTTTTTCTATTTCGTTAATTTTGTGTCTATATGAGATGAGGAATGTTTACTAAACTTGTGGTAAGCATTTCATGATGCATGTCAGATCATTATGCTGTACACCTTAAATGTATACAGTACCGTGTCAATTATATCTCAGTAAAACTGGAAGAAAAAATCTAAAAAACAATAGCCACCTACATCAGCTGTGTACAGAAGTTATCAGTCATGAGCTATGACCTGTATTTAAAGTAATATAATTTTGTTTCTTGTTCCTGGGTTTTGTTTATAATGAACTGTTAGAAATTTATGGTGAAGATAACTGACGTTTACTGAGACGTATTCCATGGCTACACTTATATGCACGTATTTTGACTTGGTAGTTTATGATGTGAACAAAAGTGTTTTGTGCTTTATGGGTTAGTTAATATTGTCTTATGGAAGGAAAAAAAATCAGCTCAGCTATCATTTTCAGGAGTCTTGTTGGCATAGACATATGTTTTCTACCCATAAGCCTGAATGTGTATTCTTCTGACATATTTACTGTTTCTATAAACCATGGTATTCTTAAGCATTTCAGAAATGTGACTTCTATATTTATCCTCTGCTGATATATTATTTATAGCATAAACTAGTGTTGTAAGTTCTTAGAAAAATTCATATTGAAACAACTACAGATTCCCGAGACGCTATGTTAGATGCCAATCAGTGCTTTTATTAATTCCTAGAATTTTTTGAAATTAATCTTTTGTAGTCTGTTTTCTAGTGTTCTTCAGCCCTGTGTGATTTTACTCTCATTCATTTCATAGCTAAAAGAAAAACATTGGAAATTTGTAAAGTTCAAATGGCATGATATAGGTAATAAAATTGAGCAGCTACAAGTATTGATGATGCTTGTGGGGGAAGGGCTGAGCAGAGGAGGGTAGGATACATTCTTTGTTAAGTTTATTAACACTTTCTTAACTTTTTAGAAGTTTTATAAATGGTTATATGCAACTGATTCTTGTGCCTACAGCCATGGTAATTTACTTTTTCTTTTTAAAAAATATTTATTGCTTTATTTATTTATTTGGTTGCCCTGGGTCTTATTTGTGGCTCACTGGCTCCTTAGTTGCAGCAGGTGGGCTCCTTAGTTGGGGCACGCATGTGGGATCTAGTTCCCTGACAAGGGATCGAACCCGGGCCCCTGCATTGGGAGCACGGAGTCTTATCCACTGCGCCAACAGGGAAGTCCCAGTAGTAAACTTTTTTTGATGCCGTAACTATCAAAAACTGTGAGCAACCTTAGACTTTACCCCACTTGCAAGCTAACAAGTTAGCAGCCACAGTTTGGTGTATACTGGTAAAAACCTGAGACTCTGGGTCAGAGATGAAGGACAATTTATTACTCACAGCAGTAGCCAGAGTGCCAGTTTCCCGGACCTCCTTGCCTAGTGGATGATGGGAAGAGGGTCAGATGACAGCTTTTATGCTGTGGGTTTTAATACAGGGAGGAACCCAGAGCTTATGAATATCCAATTTTTTTTATAATGGGAAGTAAATGCTATGGAAGGAGATATTATCTTTATTTTGCCGGACAGTAAGGAAGCCTGTACTATGCTCTAGAGGAGACACTGTCTCTATCTTCCCAACTGTCTTGAGAAGATAGTGTGGAGCAAAAATAGTCGATACATCCCTCGCAAGACATAGACTCACGAGAGGCCCCCAGAGCATGACCTTTTGGCAATATCTATCCTTGATGAATTTGCACAAGAATACCTCACTCTGTTGGCCCCTCGGGTTAATGAGAACGACAGACACTCTGACCAGATCAGTTTATCTCATACAAAATTTAACCAAGGGCATTACCAGTCATACTCCAGGGCAGCAGGATGAGGCCAACCTGGGCTAGACCACTCACTAGTAATAGTCCCAGGGTCAATAAAAACATAGTAAGGTTCATCAAGGCCATGGTGGCCAGAGGGTGGCTTGAGTTCTGCCTACTGAACGGAGGCACATGTCCATTTCAGCTTCTGCATAGTTGGTGCTGAGACTGAAGAGCTGCAGCGGTTCGGTGGATAATGGGGATTTAGCTTAGCGGAGAGCTGCGTGAGCAGTGCCTTTGCTTCAGGTGGCAGGACGGGGGGTAAAGTTTACCCGGGAGGAGTAGCTGCCACTTTTCATGAAGAGCTGAGAGGTACAGTTTCTAGCCGGTCCTTAAATGTGCAGTTTCTCTTCTTATAGGAGGTTATTGGGCCCTCCCCACCTCGAGAGTCATTGAATCCGAGTTGATCCCTCCCTCAGTGGAAATACCAGGCCGGAGAGTCACAAGGTCGGGCGGTTAGTTTCAGCAAGACCCCAGTGGCAAGCTGAAAGCTGCCTTTTAGAAGGCAGGCAGTGGGTGACCATGGCACAGAGGTGATGAGTCTGAAACCCCAGGGTAGGTCTCCGGTTGGAGGCTGCTGCCCTTTGCTTGATGCTCTAATTAATAAAATCATCAGTCACAGAGGTTTTTAGGGTTGAGAGCATGCCACAGCTTGTTGGATGATGTTTCAACAGAGCCTTTTTGTTTGGGCTCAAAGGATGCTGGTTTGTAGATTAGCTGATATGAAGTACCACATAGAATGCTTAAGTGTGGCACCTACTCTTTTCAGAACCCAAAGAGTCACATAAGGTATTGGGCCCCCTTTTGGTGGCAGGGGACCGAAGATGTGCTTGACTGCCAGGGGGACTGAGCGTGAACCTGCCTACGTAATGCCAAGAAATTTAACTGGTGAGGGCTCTCAGATATCGTGAGGGTTTATAGGCCACCTTTGCAGGCGGAGGTACGATAACACCGCAGGACTGGGAGAGTGAGGCTTCTGACTTGGTCGCTAACGGGATCTCTTCTGTAGTGAAAACTTTGGATGTCAGAGGACTCTAAATCCTACCCCCCCCCCCCCCCCCCCCCCCCCCCCCCCGGTGGCAAGTAGCCTGAGGAGTTGAGGCTCCCCAGGGTGTGCCCGGCGGCCTCGCATGTGGGTGTGAGTTGGTCTTGGGGCCCAGGGGCCTGTGGAATAGAAAAGAAGGTGTTGGTCTCAGTCCGTGGAGGGCTCAGTTAGGGTCTCAGTGGCTGGAAGCAGCAGCAGCAGCAACTGGATTCAGGCTGCGCTGACCACGCTGGCCTCCAGCGCCGGTTTGCCTTTCCCACTGGCCACACGTGGCTGTTGGTTGCTGAGATCTTGCTTCTCTTCCTGGCCCTGCTGCCTTTGAGTCCTTCACGGAGGCTGTGATTAGGCTTCTCCTGGGACTCTTTTGTTTCAGCTGGACCACGACAGGGAGAATAGACAGAGCAATTTACATGTTTGACTAACACTTCTTTACCTGCCGCACTTTCTCACCTGGGTGAGTCACCTCCGGCACCTGTGGGACAGGGAAGTACAACAAGCATTATGCACAAAATTCCTACTTCACATTCAGATGCAGAAGCGACAGCAGCATACAGAAGAGCCCCCTGCAAGGTCTTAGCTTCAGAGGGAGACAGACGTTCTGTCTTTCAAGTCTCTAGACTGTACAAGGATCCTTGAAAAGATCATCCGAAACAAAGGCCGTCAGTGCTTCACTCACAAGATGGACAGAAATGCAAGCCCCTTCTGGAGAGCTGTCTCCAGCAGTAAGTGGCACGGATGCCGGTCACTTTGTACTGTGCTTGTGGTTTGGAGTTGTTCTCTCCGTCCTGTTTCATTGTCAATGTGATCGTGTCTATTTTATGTCTTCTCAACTTTGCCCGAGTTTTTTTTTTTTTTTTTTTTTTTTTTTTTGTGGTACGTGGGCCTCTCACTGTTGTGGCCTCTCCCATTGCGGGGCACAGGCTCCAGACGCGCAGGCTCAGCGGCCATGGCTCACGGGCCCAGCCGCTCCGCGGCATGTGGGATCTTCCCGGACCGGGGCACGAACCCGTATCCCCTGCATCGGCAGGCGGATTCTCAACCACTGCGCCACCAGGGAAGCCCTTTGCCTGAGTTTTGATTGACTGATGTTATTCTTTAACTTTTTATGTATCAGGGTTGTTACTTCAAAGCGATCCTGAAAAAGGCCAGTTTCCTGAGCTTGTCTGACTGATAGGCATTCAAATTTCCCTCCTCTTTGTCTTTCAGGAGCCCTGTCTTCTGGTTTCTTTTTTACTCACTGTGCCTTCTTGCTCTTCGCTCCTTTTAACACATCTCTCAGTGCAATTCTACAATATTCAGTAGAGGCTTTATATTTATTCATTTGCAAATAGGATTGAACATTTATTATATGGCAGTCACCTTCTAGGCCCTGAGGCTGCAGCAACAAATAAAACAGGTAGGACTCCCGCCAGCCGTGGATCTTCATACTCTGCGAGACGTGTGCTGAGTATTGCAGGTTGTTTAATCCTCACAACTGCTCCATTATCCCCCCTCCTCACTTGAGCTCTGACATCCCATGGTGGGTGGCCCTCTTCACCTTTGGCTCTGATGCTGCAACACCCTGTGCCCCTGAAAAGATACTCACATGTACGCACTTGCCAGGATCTGGCTCATCTGAATTATTCATGAAGAGGAAGAGAGTAATAAGTAAAAGTCTTTTTAAAGAGTACCTTACCTCACTTCCTTAATTTGTTTGTCCATTTTGTATCCTGTATATAGCATTTTTTAAGGAACATCATCCACAGTGTTCCTTAGAAATCAGTGACTCGGTAACCTCTGGAGGCCACAACCAAGTAGACACTGAACGGAAGTTACAGCTAGGTAGTTGTTCTTAGTGTAAAGTATTTTATTCCCCCTCTATTAATTAAAACAACTGCCATATTTAGTGAGATCTTTATATTTTTTTCAGGCCAAAGTGTGATCATCTTCTAGAAATTTTGCATTGTGCTAGTGATTCTGGGGCATGCCACAATTATTGCAAGAGGTGACAAATCCACTTGAATACCAAACGTTGCCTGTAAACTGAAGGGTTGTACATGCATGCCCTTGAGATAAAGTCATTTAAATGTTTCAGTGCTTGGCATTTTTTTTTTGTTGTTGTTATATGACTACGCCCAGTGAAAAGATAGTAAAAATACACATTTTTAATATTCAAAAGGATTTCTAAGAAATTAGTAAAAGTGTTCACCCCAGAGAGGGGAACTGGTTGGTAGGGGACTGGAAAGAATGACTAATGTTTCACTGTATATCCTATTGTATCTCTTAATATTAATTCCTAGTGCATTAAGTACCTACCCAAAAAATGAAATTAGAAAACGTCCTTAGGATTTTGATGAATTGGAAACAATTCCAGGTTACTTCCAAGAGCCTTTGCAACTCTTAGATCTATTGTTGATTATTCATGTCCAAAGGAAAGGAAAACACACACACTATTATTATAGAGAGTGGAACTTGTCATAGAATTCGGTATAATCATGCTAAGAAATTGACTACATTTCAAACCTTACATTGTTCTTGGAAGATCTTGAGTATATATTTACAGGATATTTTGAAATATCATGCTTTTAAAAATTTATTATTCCAGATTTTTGCAAGTCTGGTCCCACAAAAGGCACAGCAAACAGAAAATGTTTACTTAGCAAACAAAAGAAAACGATCTTTTTATACGAACTAGTGAAAGAAACTGGCCGTAGATTCTTGAGTTTACAGATATTTTATGGATTCACATTGTAAATCTGTCTTCAAAGAACAGAATTAAATTCTCTTTGTTCTGATATCTTTACCAAAAATAATAATGAGCACTATAGGTGTTCAATATGAAATGCCAACTGCTTAATGAATTTTGGACAAAGAGGTGAATGGAATGTAAAAGCAAAGCAGGAGTCTCACAGTTGGCTGACTGTGAACAAAATAACTTAGATAATTGAGTATATATTCGCTTTCAAAAAAGACATTAGAAACCTGTTACCAGATTCTCAGGAAAAAAAAACAACAACTACATCTTCATTTATGCTTAAGGAGTTTTTTTTTTTTTTAAATAATATCTTCCCCAAAGAGGAGAAATCTTGAGTTGTATTTTCTCTTAATTGTATTACATTAATTGTTAATATATTTCCTTATGCCTCTTTTCTCTAGTATTCCTACTTCTTTTTTTTATTAGTTATCTGTTTTATACATATCAGTGTATATATGTCAATCCAATTTCCCAATTCATCCCACCCCTCTTCCCTCCTTGGTGTCCGTACGTTTGTTCTCTACCTCTATGTTTCTGTTTCTGCCTTGCAAACCGGTTCATCTGTACCATTTTTCTAGATTCCACATATATGCATTAATATATGATATTTGTTTTTCTGTTTCTGACTTAGTTCACTCTGTATGACAGTCTCTAGGTCCACATCTCTACAAATGACCCAATTTCATTCCTTTCTATGGCTGAGTAATATTCCATTGTATATATGTACCACATCTTCTTTATCCATTCATCTGTTGATGGGCATTTATGTCGCTTCCATGACCTGGCTATTGTAAATAGTGCTGCAGTGAACATTGTGGTACATGACTCTTTTTGAATTATGGTTTTCTCAGGGTATATGCCCAGTAGTGGGATTGCTGGGTCATATGGTAATTCTATTTTCAGTTTTTTAAGGAACCTCCATACTGTTCTCCATAGTGGCTGTATCAGTTTACATTCCCACCAACAGTGCAAGAGGGTTCCCTTTTCTCCACACCCTCTCCAGCATTTGTTGTTTGTAGATTTTCTGATGGTGCCCATTCTAACTGGTGTGAGGTGATACCTCACTGTAGTTTTGATTTGCATTTCTCTAATAATTAGTGATGTTGAGGAGCTTTTCATGTGCCTCGTGGCCATCTGTATGTCTTCCTTGGTCATATTTCCTACTTCTTGGTCATTTTGCCTTTTACTTGAGGTTTCCTTAATCTGTTACATCTATAATGACATTTGCAAAGGCTATTTTGTTGTTTATTAGTTGTATTGTTTATTAGTTGTTTAACTTGTCTGTCTCCTCTCTCTTTCTTCATTACTTTTTTCCTTCCTCCCTTCCTTGCTTTTGTTATCCTCATAATATCCTCAAATCTCTGAAGGTATCTGTTAGAGAAGCTCTCATTTTCATCCTTGCATATCATCTTCAGGTGGTTGTTCTGTAATTCATTGATTTTTTTTTTTCTTTAATATTCTTACTTAAGTATCTTTGAACTTTTAAAAAGATACATTTAGTAAAGAAAGACTTCCTGGGTTGCTTTAGGCTGGTGTAGATTTCCTTTGTGGTTATATGGGCTATTTTATCCATACAGAGTCTTCCTTAAAGGAAATCTTCTCAAAGGCAGGCCTCATGATTGGAAATGGATACATTGTAGAGGACAGGTGAATTTTTATTGCTAGCTGTGGAGTTTTTGAGACCATCCCTATTAAATATCCCTGAGTGGGGCTCAAGGGCATAAGAATTTACTCTCTTCTCTACTTCTTTCAAATAAATAGTTTTAAATTTAAATGAATCAATTTTATAATTAATTTTATTGAGATATAAGTTTAAATTCAAGACAGTTGGTGGTAGTGATATGTTGAGAAATGTGTGGACGTTATTGAACTCTTTAGATTAAGACTAATTTTGGTGAAAAATTTTAGGATAGATTTGGCCCTGAGGCCACACATGCCAGTCTTATTAGGTTTGTTCTTAAACGTTTTTATTTTACTTATTTCTCTCACACAACCTTATGTTGATCATCTGTCTCCTGCTAGACTTTAAGATGTCTGAGGGCAGGTACAAGGTTTCTATCTCAAGTGCTTTTGTGCCAAGCTCATAAAAATGCCAAGCACAGGGCTTCCCTGGTGGCGCAGTGGTTGAGAATCCGCCTGCCGATGCAGGAGACACGGGTTCGTGCCCTGGTCCGGGAAGATCCCACATGCCGCGGAGCAACTAAGCCCGTGAGCCATGGCCGCTAGGCCTGCGTGTCCGGAGCCTGTGCTCCGCAACAGGAGAGGCCACAACAGTGAGAGGCCCGCATACCGCAAAAAAAAAAAAAAAAAAAAATGCCAAGCACAGTAAAAGACGTGTTGTATAAATAGATAGATGAGAAAACTGAGGCCCAGAAACTGAATTTTAGGAAGCTTACAGATACATAAAGAGCGTTTATTATTTGCTGAGAGCTGCAGATAAAGATGTCTTCCAGACTTTATGAAGCCCAGGTTCATTAATTATGGCAGAAATGGAACTCAAGTCCAATATTTTATCTGTGGCTACTTCACCTTGCTCTACAAAGTAGAATTAATGAGAAACTGGAAGGGTTGTAATAGGTCACTCTATTACATTTTGGGGTTAGACTCAGTTCTTTTGTCTTAGTGAGACTTTCCCATTTGGTAGTCAAAGATAAAGATTAGGTCTGTGATTTCTTTTATGTTGTTTCATGGTTCCTAATATACATGTTTATCAACTCCTATGTTTCCCTCCGTCTCTCCCTGGTCTGCCCTCCTTTCCTTGGTCTGTCCCAACAGAAATAATATATTTTACCCGGGGATGACCCTACACCAGTTTTTCTTTCTGTTCCATAATCAATACGTCTGTTTTGCCATTAAGCCTAATTACTGCATCTTACTCTTTCTGCCATAGATATTACCCCCAATTTTTCAGACTCATTTGAGCTTCTGTTATATATAGCTTTATCAAGATCTTTTATAGCTATTCTTCAATTTTTCAGTCATAATTACCTCATTAAAATTGCTGACCACAAACTTCTGTGTTTTCTCGTGCTTGATTCATTGTCTACTACTCTTTTTGCCTCTCTCTTGATAAAAATTGTACAGAAAAAGGAGGAAGTCCTTGCATGTATAAGCATGCCCACTATAAAAGTGTTTTATTTTCACTTTCTCCCTCTTATCTAATAGGTGTTAAAGAAAAAAAATTCCAGCTATTAAAGAAAAATAATCATTCAATAATACTAGTTAAAGCACAGTAAGGAAGGCTTTGTTCAAGGGGGAGGGGTCATGGTAGTAGGTGTAGGACCACCTCTGTGGGGTCCTGCAGTGGGAGAGAGATTGAACTCAGTGGGCAAGTGCGAATTTACAGCCAAGGAGCAGCGTCAGTGGATGGAGAATTATTAAGAGGAAACGTCAGGGGGTGAGGGGGGGATTCTGGCCAAACCAACCTGACAGGATTCTTGCTGAAAGCAGGCCAGGGTGACTATAGACATTACCAGGGGGATGGTGGAGGAAGAGGAGCCCCATCAGATACTGAGCAGGGCAGGTGGCAGTGGCCGGGGGGAGGGTACTTAGCAGGACTCATGCTAAAATTGGACAATGCAGAGATAGACAAAAAGTTAGGTGTAGTTGAAAAAGAGTTCAGGATAGCCTGCATAGAGTTTGGTCAGTGAGAGAATCTTTGTCTCAGATGGTGTGCCATTTGCATCTGGAGACTGTTTTTATTTTCTTGCTTGTTTGGATAACTTCAAGTTCTTGTAGGTCTATTTTGGTTCAAAGCAACATATATATATATATATATATATATATATACACACACACACACACACACATATATGTATATATACATCTATGTATATATATGTGTGTGTATGTATACACACATATAAACACATGTATATAACATATAAACATATATAGTAGTTCTTTTGTATTTGAAGAAAATCAGGGTTGATCTTGAGCTTTATATTAGCTGATGTGTTCTGTTCATTGCTGATTTCAGATACAGTGTGCCTTGAGATTAATTGGCCATGTAGTAGTATAGAATAGTATATAAATCAACTATAATATGAAAATCCACGGTAACCATAGTAACTACTGTTACCTATGGTGAGTGTCTACTCAAGTAGTCTATGAAGGTAAAATTCTTTTGTTTTCGTGGAAACCTTTCTGCATTTGTTGGGCCCCTATGCACTAAGTCATATCTATGTGTGAAGTAATTTGTATCTCCCATGCATTCTTTGCATGTTCTTTATTTTAAAAAAAATGTAAATATGCAGTTTCTCATGAAATATTGACATACCAGGGGGTTTAGGAATGACCCATTTTTCCAGTTTATTTGGTACTTTATTTTTTTAAAAGTAATTTAATATTTATTTATTTAGTTTTTGGCTGCGTGGGGTCTTTCCTGCTGCGTGCAGGCTTTCTCCAGTTGCAGCGAGCGGGGGCCGCTCCTCACTGCAGTACACGGACTTCTCATTGCGGTGCCTTCTCCTGTTGCAGAGCACGGGCTCTCGAGCTGGCGGCCTTCAGTAGTTGTGGCACGCAGACTTCAGTAGTTGTGGCTCGCGGGCTGTAGAGCGCAGGCTCAGTAGTTGTGGTGCACGGGCTTAGTTGCTCCGCGGCATGTGGGATCTTCCCGGACCAGGGCTCGAACCCGTGTCCCTTGCACTGGCAGGCGGATTCTTAACCACTGCGCCACCAGGGAAGTCTTGGTACTTTATTTTTTAAAAAATGGTTTAAAACACCTTTTTTTGTTAAAAATTTTGTTTTAGATACTATTTTAGATTACTTTTTTTAAAAAAAGGAAGCCATCTACATACACAGAATTTCGAAGCAAACCAATAGTTATTCTGTGTATTTGTGGTTGATATTTATTGAGCTGGTACTTTGCGCTCCATCTTGTCTGAGGCTCTTTGAAAGAAGCTTAAGACCCTCTGTTCTTCAGAAGCTTTCACTCTTGCACACCCTCTAGCTTTTCTTTTTCCATGGGGTTTTAGAGACTGACTTTTCTGTCACATTATATAACCTTCCTAAAATTGGGATAACACCCACAATCACCGTCAGCCAGGTGGCCATCCATGACCTAGGTGTATCATTCTTTGGGTCATTATGATAAAGGCTGGCTTAGATTCAATGAAATATTACTTAAAAGATCAAAATAGTATACTCATTTTATATAATTTGGGAAACAATTTTAAAAGGTTGATAAAAGGAAACGTAGTAATATAAAGAAGCTTTGTTAATATTGGTAATCAGGAAAATTTAAGACCCTGAGACGACAGGACTTTTAAATGCCGAAGTCTCCACCAAAATTGCCCTTTTTCCTTGAGATTCCTTTAATTGTCACGTCTGTTTCCTGCTTCTTCAAAGGTTCGTAAGGCAGCCTGTGATTCTGCTGGAAACTCAGTGGCTGTTGATAGGTTACTGAGAGTCTCCCACTTAGCCTTTTCTGAGTGTTTTCTAAATCAAACTCCTGGTCTCAAATCAATTGGAGTTTCTCCTCTTCCTGGTGCCTCCAGGAAGACACCCTTACAAATGGAGATTTTTCCTTATAAATGTCGGTGTTTCTTCTGAAGGGTTAAGAACTATTTGGTTTTCAGAGCTTTTTCCCTGTGTGCTGTTCCTGAGAAAATGACCAGCTGAAAATAATTCGTATGCCAAAGAGACCTGTGTTGGGGCGGCAGACTCTATTCCCCTGCATAGCGGTTAAATAAAATAGTGCATATACGATACTTTGATTTGTAACTTGCGTGTTTTTTTAATCCTTGTATTCAGTGATCGTGTATGGAGCATCTGCTCTGTGCCAGATACCAACAGTGAGTAAGACAGAACTGAGTGTCCTCTTTGAGCTTTTTTCCTAGTGGGGGAGGATCTAAGTACTTGGTACATAATAAGCATTCGGCAAATGTTACCTCATCGTGTAAGAAGTTACTGTATAACACCGTTTAACAGTAGAGCTTGCCCTAAGATAAAATCACGGCAACTTATTATTCTCTTTGGCCTGACAGTACTTGGGGAAAGGAGAGTTCTAATTATCTCCTCATACATCCCTGCAACGGCTCCTGCTTCATCAGGGCTCAAAAGAAGGAACTGCCAAGAGTTTCAGATGACAGCTTGCTGTGCTGGCACTTACTATTCAGATGCTAATGGATAAATTCTTTGGCTTTTATACTTGGGAGCAGATTGTATCGGTCTTCTTTAGATTTCATTCATAATCTTATTCACAAATTCCTTTTAGCTTGTTAGAGAGGTCTGTAATTTTAGGATCATGAGTTGATTAACAAAAACAATGTTAAGAACGATTTCATTTTAACGTCAGTGTGTCAAGTCTAAAGAAGACATTCACAATCTTACAGCTATCTGGAACACCTTGACATCGCTCTAAGCAATAACGCCAATAATAGCCGTATCATTTTAAAAAAACCAACAGGGGCTTCCCTGGAGGCGTAGTGGTCCGGAGTGCGCCTGCCGATGCAAGGGGACACGGGTTCGTGCCCCGGTCCGGGAAGATCCCACATGCCGCGGAGCGGCTGCGCCCGTGAGCCATGGCCGCTGAGCCTGTGCGTCCGGAGCCTGTGCTCCGCAACGGGAGAGGCCACAACAGGGAGAGGCCCGCGTACCGCAAAAAAAACCCAAAAAACAAAAAACCCAACAACAACAATTATTTGAGTCTTTAGAATCTCCAGCTGAAATTATCGGGGAAGGGAAAATGGTGATCATTATAACTTAAAATGGCCTAAAATATATTTTACTTTGGGGCTGCCACTTCGGTCTCTCTAGGTTTTTCTACTGCCATTATCTCTGTTAAAAGATAAACGGAGGCACATTAAAATTTGCAAGAGTTTATTTGAGCAGACATTTATTTGAATCAGGCAGCCCGTGATTAGTAGTTAGTGATAGGCTGTTCTTAAATTTCATTTTCTCGGGTGACGGTATATTGATAGTTGACTGTGGTGTAGGTTTGCATTTGCTTACACAGGCTAAGAAGGCATTAGAGCCATGCCAGTCTCATGACCTCCTTGTTTAACACACCTCTTTCTCCCCGTTCACAGCATTGGCTGTTTTTTGTGTGTGTTTGACCCCTTTCGGCATTTGATTTTTTCTCTGCCTGGAATGCCCTACCTCTTCTGCCCGGGGCATTCATACTCACCTTGCTGACAGCTGGAGTGCATCTTCTGTGACACCCCTGTCCCCCTGGGGGATTTTTGTTTCCCCTCCTGTGGGATTTCACTGTTTCAGCACATTGGGTTTGGTTTGTTTAATCTGTTGTTCTTTGCAGTATTTTGGGACTTATTTTCCTCATTGGCCACAAAACATGAATAGCCATCTTAATATCATCAGCTCTTTCATGGCATCACAGGGAAATAATGGCTTTTAAATATAAACATTCGTTTGTGTCAGAAAAGCAGAGAACAGTATGATCATTCTCTGTTAATACCCTCGTGTCTTTTATCCTGGCATCTTAATTCCATGAACTTCAACTGATTTATTTATAAACTTCATACAACTCACAAATATTCATGATGTTGGTGTAAAATAACAGGAAGGGTAGCTTAAATACAGGTTTTAATTGCAACCATGAATTGTAAGATGCACCATTTTTAAAGGTGCCATTTTAGGGGGAAAAAAAGACAAACTCTGACACAGTGCGAAGACACCACTGATTCTAAAACACATTTTGAATGCATCCTAAACTGCATTTTAGAAATGCTAAAATGTACAAAAATGTTCATTTTTAAATCGGTGAAATGTGGTCATGTTATACCTTCTAAAAAGATTTAAGAACTTCATTGAGGAACAAAATGTAAAATTGGTTTCCATTTGGTTTCCTTTCCTTCATTTGCCTTTTGGTAGATGTGTGTATCTCCCCAAATCATTAATGAGCAGGGAAATCATCAAATGCCAGATGGCTGGAAGATGGAGGACTGATTGTTCAGAGGATCTGGGCACCCATCAGATTACCTAATCTGCTTTCATAATATTAGACATAACCTACAAATAAAGTAAGAGAGTTGTGAGTAGAGAGTTGATTAGTCACGCATGTTCATAAAAGTTTAGAATAAATTCTCATCATGTTTGAAAAACTTTGAATTACAAGACATTTTATGAGAAACACTGCAAGTTGCCCTGAAAAAGGATTTGAAGCTAAAACTAACATTGGATGCATATTGAGAAATGAGTTATTTTGCTTCAGAATCTCATGTGATTGCTCGCTACAAAGGTTAGTTGTAAGAGCATGAAGATTAGTTGCATTTGACTTGATTCAGCTAATATGTCAGGGTTCGTCATGTGCTTGGTGGAGATAAGGAGACCCTGGTAATGGTGTGGTTATTCTCCAGGTTTCTGCCAGCTTTTTACATGCTGTACTTTGGCAGCTTGTTGATTGTTTTGTATTAATGAAGTCATAGAGGACTGTGGGCATGGCACCAACTCTCCTACTTGGAGCTACTGTGTAGTGGAATGGGCAGTGGACTCCATGATGAGAGGTCTAAGTCTAGCCTCACCTCAACTTCTGGCAACAATGAACTGTTTAAATTTTAACTATCTCGGGCTTCCCTGGTGGCGCAGTGGTTGAGAGTCCGCCTGCCGATGCGGGGGGCGCGGGTTCGTGCCCCGGTCCGGGAGGATCCCACGTGCCGCGGAGCGGCTGGGCCCGTGAGCCATGGCCGCTGGGCCTGCGCGTCCGGAGCCTGTGCTCCGCAGCGGGAGAGGCCACAGCAGTGAGAGGCCCGCGTACCGCAAAAAAAAAAAAAAAAAAAAAAAAAAAATTTTAACTATCTCACTGGGCCTTGAGTTCTTTGGATGTTGACTTCTTTTTGATGATGAGGATAGAGCAGTCTGTTACTTCTATAATGCCATCGAAATAGAATTCGGTTTGTAGCTGGTTTAGAACTGGACCATATACTCCATTAAGTGAGGGGCATGAATATTGAGCTTTCCCTGGTTTGTTCTTTACAGTAAAAAAAAAAAAAAATAAATAAATAAATAAAAGTTCCAGGGTTGTGTTTCTGTTCATACAGGGTATGGTGACATTAGAAGCAATTTTGTAAGACACAAACTCTTACAGATTAATTGGGAAGAAATAGACTCACAGACATAGAAAACAGACAGTGGTTACCAAAGGGGAAAGCTGGGTGGGAGAGGGATAAATTAAGAATTTGGGAACATACACACACTACTATGTATACAACAGGTAACCAAGGACCTACTATATAGCAGGGAACTATATTCTATAACTTGTTACAACCTATAATGGAAAAGAATCTCAGAAAGAAATATAGATAGATAGATAATCTGAATCACTTTGCTGTACACCTGAAACACAACATTGTAAATCAACTATACTTCAATAAAAATTAAAAAAATAATAAATTGATAAAAGGTTAATTGGGAAGAAATTTGGAAAGCCGTAAAATTATGACGGTTAGGTTTTTTGTACAAGTGTGTATGGTTAATTGTAGGGTACCTATTTTAATGATAACAGGAAACAGCACAGTGAGTGGTTTTAAAAGTTTATGTTAGAAACAATTATTTCATGACTTCTTTGTGCCAGGGCCTAGGCTAAATTTTGAAGAGAAAAGGGATGAGTGAATTATTTTTTCTACATGCCTGAAGTGTATCAGCTGTTGTTGAGTAAGAAGCATATAACAATTATTAGCAGAAGGAATTAAATATTATGGTTTTTAGGTGAGAATGATTAATGGGGGGGGAAAGGGAGAGAGGTTGGAAAAAAGAAAGTAAGATATTTTCTCTAAGTTGTGAAAGATGAGAAAGTCCTTGCCAGGGGCAAAAAGCTGTGTTTGTTGAGTATTTATTTACTTTGTGTCAGGCACCATACTCAGATATGTGTTACATCTCCCTGAATCTTCCATACTTTTGTGGGCTCAGAGTTGTTAAATCAGCTACTCAAATACCACAGACCACACAGCCAATAAATAAGTGACAAAACTGGGATTTGAACTAGGTTGTGAGATCCCACAGCCCATGTTCTCAACCACTGTACTCTTCTAGAGGGCGCTCGAGGCAGCGGGAAAGTCACGCACAAAGACCTGAAAACTGTGCAAGTGCCTGCTGTGTTTACATCATGGTGAACAAGTCTAGACTAGCCTAGACTAGAGCCTCCACTGGCTGAGAGGTAACGAGTCTCTGACACAGTCCCCTGCCAAACAGGATATGCTGTTTAGTCATTGATTGGATCGATGTTGTTGGGCACTTACTGGGTGCCAGGCGTTTTGCATGGTGCTGGAGGGTCAGAAATGAGCACAAGGCTTTGCCTTCAAAACCCAAGTCTAGTTAGTGATACCATTATTTTCAGGTATGATTTCTTTGTGCATTTGCCTAGAAAATTCTTCATGCAGTCTTTAGATAAATTTATCCATTTTTGTATTTTATAGTTTTAGAACTGTGTTTAAATACTTAGGTCTATATATATATATATATACACACTGTAAACACATATACATGTATACCCACATGCTGTATAGATGTAATTTCATAACTCTTTTACAATTAATTTTAGTGTGTGATATGAGGCAGGGACTTAATAGCATCTTTATCTTCAATTTTCTTAAGGAGAAGACCCCTTCATTTTCCCTATTGAATTACTGCTGCTTTGATATTCTAGGTTGTTCATAATTTCAGGGCTCCAACTTTTGGCTTAAAAACTGCATTGTGCATGCTGATAAAATTCTTTATTAAGTTCTATAAACAAATATTAAATGAATTTGTGAACAAATGAACAAAAACGCAGATTGCTTTCAGTGGTACGTGCCTGGTGCTGCTTCCTCCCTCTCCTCAACCTTACCCACTTATGTCAACTTTATCTTTTCTGATAGAAACGTCATTTTGAGGTCTAGGCCTGCATGTTCTCAGTTTTCTAATCTGATTTAATGTGCTGTCTTGGCTCACAAATTTCCCCTTTTACCTCCTTTTAAAAATGCTTTTAAATAACAGACTTGATTTAAGAATTTATATGACAGGCAAATGCAGAAAAAGTTAATGATTTCCTTCTCCCCTTCTTATTCTCATTCTCTGAAGATAATTGGTTTTAACATGTTATACTTTTTTTCTTGTTCATTTCTGGTAACTACTGATGAAGAGAAATGTTCCATGTGAGAGAACTATGAAAATACTAATAGAATTGGGAATTGGGACATGGGTAAATTCTTAAGGTTAACATTGATTTATAAAAATCTTACCGTAAGCTTTGAAGAACAAATATTTTCTGAGTTCTCTACAGCATATTTTGGTGGAGGAAAAAACTCTCTATTTTGCGCTTTGAAACAGAATAAATCACATCTCTCTTTGCTGTCCTGAGAATCCTGTTGTCTCTTTTCCTAGCTTTTTGAAGGACTTTTAAATCCACTTGGTCTAATTAGCGTAAATTACTTGATAATTTTGGGAGGAAAGAAAGCTAGAGAGTGTTACACAAATTATCTGCACTTAATTCTTTCTCTGAAACCTAAATACTCTGTTACTTTAGTGACTCTTTGTTATGTTCTAGTGTGGTATTTAAAGATTGTTGGCCATCCTCTTATTTGGGGTGGCGGACATTGCCTGGAGGGTTCTTTTCTTTCCATCAGTTAAACTTGTTTATTTTACTTTTTTCTTTTTTAATAATATAAGCTCAGGGTACAAAATTCATAAGAAAGATTAACAGATAAAAAGTAATGCTCCCTTCTGTTTTCGTCCTCCAGCTGACAGTTTTCTTCTTTCACGTTCTTGGCATTTGCAAAAATACATGTATATTTAAAAATTTTTACACACATGGTTGTGTAACATATCCATTTATTTGCTTTTTCTACTTATTTTTATCTCGGAGGTTTTTCCACAATAAATAATATAGAGCTGTTCCACTGTCTGGGACATAGCAAAGGCCACCACTAATGGATTGTTTTCATTCTTTTTCTATTAAAAAAACAAAAAACAAACCCTTTGGCTACCCTTGCTTATAGACTATTTTGTGTAGCTATCATTCTATGAAAAAAGAAAAAAGGAGTAGTAGAGAAATCTGACCTTTTCTGTTTACTTCACCTGGACCTGGATCTGATTAACGCCGCTAAGCTGTTGTGTGTCAGAGTGCTTACCTGCGACCTAGTGCACATCATTTATTGGTGTCAAATATCTGCCTACTGACTGCAGGCATTCCTCTTGAATTCTTTAAAGCCCACAGTGCTCATGGGATAAAAATGTTCACCTACCCTGAGGTTAGTAAGATTTCCACTTGTGTGGGTTTGACTCTTGATATGGTATAATCAGAATTAGTTCATGGTACACAGTTCTTCTGAGTTTAAGTCGATGTATTTTCTTCTCTCAAAAGAGGCAACAGGGCTTCCCAGGTGGCGCAGTGGTTAAGAATCCATCTGCCAATGCAGGGGACACGGGTTCGAGCTCTGGTCTGGGAAGATCCCACATGCCGTGGAGCAGATAAGCCCATGTGCCACAACTACTGAGCCCGCGTGCCACAACTACTGAAGCCTATGTGCCTAGAGCCCGTGCTCCACAACAAGAGAAGCCACCACAATAAGCCCACACACCCCAATGAAGAGTAGCCCCCACTCGCTGCAACTAGAAGAAAGCCCAGGTGCAGCAATGAAGACCCAATGCAGCCAAAAAAAAAAAAGAAAAAGGAAACATAAAAACTTCTGTTTTATTCAGAAGTCCTTTGATGCCTTGGTAGTGTAATCACTGTCAATTTAAGAAGGCAGTTGAATGTGTTTAGTAAACTCTGAAACTCCAAATAGAAGTCCGTTTTCTCCTTACAAACTATAGGTCTCCGAGAGCACCATTCTGTGGTTTGAATGTGTCCCACTTTAGCTTGATTTGGACTTATTTTGATTATTAGTATGGGTGTGACTCTTGAGTCAATCCTCTTTAATGAGTATTAAAAAAGAAAAGGTCTCCGTGTTGTCGTCATTTATTCATAGTTTTGTTACGAGACTGTAGCCCACCACGTTTGGATGCGCGTGCATCCCCCAAACGGTTCTCACCACAACTGAGCAAATGCAAGCAGGACGTCTCGAGAAGGTATTAAAAGGGAGTGTTGACTGGCAGGTTGAACCTCTTTGAACTCCTTTGCCCTATTGCTGGCGGGTGAAAGGGCTTCTGCGGTTTTTCTCGGAGGTGGTTGGAAATGGATTGGGGTTGCAGGAGTAGCCTAAGGGTAACACTTAGGCCCTTTGTTGGTTTTAGAAGCACGTGCCACACTTACCTGGATTCTGCTTTCAGAAAACGTTTTGAACTGACTTTTCAAGTGCGAGAGCACTATTTTGGACCCAGCTGTCAACACGTCAAAACCAGTGTGATGGACTAAAATTTTTAGTACTTGATGATGAATCCTTCGGGTTATGACATCACATCTGGAGGTTGCTGGGCAATGATTGATTTTCTTGATTGATGGAGAATGTGGTTTACGGTGGCCCAGGTCAGCCGGGCCAGGGATAGTCGATGGAGCAACTGTGAGCTCCGTCAGCAACTTGAAGTGTCAGTGTGCCAAGTGCCTTCTTTTGGGTTACAGTGAGGGTGTGATTCGTGGGAACAAGAATATGGCTCACCTTGGCAAGGCTGCCTTCTTCTCCTTTTATGTCCAGAAAGACTCAAAACATAGTCAGACTTTCCCTCCCTTCCCTATTCCCCCTACTTTTCACACAGTAGAAGCTTACGAGTTTTAAAATACGAACTGTTCTTTTTCTGAGCTAGCATGCATTTCTGGCATTTGTGGGTTCCTGTGAGAATTTATTGGGGCATTTTGTTTTTAGTGGCATAGTGTTTAATATTAGGACTACCAAACCTGGACGCACCCATTCCTGCTGCATCATGGGAGCTAATGCTCTTAGACGGAAATCGATTTAACCCAGTCAGAATCTGTTTACACTTTCAGCCTGAAAGTTTGAATGACAATGATTAGGTATATGCCCAGGTCTGTAGGACTCATGGGATATTATTACATGGATCTCTTTATTTTCCCTAAATAGGTGCTAAATGTAAACACCCATTTAGGTTTTTTTTTAATTAAAAAAAATTTTTTTTTTCTCTTTTTTTTCCATTTAGTTTTAAAAGGCTTAATCTGTTCTCACAGAAAATGTTTCCAAACTCTTTTGTAGTTTGCGCTTTTTTTTGTAGTTGCGCTTCTGTGGACCACCTCCAGTTCCTCCCTCCCTCCCTTCTTTCCTATGGTCAAAACACCATTTCGCTGTTTTAAGGCAAGATGATTGGTTTTTGTTGCTGTCTTCTCCAGTACCCTTCCTGGAACATTTTGTATAGTATTCATTTAAGAGTAGTATTCAGGGTCCCAGGACGTAGAAAGGGTCACTGTGTTTTATGAGGGTGTTGTTTCATTCTGTGAGGAATTGTACTGGGTATGGAGCCATTGGTCTCTGGGCAAATTTATTGTAAATGGGCATAGAGTCAGAGTTGGATGAGCTGCTCAGCAAGTATGTATTGAGTGCTTTCTATGCACGTGAGGAGTAAGCAGCAGAGAAACCTGAGAAGGCGTGGCCTGTCAGATAGGAAGAGCAACACGAGCTGGTGTTTTCTGCGAAGTCAAGGGAAGAATATGATTCAAGAAGGATGTGAGAAGTGATCTCCTCGGTTATGCTACTGAGATGCTTTTGCAAGATGAGGATTGAAATTTAGCTGTTGAATTTTACAACAGGAGGTCATCAGTGCACCTGGCAATAGTTATTTCCAGGAGGCAGTGAGATCAAAATCTCACTGAAGTGAGTGTTGCTGAAGACTGAAGCAGAGAGGTGGGGCGGGGGGAACCTGAAGATGATGTAGAAGAGGGACCATGTCACTTATCATCGAAACCAGGACAACTTGTCCATGGAAGGGAGCACAATTTATTATTACGTTGGTGTAACCAGGGTGTATGGAATGGTCATGCTTAGTGGGGGCGGGCAAGAGAGATTTCTCAGGAAGTATCTGTTTATGTCTCCTCTTTGTTTACTTTCTCTGAAGCAATTTCTTACATATGGCTTTCTTATATATGGCTTACCAATTCTTAGTCCATTAGTAATTTGATTTTGTAATAGACTTTGGTATGGAATATTTGTTCAGAGCTTTTTAATAGTTGTGCTTTGTCTGCATGCAATTTATTTCCTCAAAGAACGAATTGACTTGACAGTTTTGATTTTCCTATGCACGTTTAACAAAAAATACTGCTCTTATATATAGAAGTTTGTGCAATATAAAAATGAAATTCAGTGCCCTAGAGTTTTCATTGTTTAATTGAAATACATTAGGGATGAGAGAGTCATAATAGTCATTGGTCCTCTGACAAAATAGCTGTTATATATAATGACAGGCATATGTTTTGGCTAATATAGATTTTATCTGAGTTCCAGTATTTTTTTTTTTTAACATCTTTATTTGAGTATAACTGTTTTACAATAGTGTGTTAGTTTCTCTTTTACAACAAAGTGAATCAGTTATACATATACATATGTTCCCATAACTCTTCCCTCTTTTGTCACCCTCCCTCCCACCCTCCCTATCCCACCCCTCTAGGTGGTCACTAAGTACAGAGGTGAACTCCCTGTGCTATGCGGCAGCTTCCCACTAGCTATCTAATTTACATTTGGTAGTGTGTATATGTCCCTGCCACTCTCTCACATCGTCACAGCTTACCCTTCCCCCTCCCCATATCCTCAAGTCCATGCTCTAGTAAGTCTGAGTTTTATTCCCATCCTACCACTAATCTCTTCATGACATTTTTTTTTTAGATTCCATATATATGTGTTAGCATACGGTATTTGTTTTTATCCTTCTGACTTACTTCACTCTGTATGACAGATTCCCCAGTATTTTTTTTAAACGGAGATCTGAAACCCTAGATAACTTGCTAATGCATTTCAAGGAATTATTTTTCTATTGTAAATTGTCTTATTTCAATGTATTTTCATTTAGAGCAGTGGTCTTCAAATCCTGTTTGATCACTTACCATATCAGTTAAAGAAAAAGCAACCAATTATGTTTATTTATTTTAAAAAATTACAAATAATTATTGTGAGATATATATACACATTTTTCAGAAAATAGCAATTAAAAAGAGTGAGATAAAGATGAAATGAACAGTATTTTAAAATGTTGCTATTTATGATGGCTTTCTGCTATCATTTGCTTGAGGCACTGGACCAGTGGTTCTCAATTTTGATTACCAATTAGACTCTCTTATAATGCTTATAAAAAATCATGACACACAGGCCCTATGGCAGATATATTGAGACAGATTCTCTAGGATAGGAGATTGGCTCTTTTGTTGTTGTTTTATCTTTCATTCTGACATACAGTGAAGTTGAGATCACTGTTCTGTATACTTTAATGGTAGATTTATCATTTGTGGTAATTGACGTAAATCCAAAATTCATCTTTTTTCTTTGTTTATTCCTCCCTCCTTCCTTTTTTTCTTCTCTCCTCATCTGTTTCCCTCCCCCTCCCCCTCCCCCTCCCCTCCCCCTCCCCTCCCCCTCCCCCACCCCCTCCCCCTCCTCCCCCTCCCTCCCCCCTCCCTCCCCTAAGTTGTTTTTTTTTAAATTAATTAATTTATTTTTGGCTGCCTTGGGTCTTCATTGCTGTGTGCTGGCTTTCTCCAGTTGCGGTGAGCGGGGGCTACTCTTCATTGCGGTGCGCAGGCTTCTCATTGCGGTGGCTTCTCTTGTTACAGAGCACGGGCTCTAGGTGCGTGGGCTCCGTAGTTGTGGCTCGTGGGCTCTAGATTGCTGGCTCAGTAGCTGTGGTGTACAGGCTTAGTTGCTCCACGGTTTGTGGGATCTCCCCAGACCAAGGCTTGAAACTGTGTCCCCTGCATTGGCAGGCAGATTCTTAACCACTGCGCCTCCAGGGAAGTCCCTGAACTTGTATTGTTTAACTAGTCCTTAATCTTCAGAGGGCCTGTTTGCTTTTTTAGCTCAAGACTGATGATTTGACATCATTAAAAAAAAATAATAATAATTAATTAATTAATTTATGGCTGTGTTTGGTCTTCGTTTCTGTGCGAGGGCTTTCTCTAGTTGCGGCGAGCAGGGGTCACTCTTCATCGCGGTGTGTGGGCCTCTCTTGTTGAGGAGCACAGGCTCCAGACGCGCAGGCTGAGTAATTGTGGCTCACGGGCCCAGTTGCTGCGCGGCATGTGGGATCTTCCCAGACCAGGGCTCAAACCTGTGTCCCTTGCATTGGCAGGCAGATTCTCAACCACTGCGCCACCAGGGAAGCCTCTGACATCATCTTTAAATTTTTCTCTTCTGTCATGAACTTGGACCTTTGTACTTAATTCAAGGTTTCCAGGCAACTTGGAGTACTTTGGGTTTCACACATCCAGGATCAGGGATTTTGCATCCTCTATAATTGAAACCCCTTTGAGAAAGCAATTCAAGGATTTTGACTTATCCTATATTTCTCTTTGAGATTGCCTTAGAACACTCTAATTAAAAAGTTGTAGGTTTTATAGCATAAGGAAGACGTTCTTCATAGCCTTTTTCTTAAGTCTTTCTGTACATCCCAGGGGCAGCATCAGTGCGACAACTTGAGAAATACTTGATTTGACTATCAGTTTCCTTACTTCTGTGGTCCTGACTCTTTGAAAATTCCTGCACATTTAGAGTCAGAGGCAATGTCCTGTGCTTGGTTCAGTACCTGAGGGTGACATGGCATTCTCTCTGCGTTGAGATACTCCCATAAACTGTTTAGGAACAGTATGTGGTCCTGGGTGCTACTTTGTCTGCAGCCTACTAGGGATTAGTAATCATGAGGGTTTTAAAAGTAAAATAAATGCCAAACGGACTTTACCTAGTTATAATTTCAGAGTAGTCTAGATTAGAAAAGGAAAGACTATCAGATCCTAGTACCTAAATATCTCTATCTATAGAAATAGATTAACATAAGTGTTATGTATAGAAATTGATTATTGATAACATCATTCGTAAATCATAAATGTGCTATAAATTTTCAAATGGCTTCATTCTTTGCAAAAGTGCTTTCACAGATAATACCTTAATGAAAGTATGAGTTTAGAGGAGCAGTAAGGTGGATAATAATGCTTTTCCCCTTCATCAGATTGTTCTTTTTTTTTTTTTTTTTTTTTTTGCGGTATGCGGGCCTCTCACTGTTGTGGCCTCTCTGGTTGTGGAGCACAGGCTCTGGACGCTCAGGCTCAGCGGCCATGGCTCACAGGCCCAGCTGCTCCGCAGCATGTGGGATCTTCCCGGACCGGGGCACGAACCCGCGTCCGCTGCATCGGCAGGCGGACTCTCAACCACTGCGCCACCAGGGAAGCCCCATCAGATTGTTCTTTGAGCCACAAAAATACTGAGTTCACATATCAAAGAATCAGTGACAGAGAGTAGTTTGCTTGTTCACTTACACACACATACAATACTGTCTAATGCGCCTCCTCTAGCACTGCAGACCTTGCCAAAGATTAAAGGACCATTGGTTTATCCAGAGTATTAGCTCCTTGCCATTAACATTATATTGAGCACTTACCATGTGCCAGGCTATGAATCTCTTATCCCTGTTGAATGAATGAATGAGATAAAGTCTTCCTGTGTTTTGATGCTTGCTTGCTCTTTGTCTTCTCTAGTTCCTCTCTAGATCATCTTTACCATAACCCAGCCTGGACCATGGTCATTGCATTAATTAAAATTCAGTTCCTCTCTACAGAATAGTGAAGCCCCAAATACTATTGGCTTAAATAAAATAGGAGTTTAGTTTCTTCTCATATAAAAGAAGTCTGGAGCCAGGCATTGAAGTGCTGGGATGGAGGCTTCATGGAATCATCGGGGACCTGGGCACCCGGGCTCTTTCAGGCTGTTGCCCTTGTTCTTAGGATCCCAAGTGACTGCTAGACTTCCATTCATTCATCAGTCTTGCTCCAGATGGCAGGATGGAGGAAGAAAAGGAGCAGAAGGAAAGGCCCCCCCACTTCATGGAGCCCCCGTAGAAGTAACATATAAAGCTCTTCTGTGTATCTTCTTGGCCAGAACTTAGTCTTATGACTACATTTTGCTGCAAAGGAGTCTGAGAGATGGTTTTTCACCTGGACAGTGATGTGCCCAGTAAGGCAAAAAACAGAAAAGCAAACAAAGTAAAAACCAAAACCAAAAAACCCCCTCAGGTTTCTGTTGTTAAAGAAGAGGAGAATGAATATGGTGAGACAGTCACTGGTCTCTGCCACAGTCATTCACTCCAGCGCTGCTCCTTGCTTCCCTTCACCTCTTGACAAGCGATTTTGCCACTTCTCAAACCAGCTGTCGTCACCGTCTTACTTGTTTACACCGATTCCTATTTCTACTCCCAGAGGAGTCGAGATTAGAAAAGGAAAGAACGTCAGATCCTAGTACCTAAATATCTTTATGTCTATAATTTGTTATGCGGTAGTTGCCAACCCAGAGTATTAGAAGTTAATATGACTGGTTTAAACCATCTCTGATTTAACACAATATTTATTGTGTCTTTAAATGTTTCCTATGTTATTGTTAAGCCAGAGATCTAAGGTTTAGATTCAGCATGAATAAACTAGCTGGCCTGCCCTAAAAAAAAAAAAAAAAAAAAAGAATTGGTGGGAAACGTCCTGAATTATAGGCAGATCTGATGCCCTATGCCTGTTAGTTAACCCCAACTGAATTCCTGTTTTTAAACCCGTGGACTGTCAGCTCCTGTAGTCTGTTTCTTACAGCAGTCGTTTTAAATGTTCCACTTGACTTCCATATCTTCACTTTGTTTCTTCTTTGCTTTCTTATAAATAAATTGACCGTATTCTGCCTCTACCTCAATTTAGTATGTCTCTGTGATAGGTCGTCCTGTGCCTCAATCTCAACACCTGTTTTTATCAATAGTATGTAAGCCATAGGGCAGGGGGCAGGGGAGGGAGTGTTAATTTTCCCGAACGAGACTACTTGGTGCTCTGTGTAAATACCTGTTAAATGAATAGATCATTTCCCTTCTGTCTCTTACTTCCCTCCTCCTAATTGGAATATAATTTCTATATTTAAAATACCTTCTCTGGGCTTTGCTGCCTTTCCCCCCCCATTTCTCACAGTTCAGTTTTTAGTTTTTTTTTTTTTTTTTTTTTTTTTTTTTTTTTTTTGCGGTATGCGGGCCTCTCACTGTTGTGGCCTCTCCCGTTGCGGAGCACAGGCTCCGGACGCACAGGCTCAGCGGCCATGGCTCACGGGCTTAGTTGCTCCGCGGCACGTGGGATCTTCCCGGACCAGGGCACGAACCCGTGTCCCCTGCATCGGCAGGCGGATTCTCAACCACTGCGCCACCAGGGAAGCCCCAGTTTTTAGTTTTTAAGAAGAGGCATCTCTTAGTTTTCTAACTCGTTCTCTTTACTATCTTGAGGCTGCCTCTGAATTTTTAGACTTTTCTTTGAGATTTCTCCCACCCTTGTTGGCCTTTTCTCATTGTCTAGTCTCTGTGACGTCTCCTTAGCATGCTGTGTTATCGACGGCACATTCTTGGAATTACCCTCTTAGTTCTTTTACCTTTCCGGCTTTTTCTTCTGTATTTCCTTTGTCGACGTCCTTCTGTTCTGTAACGGTGAGCAAAACATGATTTTGTGTTCGTAATTTGTTCTTTTCTCTCTCTGCTCTGTCTTTGTGGTATCTCAGCTTGTGTCTGTGCTTTGACGTTTAGCTATCATCTCTGTATGGATGATCCCCCCAATAGACATAAATTGCCTTTCTCTTTCGCTCTAAATACTTCCTGGTGCCTCGATTGAAATTCCTCCGTCATCCTAAACAGCATGTCTAAAATCTGGGATGTTAGTATTCATGTCTTAGGTGTACGTCATTATGGTGTTGCTTCCTAAGCTTTCCATGGTAACGGTCCTTCTGGCAAAGGATAGCAGCTTCCTGTGTGTTGTTTTCCTTGTCTGGGATGCCGTTTGCTTTACTCTGTCCAGCTGCTTCTTTTTAAGATCAGGTTCAAAAATCTGCATATCACAAAGATTTCTAGGATGACACCAGACCTTACTGACTTCCTAGGCTTTGAACTTCTGCCACATTCATTTATCTGTTACCCAGCACTCCTCATATCCTTGTGTTGTACAGTATTGTGGAATAAATCGTCTTTATTATAAATGTCTTATCTCACAGATACCTTGTAATCTTATTCTTCTTTGCACACCTAGTGCCTGGTATATAATTGGCACTTAATAACGTTTACTGTGGATGATGCCATCCTCTTTTCATTTCCTTATCTTGTTCCATTTCTAACACTGAGATTGCTTTAAAAAAAAAAAGTTAATTTTTCTTATCACCAAACAAACATTTCTTTCCATAAATGAAATGGAGTGCTTGGACTGAGCTGAATGACAGATTTTCAGCAGCCTGATTGCATTCTGCTTTGCACTATTTACAGTACATTATAAAAGGCTTCAAATGATTGTTGGAGAAGTAACTTTTTTTCCCTCTTTCTTAGTCTTTTGAGTGTCATCTAAAAACGTGGAAAAAAAGAGTCATGAAAAGAACTAGTAGGATTTTGTGGAAACAGAGTTTTACATTGGAGAGTTCAAGATAACTCGGGGTGGAGGGAGAGAATGAAAGTGAAGGAGAGAATATGAATAAATGAGGATGAAAATGCATGTGAAAGTACCCACCCATTAGACCCACACTGCTTGGCAAACAACGTCAAGATGATAGCAGAATCAAAGTGTTACATATATCAAAAGGATAAGAATACATATCAAGGGCATTTTTGCTGCACACCCTGTACAAAAAGAAGCATACCCGATTGTCTTTATGATAAATTATTTTTATGATAAATTTCTCAGCAGTATAGTAATGTGATGGACATATTGAATAAAGTAGATCCAATTAACCTATGGTATCTTTTAAAATTCAGGTGTAAGAAATTAGCTGTGATTAAAATTTAGCTCTGTGTAGACTGCAAATCTGGTCTAAGAGAGTATGATTCCAGACTCATATGAGGGGAATGAAAGACTTGGTTCACTTGTTTACTTTATTTTGCTTTTTTTTCCCATAGGGAGTTTGAAATACTGCCTTGTGATTCTGAATCAGCCTTTGGACAAATGTTTTCGTCATCTTTGGTGCAAAGGTAACCTTAATTAGCATTTATATTTCTTTGCTTTCTTACTCTACTTGGGACTAATGTGACTGTTAAATATCCCAGAACCCAGCTGGAATACCAAAAAGTGGAATTTAAAATAAGGTGATTTAATTATTGAATTATCAGAAGAATCCATTTTTGCTTCTCCGTTAACCTGTTTATACATGTGGTTTCCACAGCGTGGACCTCCAAGGACAGAATTACAATATAACATCACTCTACTGTGTATTGTAACGACTGTATGGGTGTTTATCCTGAGTACTCAACACGTATTTGTTCAAGTGTAAATACTTTTGGCACCAGTGACAGCAAAAGCCATCCACAAGCCTCCCTCATTCTGGCATTCAGTAATTAGGTATCTGCAGGGTGACTGGATTTGCAACATTAAAACAGAAGACATGTTGCCAATATATTAGAATCTCTAGGGATTCTGAAAAGTATAGTCAAAAATGGAATAGTTTCACAAAATTAAACTCCTGTGAGGTTTCATGTCAAAAATAGGTGGTTCTGTTAACTCTTTTATATTATTCTTTGATTTTTATGGAATGAACTCAAGAAAGTGATGTTAAATAGCATTTGCTGTTTTGAACCTCTGCTCTTCTTTAATGAAATCTTTAGATTTTTTTTCAAAGGGATCCTTCTGCTATGTTATCACTGTAAGTTTTGGGTCAGATGACAGGCAAAAGAACTTGATTTGTGATATATTGGAGCATATTCCTGATCCTGTCTCATCGGCTCAGAATTCTTTAGTTATTCTCACCATTAAGGTTGTGTGTCTTAGAGTGCAAATGTATTATGTTAATAAGCTCACATCTGGACAGAGGTAGTTGTGATACTAGAGGGAATAAATCATTATACATGATTTTGTGAAAAGAATTTTTCTTGTCCAATAGGATCATGATGAAAAGTCTTGGTATTCTACACTTAGCCATCTTTAAGTTAGGTAATGTAAACTTTCACATTATAGTTGTACTAACATTGCCCTCACGGACAATTACTTAAGTATTATCTTTCATAGCACTTACTACTCATTTACATGTAATTAGGTAGTTATTTGGGTACCATAAGGCCAAAAGGTCTTTTTTGTCACTTTGTCTCTATTGCCTAGTGCTGTGTCTGGCACATAATTGCTTAGTAATTACAAGGAATAAAAGAGAGAATTTAATATGGTTGATATTGCTATTAAATACCAAAGCAGACTACTTAGGCACACCTTTTCTACCTGACCTTTATTACGTCAGGTTTTATGATGATTTGGGGAGAGTGTGTGAGCAGCTGTGTTTTACTGCACACATTAGAAATAGACAAAATATTCATTGATAGGAACTGTTGGAAAACTTGGATAATGAAAACCACGTCTTAAGGCTCATATTTTGGGGAGTTAATGGTCCTATTTTGCACGTAGTATGAAGTGATGCAGATTTTTGAGCTGATTGAAGTTCTTCATCTCATTAGTTTTTCTGCAGTGCATTTGATCTGAAAAAGTCTCAGGCTTGACATTCACCTGCTACTCATTTGATTTGCATAAAAAAATGAACACTTGGTTAGTATGTGTCAATATACATGAAGAGAAGTAAAGGTATCTAAAGTGTCCTGTGTACTGAAATGGTTAGATAATTCTCATTTCCAAAATAACTTTTCTTTAGGTTATTGAAATATTAAATTCTTTCATATATGCCTCTAGGATAATTCTTGGCATTTTGGAGCCATGAACCATTATAAAAATCAGATATGTTAACAAAGACTAAGGAATAGGTTTTTTCTGAATCTCGTAACAGAGGCTGTGGGTTTATGTTTGTGTCGCTGCTCTTCCAAGTAAAGGCAATGAAACAGGGAAACTGAGCTTGAGTTGTTGCTTTTCGCAACAGAGAGGAGCCCCAGAAAAAAGCAGCATCGTGGGTTTGGGAGGGAAGTCAGCATTGTGGTTTGGGATTTCATTTCAGCAAGTAAGTCATGGCTGGGGTCTGCCATGCTGTTCCGGTTGAGCTCATATGTACAACATTCTCTGTAATTTCTGTGGATGTGGAGATTTGGCAGGAGCAGAAATTAAGGGGTGGAAGCTGGACTGCTAGACTAAAAATTTGAAGGCTGCTACACAATGTAAGTCTCTTATATAAAATCTATATTTTACCTTTAACCTATAGGCCAGGGGCTTCTGTTGAGTAGGTATTTCCTGAGATTCGTTTCAGGGGAGAGACTACTTTGAAGGTTTTCGTTTCTTCCTGCAATGTTTCAGTGGCAAGTTATAAAGTCTAGTTTAAATGACTAAAGGAGGGATTCAAGGGATTCAAGGGATTCAAGATTATAAAAGTTTTTGAGTGTGTTTTCCCCTTAGTGCATCCTGAAGTTTTAATGATTTTCTTGGTCACAAGCCTTGGAATAATAGCCCTACATGTCTAGCTAGCATTTTGTACTCTGGGTTTAATCTGGGGACATAAATAAGTATTTGGTAGGCAGGTAGATAGATAAAACGACAGAAGTATAGTTAGTGAGTATCTCACTAACTTTCTGTAGTGATCAGAGATTATTGGGCTTTGTGACTATTGCCCTCAGATTTCTTAACCAATTTTTTTTTTTTTTTTTTTGTGGGGAGAGGAAAGGGCACAGTCATGAACTGTCTATAAAAGACTGAAATGTACACCCTTTTTAGCAATATGCAGTGAGTCATAAAAGAAAGCGTATTTCTTTAAATTGTGTAATTCCAATTCTAGGAATTCATCCTGAGCAGAGGGTTGGGGGAAACAACCAAAGACGTAACCAAAGGTTTACAAGCAAAAAACTCAACATTATTAATGATGGGAGAAAACTGGAAATAACATAAATATCCAGCAGAAAGGGTGTGACAAAATACAGCATGGAATATCCATCATAAGCAATCTTAACACAGACCTCCAAAACTGCATTTCTAAAATTGTTTTTTTTAAAAAAATCATTTAATTAATTAATTTTAAAAATTTAATTTTTTTATACAGCAGGTTCTTATTAGTCATCCATTTTATACACATCAGTGTATACTTGTCAATCCCAGTCACCCAATTCATCACACCACCCCCACCCCCTCCGCTTTCCCCCCTTGGTGTCCATATGTTTGTTCTCTACATGTGTGTCTCATTTTCTGCCCTGCAAACTGGTTCATCTGTACCATTTTCTAGGTTCCATATATATGTGTTAATATACGATATTTGTTTTTCTCTTTCTGACTTACTTCACTCTGTATGACAGTCTCTAGATGCATGCATGTCTCTACAAATGACCCAATTTCGTTCCTTTTTATGGCTGAGTAATATTCCATTGTATGTATGTACCACATCTTCTTTATCCAGTCATCTGTCAATGGGCATTTAGGTTGCTTCCATGTCCTGGCTATTGTAAATAGTGCTGCAGTGAACATTGGGGTGCATGTGTGTTTTTGAATTCTGGTTTTCTCTGAGTCTATGCCCAGTAGTGGGATTGCTGGGTCATATGGTAATTCTATTTTCAGTTTTCTAAGGGACCTCCATACTGTTCTCCATAGTGGCTGTATCAATTTACATTCCCACCAACAGTGTAAGAAGGTTCCCTTTTCTCCGCACCCTCTCCAGCATTTATTGTTTGTAGATTTTCTGATGATGCCCATTCTAACTGCTGTGAGGTGATACCTCATTGTAGTTTTGATTTGCATTTCTCTAATAATTAGTGATGTTGAGCAGCTTTTCATGTGCTTCCTGTAGAAATCAGACCTTCATTTGATTTCTTTCTTTTATTTCCCTGGTAACCAATCTTTGGTGGGGCTAATGGCAGACTCTTGGAGGGCTGATGCCAAGGAGTACTTCCCAGAACTTCTGATGCCAGTGTCCTTGGCCTCACAGTGAGACATAGCCACCCCCCACTCTGCAGGAAACCCTCCAACAGTAGCACGTAGGTCTGGTTCAGTCTCGTGTGGGGTCACCGCTCGTTCCCCTGGGTCCCGGTGCACACACTACTTTGTGTGTGCCCTCCAGGAGTGGAGTCTCTGTTTCCCACAGTCCTGTCCAATCCTGCAGTCAAATCCCGCTAGCCTTCAAAGTCTGATTCTCCAGGAATTCTTCCTCCCTTGCCAGACCCCCAGCTTCAGAAGCCTGACGTGGGGCTCAGAACCTTCACTCCAGTGGGTGGACTTCTGTGGTGTCAGTGTTCTCCCGTTTGTGAGTCACCCACCCAGCGGTTATGGGATTTGATTTTATTGTGATTGCACCCCTCCCAACTGTCTCATTGTGTCGTCTTTGTTTTTGGATGTGGGGTATCTTTTTTGGTGAGTTCTAGTGTCTTCCTGTTGATAATTGTTCAGCAGTTAGTTGTGATTCTGGTGTTCTCAAAAGAGGGAATGAGAGCACGTCCTTCTACTCCGCCATCCTGAACCAGTGGCTGGAGCCTTCTTAACCTCTTTCTCTCCCTTTTTTTTTTTTTTTTTTGAGTCAGGCTTTCTCTTCCAGTAAATGCCTTTTTCAAACTGACATATATAGTAAATGAAAGAGATAGGGATGTCTGTGTTTGAACAGCTCTGTTTATTTCTTGTTGTGGTTCAGTGTTTCTCATCTTGGGGTCACCAGGCTCATCAGGGTCCTCAGAGATAGTAGGAGAGATATCTAAACTACATAAAATTGAAATACAAAAAAGAAATAAGAAACCCAGCAGACATTCATTTAGCTGGGATAAGGATAAGACCATAGATTGATTATATATCGGATTTCTAGGAGTTTGACTTCTCAAAGTATGTCTTCATTTTTCACGAGTTCATAACCTCTCCCTGCCTCTTCCATTTGACCCACAGAACAGTGGTGACCATGTTAATCAGATTATGAATCGATTATCAGATTATGTCAGTGTCAGGTCTTTATCTGTGGTCTCACACCGTTTTCCCCTAATAAGGAATTACTTTCCTTCACGAGGTTTCTTTCTTTTATTTCCCTGGTAACCAATCTTAAGACCATATCAAGGTATGGGCAACATACTCTGTTCATTTTGTAGGAGGCTTAAGTCATGAAATATCTGACAAATCTGGTAGGTCTTACAGGTTAAAGGGAGGCACACGTGGCATTTCATGAATTGAAATGTAAGCAAGCTCTTTGATTGTATAATCTCATTGTTTTCCCTTCTGTTCTGTTTGTAAGTGACTGATACCTGTTGTGGCCCTTCTGTGCCAGGCATTGGGCTTGAAGCTGGAGACAGAATTATGGGCTCTGGGTTGTGGCTGGAATGGAGAGCTGGCAGGGTGGGGGGTGGGGGGTGGGAGGGACACAGGTGCAACCTGTTCTTGAAGGTGGCGTCTTCATCAAGAGCCACAAGGCCTCAGATGGAATTTGATCTATCCCTGCTTCTCAACAGCTGTGAAATTACGGTAGCATTTGATTAATTGCATCTACTTTGCTCACGTCTGTGTGCTTTTCTGTCTTTAAACAAAAACACCTTAGCTGAGTAAAGCATTTGTTAACAAAATCATGACTTACTCTGCTAATTATACTGATATTGTGCTAGTGATTAGTATTGCTATCAGATTTAAGTTTTAAGGTGAAGTGGAAATCTGCTCTAAAGCACCTTGTTATACTAACCCTTTCCTTCATAAATTATGCACCCCAGGACTATGTAAGCCTCTTTTCCCCTGATTATTTGAAGTTTAAGGCCAAACCAAAGTTAAGAAGTTTATATTAAGTTTTCCTCTTCCTTTGCTCCTCTACTATACCATTTCTCTGTTCTGTGGGACTTTCTTACCTCACTTCTGGTGTCCGTTTTGTTTATTCTCATTGAAATAAGAGAAATTGGATACTTGTACTTTTTATATGTAGATTGGTTGGTAGCTTTAATAAACTTGGTATCAGTCTCTATTTTATTCCTATTGTATGTATTTGTGTACATTATCCCTGTTAGAGGAATTTCAAGGGAAACATACTTTTTGATAATCACCTTGAAGTTTCAAAATCATCATAGGCTTATTCCTAAAGCTGACTCTGAAAGGGCTAGTTCTAGTCCATCTTTTTTTTTTTTTTAAGAGTGTGTTTCTAATATAGTTTTATCTATGGCCTCATCTTCCATTACTACCCCATCCTATGTATTTAGTGATGGATATTATAGAACTGCCTTCTTTTTTTTGTGCCTGAAATAGATTTTACAAACTTCAACTCATCCTTATATGTCCAACTCAAAAGCCACCTGTTGTGTACAAAGCCTTCCTTAGCGTGCCCAGGTAGAGATTTTCTCCCTAGTATTTGTACTGTTTCTTTTACTTATAAATATCACCTGATCCCTCCTTGAGAATAAGCTTCTTGAAGAAGGATAGAGAGTGTTTAGGTGATGGTGTTTTCCTCCTAGTTCCTGTGACACTAGCCTGGGGGCATCTATTGTGGGTCATCCTAGCAATTGCTGAAGGTCAGTGTCTGTCTTTGGTGCTTTCTAGATACTGGAAATCCTCTTGCCCTGGTGTGAACCAGTTCGCGGGCAACAGATGGGTGCCGGTGCATGCTCTCCCTCCCCCTCCCCAGATTCCTCTTTGGTTTTCAGCCTAGGTTGGGTCCCTTTTCTACTTCAGCTAAGTTGGAGCTCTGTCGATCATTTTTCTCCCTCTGCTGTAAGACTGCCAGATGCTGATTTTGTATTTCCTGGTATAACCAGTCAGAATGGCTGTTTTCATTAACCTCATCTTCTTTCCTCATAGCTCAGGTGCAAGGATGTATTCCTTTTTTGCCTCTTTGGTTTTATGTCTTTGACAGTTGAAGTGCTAACAAATGTGTCATTGGAATATATCCTCTTTGTCCATTCAGGTATTATGGTAAGGTATATCTTCTATTACAGAGAAGGATATAAAATTATGAAATGAAGCAATACCCGTATCTTCTGACATTAGTTTCTAAAGAGATTTATCATATGTTTTTACTGTAATGCTTATAATGCTCCTTTCTTTAAAACAATTTCTTTGTGAGAACAGTAGGTTAACCTTATTTTTGAGAATATAAATGCTTCAGTTTTCCCATGGATTTTAATCTTTAATTATAGAATATGTGTGCATTGTAAAAATTTAAAACATCACTTTGTATAATGAAAAAGTGTCCAGTCCCCATTAACTATTTAATATGCCCTTCATTATTTGTTTTATGCTTGCATTTTTTTCTTTTTCATTATTGCCCATGAAATGATTTTTATATAACCATCTATTAGGGTAATAGATGAAATGCCATGAGTACATAGGAAAATGACCCGAAAACAGTGAGTGCCAGGCCACGTGACTCTGTATCCTTTATGGCAGTTAGTGTAGACATTTTGACTGCTTTGTTTTTACTGTTTTTTTTTTTTTTTTTTTTTTTTTTTTTTTTTTGCGGTACGCGGGCCTCTCATTGTCGTGGCCTCTCCCGTTGTGGAGCACAGGCTCCGGACGCGCAGGCTCAGCGGCCACAGCTCACGGGCCCAGCCGCTCCGCGGCACGTGGGATCTTCCCGGACCGGGGCACGAACCCGTGTCCCCTGCATCGGCAGGCGGACTTGCAACCACTGCGGCGCCAGGGAAGCCCTTTTACTGTTTTTTTTTCTGCTATTTAGATCTGTATCCTAACTGGTATGTCGGTTTTTAATGTAACTAGAAAATGGCTTCAAGTCAGTATGGCTACTTACGTTTATATATATATATATATATATATATATATATATATATATATATATATATTTTTTTTTTAACTCATTCGTTTATTTACTTACATTTGCTCCCTGTTTAATTTACACACACACACTTGCTGACATTAAGCTCAATGAAGTGAGTCTGACGTGTGGTTAGTTAGAAGAGTATAAGCACATTATTAATAGTTATCCTTGCTAGGGAGGCTGAGTAGTACCTTTGTAAAAGTGACGTATCCTTACTGAAATAAAGTAAAAGTGAAAAACAAAACAAACAAAAAAAACACAACAAAACACAAACCCGAAGAATTCTATCTCTGCACGAAGCTGATGGTGGAATACTACATAAACCTAGATAAAAGTAAAGCATCACCTTTGGGTTAACTGTCCAGAAGGGAAATCAACATTTTGCATTTCTTAAAGTTGATGATGTGTTCAGCTCTTTAGAAGGTGTCCTGTCATTCTCCCAATCAAAGTATTCGGGTCTTAGATGGCCTTCCCTGAAATGCAGATGTTGTCATGTTCAACAGTGCTTCCCAGAAGTTTGTTATGGAGACATAAAGGCTCTCCATGGTGGCTTTTCTCCATTTTTATTATATAGAGCTTTATTCAGTTAGTTTGAAGGATTTCTGAAAGAGCAGGCTTTGAGAAGCAATCAGAGAAACATGGTGTGACTTACCTCCATTTCCCCCACGTTGTGTAGTGTATTTTACCCTTAAGAATCTGCAAACATTTATTTTTACCCCACCCTGCTTTAAAGTTTGATCTCTAAAGACTGTTATGTGTTAGATAAATATTAGTGTTCCTATGTGTGTTCATTTTTTGTCCCACCTTGCTTAGTGACTTCTCCTTTGTAATAGTTTGTTTGAAGGCAAGCTGCATCTGAAAGTTTATTTATTTTTAAGATCATGCTATTTAATTGAAGATAGATGAGTTAAAGAACATTTCCGCTGGTTAGTATTTATGTACAATTATCGATTAAAAATAACTTGAAATTTTTTGTAGTGCTAGTCTTCGTGGGAAGCTGCTGAGCCTCTCTGAGCCTTTAGTTTCACAGTAATAGCTGCTTGGAGTCTTTCGAAAGAAGTTGCCATTGGGAAGCAGAAAAGAGTAAGAGGGTGTGATGTCCTCTTCACTACTTCACTGGGAGACAGATGTTTGGCTGAGAGAAACTCTGATCTACATTCTTTCTGTGTCTAGAGTTTACTGGCAATGTTTGGAACAAACTGAAAGGAATACCATAGGGGGGAAATCATAGGGCAAAACACTTGTTTAAGCTAGTAGGAGAGGAACTGTAGGGGGAGGAAATATTCTAATTTTGAACGTATTCAGTAGAACTGAACAGTGTGAACTGTTAGATACATATAATGGCAGAATCTCTGTGAAAGTGAAATAGTGATACCTTCTAATAAGGCTTCCTTGTTACCTAAATAGTTATCATGAACTTAGCTTTTAAGGGCTTGCTGGTTATGACTACCTGGATAGGTAGAATATCATGTGCATTTTTTGCCATTTAAATGCATCCAGGCAGAGATCCAGCTGTTACTTTAGGTGGGAAAATGCTAGGCTTCAGGGTATGCAAATTTTAGTTAGGATGATCTGGGAGGCATCTGTTCTAGTGATGAGTAGATTAGTCATTAGACTTAAGAATCCTGTAACCTTGAGGCTTATCCCAGTTTACTGAACTACCAAAGTGACACTGTTTGTGTCATTTTCTGTTCTTAGTGTTTCACAGAACTTACGCTTGGAGCACATTTAAGTGAACAGTGAGCCAAAGATCTGATGAGCAATTTGCATACTTGGTTCAGGTCCATTAAGCAAAACAGTTATGTACAAGCTGTAGTCCCTGTAAATAAGGCTGGCAGAAAAGATCTATCCCATTCGTACGAAAACATTTGGGGACTACCAAAAGTTATTTAAATAGATGACAGTTTAATGTATTAGTGGCACAGAACAAAACACATTTTGTCTGATGTGAGGCTAGAGACATAATCTACGACTCTCGTCCCCAAGATGATGGCCCATCTCTATTGAATTAAATCTTTCATCATTCTGGGTATTATAATATAAATGTTGTCAGATATTAAGGACCTCAGTGTTACTTTCTTTCTTAGGATTCACTCTTAGACCATTGTGTTGGTGGTGTTTTGTTTCAGTAACTACAATATCATCGGGCATTTAGGGAATTGAAACCAAAACTTCAAGTACTTTATATTTGAAATGCATTTTATAAATATCCTGCTATACATCCTAATTTCATGGTACTTTGTATGAACTTCTGTACTTGATATTTAAAAAAGAAAAGTCATTATAAAATATCAAGTTTCACAGCATAGCATTTTCTAATATGTTTACTGAGAGGCAAAAAGATTCCATGATTTTCTTTTTTAATCCATATTTTTTCACATTGTCAGTGTCAAGCAATGTACAAGGCCCATAATATCAGTGAAAAAGACACAAGCCCTGTTAATATTGTGCTAACAATCTAGTGTTTGATGTATCCCAGTCTCACTGTATACATTATAATATTCTTGGCAAATTAAAATGTATTATCATTATGGACTGAACTTTCCCCACCCCTCCATCATATGTTGCAGCTCCAACCCCTAATGTGACAGTATTTGGAGATAATATCTTTAAAGAGGTGATTAAAGTTAAATGAGGTCTTTGGGTAGGGTCACTAGGACTAGTGTCCTTATAAGAAAAGGAAGAGATACCAGGGCTGGAGCTCACAGAGAAAGGGTCACGTGAGGACACAGTGAGAAGGGCACCATCTGTAAGCCAAGGAAAGGGCTCAGGAAAAACCAACCCTGCCGAGATACCTTGCTCTTGGACTTCTAGTCTACATAACTGTGGGAAAATCAATTTCTGTTAAGTCACCCTGACTGTGGTATTTTGCTTTGAAAGTCCTAGCACACTGATACAATTATATATAAGGCTTCTTGGCAAGTTGAGAATTGCTCAACTCTCTTCTCTTTAGAAGATGATTGATCTCAAAGGTCCTTTTTCTTTTTTTTTTTTTTTTTTGCGGTATGCGGGCCTCTCACTGTTGTGGCCTCTCCCGTTGCGGAGCACAGGCTCCGGACGCACAGGCTCAGCGGCCATGGCTCACGGGCTTAGTTGCTCCGCGGCATGTGGGATCCTCCCGGACCAGGGCACGAACCCGTGTCCCCTGCATCAGCAGGCGGACTCTCAACCACTGCGCCACCAGGGAAGCCCGTCAAAGGTCCTTTTTCTTTACAAGTCTGGTGCCAGGTATTCTCTAGGCAGTCTTGCTCTTACCTTAGTATGTTGTAGCTCTAATCAATTTTTGGTAGCATTAAACCTCCCTTGGTCCCCCTTTGTTTACAGAAGACATTTCACTGACTTCAGAAAAACAGTGGAAACACCTTGCATATTAGATATTAACTTGATGAGCATAATCAGAATTGGGGAAATCAGTTTTGGACACCTTAAACAGATACAGGAAAAGGTATGAACAAATAGATTAAAGCACAAATTTCAATAACTCAATTGTCTGTGATTATTTTGGGCACTGATTTATTGCCCTGTATGAAGATGAGAAGAATTTGCTTTTCTTGTAAAACATCAGAGAAATGTATTGCATTGCTTTGGGACCAGTCTCAACTTCATTCTGGATGTTCTGTAGGTCATTTCACATAACGGGCAGTCTCATGTGGAGCTCTTCCCTCTTCCCTCATAGGAGGTGGCCTGTTGGCAGCACCTTGGCCTGCTCTTGGCCCTAGACTTGTTCACTTACCGGTAAATAACAAATCCCACCACTGATTCTCAATGCAACTCTGTCCTTACTAGGTAAGATCACCTAGGGATTGGAGGCTCTTTTAGATGAGGGGGCAGCAGCTTTGAAACAAGATATAAATGTGTTTCTAAAGAAAGAAAGGTTGTTTTTGTGCATACTATTTTGTTTGTTTTTACACTTTTGTGTTTCTAACTGGGCAACGGACATACAATTCTTTAAAATATTTAAGATACGTTCCTTTCTTTTGAATATCTACATCAGAAAAATACCTTACCTTTTTTCCCCCTCAACATCTGTCATGTTAATACAAATATATATATATGTGTGTAAACACTTTGGTGGTTTTTATGAAGTGAGTGGATTCATTGAATTAACTTTATTGGAAAAAATATTCACCAGACTATCCAAGGGTGGGGAATGAAGTGGGTTAGTGAAATCAGCCAAGATAGACTCACAAAACCTAATATCTTTTAGAAGTTACCAGCCTCCCTCCCTCCCTTCCTTCCTTCCCTCCTGAAATAGCGAAAAGGGGAAAAATACCAATGATGGTTGTTATTTCCTCCCCAATAAGTCATAAGTGAATGACTGTAAGAATTTAGCATTATGAGCTATTTTATTTAAAATTCTTTCATCCTGTAGTTGGAATTTATCTTTCCTGTATATAAGTGGTCAATGTGTGAAACACATTCCAAAATAATAGAAGTTAATGGAAAATAATATAATCTTCCAGAATATTTGGTTTTGAAATTATAATTCTGCCCTTAAGGTAAAATCATTCTGTAATTTTATTCTGAAGATCAGAGTGCCAAAAAATGGAACCTCCCCTCCTGCGTTCCATCACTACCTTTAAGAACACTGATATTTTGACTTTCTCAGTAACATGATATGTCTTTGGGATGTTTTTGGCCGTTCAAAAGAGGAGATGGTAGAGGATAGATAAGGTGCAATGCATTTTTTCAATCGTCAGCAAGTTCTGGTTATGTTAAAAATAGATGGGTAATGCTATGTTTAGAATGTACTTATAATTAACAGACTGTATCATTCACTAGACAAATATTTATTCAATGTATAATTTATCACTGGTTACAAATCCAAGCCAGTCTTTTTGCTTTATGATTATTTTATACATCTTATTTATAGTGATGCATCTTATAATTTCAGTCCTTTTTCTGGGGTTTCACTGGCAGTTGAATCATGATTCACAGCAGTGTGCACCCTTTATATTCAGTAGCATATAGAACATTGCAGGAATAACAAAAGGGGCATTATCTTTGTACTGGCTGGAAATAGGCTGGGTTTTTCATCTTGGAGGAAAAAAAGATAAATAGAAGCTGAAATTCATAGGAGTACAGATGTAAATGTACATAGAAAGGAAATTTAGGGATCTTGAGAAATATAAATATGCCAACCTAAGCCACTGTACATTTATTTAACACAGTAGACTTAATTGTATATGGCTTATCCATGTCCATATGCTTAAATTCACCAGATTCCCTTTTGCTTTGATTATGTAGGCAGAACTATTAGATTGCTTTTTCTTTAGTTTTTCATTTGTTAAATCTCAATTATTACTAAATCAAAGATGTGCTTGAGAAAATATATTTTAATTCAGATCATTCAGTAGGCCTTTAAGGACTATCTTCCAAAACTCTTTCTGACTGAATAAAATACCATCTCTCATTGTTGGAAATGAGATAGGGGTATTGTCATAGTGTTGCAAATGGAACAGCGTTTCTAGTTTTTATGGGACATTTTTAGCAGAGGCCTCAGTAATAACTTCCATTCTATTTGTGCCTTTTTATAACTTCTTATATAACAAAGCAAAAAATATGTTAATGTTAGAAATTAGTCTAACACGGGGTATTTTTTTTCTAATGATAATGGAATTGTAAGCGTGCTTTAATAAACGCTTAATATTTTCTTGGAGAGGTGAATTATTCTTCTTCTCACAGTATAAACACAGATCAAGATAGATCTCTTTCTGGGTTTTAAAGAAGCAGCAGTCTTCTCCACAGGATAAAAATAAATAGAAAGCTAATGTAAACTTTTCTTTTTCTTCTGTAAATAGAAAGTAATATTTCCATACTTAACAACATTAAAAGCTGTGTATGCATTACTCTACATATGTTTAGTTAAATGTGGTGTAGAAATGGTTTGGAGGTTTTACTTGTAGGAAATGATTTTTATATCCTGTCTGTGACATCTGTTAACTTTCCATAAGCATGCAACCATGAACTGTTATAGCCTAAGTAGATTCCTGAGGCCTTTCACATCTCTTTCGTTCCTTCAGTTTAACCAAAAATTGAGGGTGAGATACGAACTTTTAAGTTTTATTCTGTACGACACACAATTGGCATTCAAGTTTCTGGAAGGAAGATTGAGCAATGCAGTCCCTTATTCCTTGTTTAAAAAAAACAAAAAATACTTGTAGGTATAGTGAGTTTTGATTAACTGTATATCTCAGCAAACTGGAAAATTTTTCTGCTAGCCTTACTTTTAGAAGTTACAAACCATAAATGTCAAACTTCCTAATCAGTATGAAAACAACTTGGTGAAGATTCCATCCATCCTCTTATATTTATTCTGTCTCTGCACTGTGAGACTAATGAGACTTCTTATTTTGAGTGCTGACCTTGGTACTTGGAGATCTTTTGCCATTGAAGTGGGTTTCAGTTGTATTTACTGTATGGTGCTCCTTTTGTCAGGAACATTCACTAATTATTTTATATGATGATTTTTAATCCTTGTTAAGCACTTGTTGGAACAAACTGGAAGTGGATATTTCTATTGCATTTCAACTTTAGAATCAATGTAGAATTTACTTTTGCCTACCAGTGAGCATTTTGTTTCCCTTTTTAACAATTTTATGTCATCATGCTGTTGTTGGTGGTGTCTTTCTTATTTTTGAACACTGAACTGATAATAATTTCACCTGCCTTTTATATTCAGTTTGGAATCAAAGTTAAAAGACAATTTATTGTGGTACATGGATAGTGTCACTTCAGTAAATTTAAGTGGTGTCTTTTACTTCTAGTAAAAATTGTTAGTAGTTAATTGAACTTTTTCTTTCAGTTTTATGGATGATACCAGCATAGTTCTGAAACTTATTTTAAGGCAAACTGTTAGTAAATATGTCAACAAACCAGGAAAAATTAGCGATAAATAACAAGTTATTTACAATCATGGAATGAAAAAATTGTAAAATTGAGTGAGCTTAGAAATATATATAGAAGAATATTTATTTCTGAACTTTTTGTTATTACCTGTACTCTATTTTCTTTCTTGCGTGTATTAAGGGAGCCTTAAGATGACATCTGATTGATGTTTGGTTCATAAAACTAGGAGGTTATTATGCTTGATTGATTAATTGGGTGCTGTTCTTTAGTTCATTTGACCTTCCAAATAGCGTATTTGCAGCTTTGGTATCATAAATAAAAGAGGAAACATTTCTCCAAAACAAGCTAATGGATATTTACCACTTATTTTCATCTCCTTATGATATGGTAAAGAGGGGTGTTTTTGTTTTTCATTAACTTATGAAATTCTGATCAGCTTCTTCAAATTTGCATGATTCTCATCCAGTTTTATTGACTACCCTTGTTATTTGGAATGAATAAGATCTTACTTTGGCACCTTGGATGATATAATAGATGATGATGCTACTTTTAATTTTTTTAACTATTGGAAACTTTCTTAAACTAATAACTGTTAATACTACTGAAGGAAATTAAAGAATTGGAAAATATATTTTTACCCATGAATATTTAGAAAATAAGTCTGTAGATAAGTACTGTAAAGGAGAAAATACAAATATTTCTCAGTATGCCAAAACAACAACAAAAGCAAAAAATCCTACATCTGGATGGGTTAGAGAACATTTTCCAATGTCAAAAATTCCTTTATTTCTCTTTCTTTTATTTTCTTAGGGAAATGGCATCTTTCCTGAACAGATTTTATAAGGCTGAATGAACCACAGTTCCTTTGAGGTTTGGGAGATAAGCATTATATAGTAGCAAATAAAGCAAGAGGACCTTTCATGAGATTTAAATTCATTAGCATAGCAGGGACAGAGATCTTCTTTCTTAGAATTGGGGTTTTTTTTTTTAATGAATTAATTTTTAAAATTGAAGTATAGTTGATTTAAACTTTTGTTTCAGGTGTACAGCAAAGTGATTCATTCATACATACTAATATATCTATTTTTTTCAGATTCTTTTCCATTATAGGTTATTACAAAATATTGTGTAGATTTCCCTGTGCTATACAGTAGGTCCTTGTTGGTTACGTAGTTTATACATAGTAGTCTATATACATTAATCAAGAATCAGGTTTTAAGTGGACACTTTGATGTCAGAAATGGAAACTGTTTCTTCCTTCAGTTTTTTTCTGCTTCCACCTCCTTCCCTACCTATAGTCAATGTATAAAGCAGGACTTGTTAGCTGTGTGTTACCTTCTCCCCATCCACTCCCCAACTTTGCTTTATAACTGCTTGCAGAACAGCTGTAGATAATTTTAATTATAATTAAGCAGCACGGACGTTTTTCATGGGGGACTACATTTAATAGAATTGTTTGAGCTGTTTACATTCAGTAGTGGATCGTCTTTGGCTTCTACCTCTCATGTCAGTGCTTAGTATGGCACCTTGCACTGTGTTGAATAGAACCTCGCCCCTCTGCCTGTCTGCTTGCCTTCCTTTCTGTCAGCCTGCCAGTCTGTGCCAATTTGTTTACCGTTATTTCATGCCCTACATTTCCCATTTGAGGAAAATTAGTCTGATGTCAGCTAGCTGTTTCACGTACCTCCCCATTTTTTGGTAGGCACATAAACCTACTCAGTTTTTATTTTTTTAGACTTCCAAGATATCCACAGAACATGATTATGTTGCCTTCTGAGTCCTTGATAACATGAGAGTTTGCATATTCTATGCCAAGGAAAATTACCCTTGTAGAGTACACAATATTTCAAAGAATTTAAAAAGTAGAAAGCACATGAAGTCTCCATTTTGTAATACTTTGTATTTCTGATTACCTTCCATGCAATGAAAGTGGTTAATATTATTTGTGTTGGTAAAGTTGTCACAGAACTGTTGCTTTTTACGTTTAAACAGCTTATTCCAAATACTATTTGGACAGTTCATATATGTTGCTTCCAGGTGGCAGTAGTATGTCATGTCTCTGTAGAATAAACAGTATCTTTCCTAATCTAGTAAAACTTCCACAGTATAAATCATGTTTTCCATATGTTAATATCCAGCATCTTAATAAAAATTACACTTAGCGTTAAAGAGTGAATTCAAAGCTGATATTTTTCAGGAGATACTTAACAAAAATTGTAAAACATGTTGTTTTAAAGGACCCTACCAAGAAACTGAAAGACAGTCCACAGAATGGGAGGAAATATTTGCCAATCATATATCTGATAAGAGACTTGTATATAGAATATGTAAAGAACTCTTACAACTCATTAAGAAAGATATATGACCCAATTAAAAAATATGCAAAGGATCTGAGTAGATACTTTTCCAACGAAGGTAGACAAATGGCCAACATGTACATGAAACGATGCTTTACATCATTAACCATCAGGGAAATGCGAATCAAAACACAGTGAGGTACCACTCTATACTCACCAAGATGGCTGGGATCAGAAAGGTAAAGCGTTAATGAGGATGTGGAGAAATCAGAGCTCTCATATGCTGTTGGTGAGAACGTAGGATGGTGCGGTGACGTTAGAAGTCAGTTGGTCACCTCATTGAATGGTTAAATATGGAGTTACCATCTGACCCAACAGTTCCACTCATAGGTATATTCCCAAGAGAAATGAAAACATAATGTCCACACGAAACTTATACATGAATGTTCATAGCACCGTTACACATAATAGCCAAAAGGTAGAAATGGTCCTAAAGTTCATTAACAGATGAATGGATAAACAAAATGTGGTATGTCCATACAATAGAAACTTGTTCAGGTCATAAAAAGGAATAAAATACTGAAACATTCCACAACATACATGAACCTTAAAAACATTTGTCTAAATGAGAGAATCTAGGCACAGAAGATCACATAATTATATGGTTCCATTCATATCAGATGTCTGGAACAGGTAAATCTACAGAAACAATGTATTCGTGGATGAGGGATGGGGAGTTAGGGGGGAATTACTAAAGATATGGGGTTTCTTTTTAGAGTGATGAAAATATTCTAAAATTGATTGTGGTGATGGCTGAACAATTTTCTGAATATTCTAAAACCATTGAATTCTTTAAATGTGTTAATTTTATGGTATGAAAATTATATCTGTAAGCTGTTACAAAAATAATAGACATTAAGGTACATTTAGTGTCTCCTAATCTTTATTATCCTAATAAATTTTAATATTTGTCTTGATTAATATGTTTACTTTTCTTATGAGCTTTTATTAATACCAAAATTTGTCTGATACTCTGTCCTTAATTTTACATATATTCATGTAGTTTAGACCCGTGGTTCTCAAATTGAGCCTGTGCCAAAATGACCCGGAGAACCTCAACCTTAGCATTTTGGATTCAGTAGGTCTGGAGCAGGGCTCAAGAATTTACCTTTCTAACAGTTTTTAACAAGAATGCCTCTGGTCTGGTTTGAGAATTAGTGCTTTAGGTCTCAAAACATCATGTTTTTTTAGCACCTTTATTAGCTTCTGAGCTCTAATGGCCTTGGTGGATGTAAATTTTAGCTCTGCATGATCTTTCACTCTCCTCTTCTCATATCGCATCTCTCTTTTATCGGTGAGAACATAGCTTTTTAGTATTATATTTGGTTTCCTTTTGGGACCATGTCTCTCCTCTTCTCTGCATAATGGGGTGGATGTTTGAGTGAAAGATTGTTTTTACCATCCAACTTTTTGATCTTGGTTTTCTTAACACTTGTAGCTACGATTTTCTTTGCACATCTACCTCAGAAAGTTCAGAAACTTTGTTAATGCTACACAAAACAAAATATTTTGAACAGAAAAAAAAATAAAGCTGATTTCTTTATGAAGCGATACACTTAAGAAGCGAGACACAAATGTCAGTTATCATTTTTTGCTGTACTTCACTGTTCTGAGTACTAATTTTAATTCCCAAAGAGTGACTTTAATTTGTTTTAATTAGAACACTCTTGTTTGAAATATTTTTACTAGGTAAGCTTTATGTGGAAGAGTGTGACAAGCATTCATTATTAGCATTAAAGTCTTAATGAAGGAAACTGCTTTCTAAGGATATTAATTTTCTTGATTTAAAACAAGCAAACAAAACATTTTCTGAAAGGGAAATCTTCTCAGGATTCTGTCACCATAAAGTCCTTAATCCTCTTGTTCCGTGTTGGGAATTAGTGATGGTTCAACATTCTTATCAAACTAATAAGTGAAATGGGGATCTGGCAGATGGCTGGGGTTACAGAGACCATAGACAAGACCCTTTCCTGGAAGGGCTTTACAATCCGGTGTAGCGTGTGTCGTCAATCAGTGAGGATTTACTTAGCATCTGAGATTTACCAGTATTGTGTACAGTGTCCGAAGGGGAGGGGATCTCAGAGGCATACAGGGAAGGCCCTGCCCTTGAGACGTTTTTATCCTGTATTGAGATGAGACCCCACACAAGAAGTAACCACCTTTGTGCACGTAGTGTATCATGCGGTGGTGGCTATGCATGCCATTGGAATTCAGAAAGGGGACTTTGGGATTGAGCTGGAGGTCGGTGTGGATGTACACACACACCAGGAGTTCACTGAAGACTGCTGCAGGCAAAAACGCCATCTCTGATCATAAATTGCAAGGAGATCAAAAGTGATGTTTCGAAAAAGAAAACAGCTAGGACATAGAATTCTTTATTTTATGAGCTGATGTGGAAGGGAGCAGCTGTTGTCTATCAAACTGAGGAGTCCTGATGAATGCTGGCCCGGTTCGTGCCCTTCTCTTGCCTCCTGTATTGTTAGAGGACAGTTTATACCAGGCTTTGGCTGGCACCACAGTTGGGGAAACTTCTGGAAGAGCAGAGAATCCTAGAAGCCAAAAAACAGGCAGCTGTTTAGAATGTTTTACAGTGTTGGAATAGGTAGTGCACCAGGATTAAGAATTCCACCTTATGAACAAAGGTAGAAATATAATGAAAAAATTATATATTATAATATGCTGAAAAATATAGTAATATAGAGAATATTAGAAGCAACTTAATACCTCGGGCTTATCTGAGTGTTAGAACATTCTCAGGTTATAATGACCTCCGAAAACTCTGTTTCTAATATCTGTTCTGAGTGAAAGAATTGCATTTTCTCTCCTTTATATAATGGTAACAGTAACATGAGGAATGCTATGTACCACAGGTGGGCATTATCTGCTAAAACTCTTTGAATTTAACATAAAAATTCCTTTTTGCATTATAGGTGTTCCACGTATGCATATTATATTGAAGTTAATTTATTTTTGATTATTTTATTTCAGTGAAATTAATCTTGCTTGGGCCTTGTGACGTCTAGTTCATGAAAACATGCTCCCTTGATTTAGCCAGAGTTTTAAGTTGAGCCAATATGTTTGCTAAAGTGAATTAGTTAGGAATTTATAAATATGATGGATTTGTACATAATATATATTTGTATTTTTTACCTTATTCCAAAAATGATTTAATAAGGAAACTTGAATCAACTTAAATTTAATCCACTTTCCAACTCTGCTGATTAAAGAGGTGTAAAGTGTTTTTCGTATTCATAAATGACTGTCTAATAATATTGGACTCTTAAATTGTGTGTGGAAATGTTTCCAAATGTGTAAATGACTTAAAGGTAAAAAATAAAAAACAATAAAAATCTTTAAAGACAATCAATTACAATATATGTTAATGTAGAATTATGGAAAGTCCATTTCAACCAGGATTGGAAACCTAGTGTTTGATTATATAAATGTTTACCAAATGTTTGATTATATAAAAAATCAGTAAATTTTCTGTAGCAGAAAATATTAAACAGTGTTAAAAGAAAAACAACAACGGATTTGGAAAAAACAACAGATTAGGAATAAGTATAAACACATGATAGATAAAAGGTTTTATCTGTAAGAAGTCTTATGTATAGATAAATAAGAACCAAATTAACCAAAAAAAAATTTACTGAGAATAAAAATAGGCACTTTAGAGAAGAACTAATTCAAATAAACCTCAAACATACGAAAAAAATGCCCAAATTGATGGTAGTTGGGAAAAGAATGTTAACATAATGAGATACCATTTTATACCTATTAGAGTAACAGCTACTGCTGTTGGAGACATAGGAAATGGGATATTGTTAGCAGAGATGGAACTATTTTATCTTTTTCTTGGAAAGTAATCAGGCAACTTCTATTAGCATAAAAAAAAATGTCTTTTCAATTCTGCAATTCCAACTACTGTGACTATCCCATAGAAATATGAACTACATATGTGAAAAATATGTATATATACACGGTGACACATATTTATGGACATTTATTGCAGCATTCCTAATAGAGGCGGAAAACTGGAAAACAAAGTAAGTGCCTCTCCATAGTTGAATAGTATATATTATGGTATACCTGTGTCATAGAATATCATGCCATTTGAAAAAAAGAATTAGAGCTTTGCTAATTGCCTTGGAATTTCAATGAGGTATTATTGAGGGAGAAGAAAAACAAGATGCAGAAAAGTTCCAATTATATAATCCTATTTTTATAAATCAAAGTAAAAAAAAGTCCATATATGCATATTTGAGTGTGTAAGTGTGAAACTTGATGTCTGTGTATAAACATTGAGAAGCATAGTCCTAGTATGTTTCTTGGAGAGCGGTTAGGGGAAGGGTATCCAGTGATATTTATGAGCATAGAGAAAAGAGAAGGAGACAGCAAGCAAAAACTGAAAGTATAAAAGTAGCGTAAATAAAAGCATTTATGGTATGAACAGATTTATATGAGTATGTTTTGAGACATTTCTATAAATTGTATGCATGTATTCAAAAATAAAATTTTTAAAAGTTGAGAACAGTATGAAAAGGAGAGCTGATATGTGTGCAAAGGAATTAAACATAGACATCTCCTTTGGCTGGAAGTTGTGGGCAGAACCGCAGTGATGGATTGAAAAATACCTATTTGACAACTATAAAAAGGTTTTCTCAAGTATTTTTCCCCTTATGATGAGTAAAATCCTTTTATATTGCAACTCTGCATCTCCAATTTATTTAGAAAAAAATAATGCATTCAAAGATGGTTAGTATAGAAATTATTCAATTATGAATTCAATGAAGAAATAGGTAATGATGATACCTGTGTGTGATATAAATTAGGTTCTGGATATAATGGAACACTATATGAGCTAAGGTATGTTATTTGGCTGAGGGGGTCACAGAAGGCTTCCAGGAGGAAGCAGAGGATGTGTTCTAAGCAGTAGGGTAGCAAGAAAGGAAGTACAGAAGTGAGAAGGAGTGTGGGTTTCTATGTTAAGTGCAATGGAGCAAAATAATCAACTAAGCAATAGATTATAAATGAAAATTAATTAAATTATTAATTATAAATGAAAATTAATTTTATTGACTCTAAGACTCCATCGATTGTAAGATGCATTATTATTTTATGTATCACTAAGAAAGAAAGACATGCTTATTATACTATTTATTGCCCAAACATTTCTACCTTATGGTTTCTCTGGGTCAGGAATTCAAGAATAATTTAGCCTAGGTGGTTCTGGCTTAGGATCTCGTACGATTGCCCTGAAGATACTGTCCAGTCATCTGAAGGCTTTTCTGGGGCTGGAGAACCCACTTTCAAGATGACCCACTCACATGGCTGTAGGAGAATCCTTCATGCTGCATGGAGATGCTTGAGTGTCTTAACAGCATGGCAGTTACCTGTCCCCAGAGTGGGTGATCCATGAGAGCAGGTGAGGAGATTCTGTCATGATTCTATGACATAGTTTCAGAAGTCACGTACTATTACTTATATAATGGTCCTTAGAAGTGAGTCACTATATCAAGCCCATTTTTGAGGGGAGGGCAATTAGATTTTTTCTTTTGAAGCATCAAAGGAGGAGCATCAGGGAATTTGTGGGTATAACTGAAACCACAACATCTATAAAGGGAACTATAAGTGAAAAAATGGTTACAGTTATTTTGTAGAACTTAACATTTATTTTCTTTTTCTTCTGAGTCACTTTGCAGAAGAGTTGTTGATGTTCACGTTTTTTTGACACTGTCTTCTGTGCCATTAGGAACACTGCTGACGAAGCATTTTTTAAAAGGGTGACACACTAATGTCTCCTAGGTTTTTTTTAAGCTGCTGTCATCAAAAATGCAAGTTTTAATGCTAGTGTTTTCTTGAGCTTACCAGAATGTGTCAACAAAAAGTATTCTGTGAACTATCAGGATTCCTTTTTCTTCCTCACATGGTTTTCAAATGGCTTATTGATTGAGAGTCAAAGGACTCTCTTGTGGTCCGGATATGTCGCCAGGGGTAACAAACCAAATTTGTGCACCCGTAGACAGTGTCACGGTTGTTGTTGGGCCAGGTATTGATTTCACTGATTTTTAAACATACCCTAATTTCAGAATGTTAAAATATTGAAAAGTGAGCTTGTTTTTACTGAATGATGTGGAGAACTGTTCTTTTGTTGGCTCAGCACTCCTTTTTTGCTACAGTTCTCTCTCTCTCTCTCTTTTTTTTTTTTTTGGCAGTGGGACCGCACGTCTTTTGAGGAATCCCCTCACTCTAACCATTTAGTTCTAGGGGAAGCTGCCAGTCTTCATCCTGAAGCCAAATCTGTTTTCCGTACCCCAATACCGATTTTAATCTCGGAGACAGAACTTTGAGTGCAGAAGAGCTTTATTGCTTTGCCAGGCAAAGGGGGCCACAGCAGGCTAACGCCCTCAAAACTGTGTGTCCCGATCTGGAGGGGGTCCTGAGGAGTTTCCTAGTAATGGTTCAAAGAGGGCGTGGTCAGCTCGTGGACATTCTTCTGATCGGTTGGTGGTGAGGTGAGAGTCAGCATCACACAGTTAACTCCTCCCACCTGGCGGAGGTTTCAGTATCTGCAAAACAGCTCAAAGATATTGTTCTGTATAGCCCTGGAGGGGGAACCCGGACCCTGCCCCAAGGCCGCACTATTGTTTCTTGACCGTTCCTCCCTCCTCTCCACATCCCCTCCCTTCCCTAATTAGCAACTGTTTGAACCTGCCCATTGGAACTCAGGGAAGGTCATGGGGGCTGAATAAAACCTATTTTCTGTAATCAAGAAATGGGGACACAGAAAGGCTTTTGTGCCCAGGAGCCCCACAGTGTCCAGCTCCATTTCAATACCCCAGCCATTGGCTGCAGCAAGCTGCATCCAGATGAACAGTCCACTGGCCACTGTGATTGGATCAAGGATGGACCAACCCATGACTTGGTTTGTCAGTAGTTTTGTAGTGTATTTAAAAAATGGAGCTAGTCAGGCCAACTGCCTCACTGCCATTATCCCCAGTTAGGAAAGATGGGAGAGGTTTCAGTTTTCCTTCCAGCTCTATGTTCTGACTTGGGATTTCAGGAGACAGGACCTGCAGCAGAAGCCACGAAACTAGTCATGGTTTTTGCAACTAAATCTGCCTGTTTTGCTTAAGGTAGTTCAAGTTGGGATTGGCCTGACCCATTAAGGATTTGTGAAATGTGATTTAGTTACCTGTGTTTAGTGTCCTGGCTTTACAGGAAAACAGAAATCATGTCACCCATAAAGGCTGTTGTGATTTTTGTTTCTGACTTTGTAACCAGTCCTGTTTTTTTCATTAGCTTTTGAGTTCTGTAACTTAATATTCTTTTACTACTTAGGTTTTTAAGAATGTTACCTTTGTTGTTGGGGAAGAAATATCCTTTTATCAGTAATAGAATGTTTAGATCCATCAGTTTTTAGATCTAGTTTTTGATGTGTGGCTAATAAGAAGGGTAGAAAGACATAAAACTGTTAGATATCTGAAATTTGCTTTCAAGACAATAGTTGAGACTTCAAGGATTGCTTACTGGTTGGTCACATGGTTTACATTTGATTTTGACCAAACTTATTTCACTGAGCAGAAGTATCAGTTTGGAATAAGGAAAGTTGAAGTTGTAGCAAAATCCCAGAAATGAGAAATGCTGAACACTCCAGTTCACAGCCAGGACATTTGGGACACCAGGCTTCAAGCCACCACTGATGACTGCCCAGGAGAATAAATAGTCCTGTTAGATGTGAGTTTTAATAGTAATATTTATATACTGTTTATGCAGAATTTGCCTAACACTACAAACTAGCCAGTACTAAGAAATTGCTTTTTATTTCTGTCTTCTATGATTTCTTTCATCCGCATTTTTACTGTACAGGATCCTTTATGTGTATTTTTCAGTTTATACGTAAGTGTTTTGATTTCCTTGAAGTGATTGTAAGTTATGCTGTGTTTTAAATTTTGGTTTAATACTGACATGTTCCTTGTCAGTATATAGAAAGGTGATTGATTTTTGTGTGGGGATGAACACATAGGAAATAATGAAGCACACAAAAGACTTCTTATTTAGGGAAAATTTTCAAATATCTTTGATATTTTGTTGATATTTTATATAATTGTCAACCACATCGTAGGCATCATTTTAAATATAACTTTATTTTTGGAGGAAATATTAGAAAGAAAATATTTACCCAGAGAAATAATTTTCTAGGGAGATGAGTGATTCATGATACATGATTTTAGAATACATGGATAATATAATATATGCAGAAGCAATAATTTAAGTTTAATTTTTCTGTTTGCTATTTTTTAGACTAAATTTGTTTTGATTGTATGCTTCCTTTAAAAAGTCAGCTTGATCATCCTTGCCTGTAAAATCACTCCTTCTGGATAGACACTTAAGATTAAACATAAAGATTTTGGACATCTTGTATGACATTGAAAATGAGTTTCCACATGTTGATTTGCTCACTCATCTATTTAAAAATACAAATTAGTTAAATTCAGTAGTCAGCACGGGCAGATTCTTGTCTGAAGCCTTGCAGTGGATTTATGTGTTATTTTCTCAGGAACCTAAATCTTGCTAGTAACTTTGTTACTCTCTGATAAGGCCTGCCTTTCTTAAGTTAATATTGCCTTTGCTGCCTTCACACAATATTCACTACCTCTCTTTACTGGTTGCAGAGTTAAGACCAGCGTAAATACAGCAAGCATGAAGAGAAGGAAGAGACAGGACAGACAATTTATTTTCATGCGTTTTTGGTTACCATTTGAATCACAGTTCTCAGAGGAAAGTGGAGTTTAATGGTCATCCTTAAGTTTAGGGGAAAAAAAATGTGCATTTTTACTCTTAACATGTTGTGTTTTATGGCTGTATCACATTAGGTTCAGAATAATGGTGATTGAATAATGACATTTTATTATTCAAGCTTGATGAATAAGATTGGGAAGTGTTGTTAATTTTATCCTTCCATTTCACTAGTAACAAACAGTTCAAGAAAAGTGAGAGACACTGACGGATGATATGAAGAGTTTGTGTTTAATGTTTTTTAACGAAGTGCTTGAGTTAGAATAGAAGTACCTCTAGCCTAATTCAGCCCCTGGCAGTGGTAAGGCTTGCTCCTTCTAGGGTGTTTGTTGGTTGCAGCTCTGTCCAACTTCATTTCAAATGCATGTTTTGAGGATTAGAATGCAAATACATAGGTTGATAGGTTGATCTGTAACAATGTAGATAAACAAATAAGGGGGATTTTAGCTAATCCCTCCTTTGCTATACCTTAGGCTTATTTTTTCTATTCATGGTGGGTAAGTCGATAACTTCTTTTGGATTATAAGGACATTTTAAGATGACGTATTTTAGCTAGTTTGGATGGAATAAATCCATGGCTGTCTTATTTTGTTTAATTCATGAACTGATATCACTGTGGGCAACACCACTGGGTGGACAGGAAGGTAATTTTTTTATATATATATCCATTGGAAATGGAATCAATCCAAAATAAATAAAATTCCATTATGCTTACCATTTTGGTATTTGCTAAGCAGTTTTCTTATATTGCCTGTGTAAGAAGATAGAGTAAAAAAGAAAAAAAGGTTCAAGGTGAAGTGTTCTATAAATTTAGCATAACATAATTTGGCTTTTCAGTTATGTGAGGTTCGAACCAGTGTTCTTCGGTTAAAAGCTTTTGAGTAACTGTTTTGTAGATACAATTATGGTTCTGACCGTTTGTCCTTTGACAGCTGGCATAAACCATTTGGCAGTTGGAATGGCATGCCAATGAGGCTTGTCTTTTGGCCAAGATAGGACAGAATGAAACAGGCTTCGTTGCTTCAAGACTAAGGGTACAGTCTGTGGGTAGTTTGGACAACTGGTCCGTGGATCTGCATGTTAACAGCGAATGTTCTTAATGTATGATTTTTAATCACTCGAACAAAAAGTTTATTCTGGAACCGCAACATTTTATTACGTTCCTTTTAAGTGTTACAATAAGGAATATTTAGTTACCATTGCCCTACTCTATAAGTGGGATTTCTAGACACAGCACTGGTGTGTAGCTTGGTATAAATTTGAGTGTATGATTGAAAAAAGTATAATTAAAAAGCAGCAAAAAAAGTTGAAAAAGAAGTTGAATAACAGTGACAGTTTTTATGAGATCTCTCAGACATTTAGAGAATAGCGTAACATCCTCACTGATAATCTAATGAGTGAATGTGTGTGTGTTTCTCCCAGTTGTCTACAATTGAGTCCCTATATTTTCTTATTTTATAAATAGAAATAAAAACTACCTTATTGGATTACCGTGAGGATAAAATGAGATAATATCTAAACCTGGAAGGTTGTAAATACTTGGTAAATGGAAGCCCTTGTTAGAACTGTTATTCCTAAGAACAGTGTAGAGTTTTTACTCTTCTAGCATCTTGGGAGTCTCATGAATGTAGTATATCTGTGATCCAAGTAATGTTGTTTACCATGGCTTATCCTCCTTGTTCTGTTTAAGGATTATAATTAGGTTATTTCTTTAACTGGATTCATTACTCCCATTTGTTTTTCTTTAAGAAAAAACCAAAAAACCCCCACCAAAAACCACAAATGAAAAACAAAAGGCAACTCACCTTATCAGCCCTAATATTTCTATCAAGATTGCAGATGCAATTTAAGGATTTGGACAAAATTGAAAAAAAGAAAAAAGGGCACCTAGAGGAAAGGATAATGTAATAATAATGTCTGTAATTATATCATCCAAAAATATCCCCTGTTAACTCCTTGGAGTATTTCTTGTTAATCGTGTGTGTGTGTGTTTGTGTGTGTGTGTGTGAGATTATATTTACTAAAACAGTATATATGCTGCAGATGTAGTTGGGTTCCCTTTAAAAATATTTTGGGATTATTTTTTCATTTCACAACATACTCTTTGAAACTTGTTTTATTGATGTATCATAATTAGTTTAACCAGTCCTCTGTTGCTCTGTTCTACAGTATAAGTGGGAAGTAGTATGTTTTTTTTTTTTTTGGTCTCTAAAAGAAGCACTGCTTTTAAAGAGCTGCTGTCCAGCTTCTGCTTATCTGTATTTTCCCCTTTGCACTGATTTTCTTTTTTCTGTTTCTGTGCTAAACTAATCCATAAAAAAAATTGTTTTTTTTGAAAAGTAGGTTTATTAATAGCTTCTGGCTCTAAGTGTAGCCTACAGATATTGAAAGGTGATAGATCCTAATCTCTTTAAGGACAAAAATTGGGCATTCTGATAAATTCTGAATCTCAAAAATATTTTTAAGTAAAATAGCTCCACGAATAGATAAGCAGCCCTACTAATCATTTAGTATGTAGACCACCCCTTAACACATGTGCCTTGAAAGACTTAGGCAATAAACTTCAAAAAGTTTGGAGTTTAAATATTCATTTAAAAAATATTTAGCTCAATGTCTGCTATGTACCAACCAATTATCCTTTTCTATTCTGGGGATACACTGGCAGATAAGACATGATTTCTGCTGCCATGTAGCCTACAGTTTGTTGGGGTGGTGTGACAAAGACAAACCATGCAGAAGTAAACAAAAGAACTGAAGGAAAATATCTGATAGTGGTCAAATCAAAGCAAATCCAAAGGTGAGGTGGTCAGAAAGTACCTCTTGGAAGAAATCACATTTCAGTTGCAATCTAATCACGTAAAACTCTGGTGGCAAAGTATTTCTGGCTGAGGGAACAGCAGGTGTAAAGGCCCTGACAAGGGAATAATATTGGTGTGTTTGAGAAATACAAGGAAGCCTATTTGTGGCTGGAGGATAGTGAGTGATGAGGATATGCAATTTTTCTTTAAAGTTACAAAAAAAGTATTCTTTGAGAGTTATTTGCTCACAAAAGCTTCAATAGGATTTTTAAAATTGAAGTATAATTAACATGTAACATTTTTTTTCAGGTGTGTAACATAATGACTCAATATTTGTATATATTGTAAAACGATCACCAGGAAAGTCCAGTTAACATTTGTTGCCACGCACTGTTACAGATTTTTTTTTCTTGTGATGAGAATGTTCAAGGTCTACTCTCTTAGCTACTTAAAATATGTAATGCAGTATTATTTTTTTTAACATTTTTATTGGAGTATAATTGCTTTATAGTGGTGTGTTAGTTTCTCCTCTATAACAAAGTGAATCAGCTATACATACACATATATCCTAATAATTCCTCCCCCTTGCATCTCCTTCCCACCCTTCCTATCCCACCCCTCTAGGTGGTCACAAAGCACCGAACTGATCTCCCTGTGCTATGCGGCTGCTTCCCACTAGCTATCTGTTCTACATTTGGTAGTGTATACATGTCCATGCCACTCTCTCACTTTATCCCAGCTTACTCTTCCCCCTCCCCATGTCCTCAAGTCCATTCTCTAGTAGGTCTCCGTCTTTATTTCCATCTTGCCCCTAGGTTCTGCATGACCCCCCCCCTTTTTTTTTTAGATTCCGTATATATGTGTTAGCATACGGTATTTGTTTTTCTCTTTCTGACTGACTTCACTCTGTATGACAGACTCTAGGTCCATCCACCTTACTACAAATAACTCAATTTCGTTTCTTTATATGGCTGAGTAATATTCCATTGTATATGTGTGTCACATCTGATTTATCCATTCATCTGTTGATGGACACTTAGGTTGCTTCCATGTCCTGGCTATTGTAAATAGAGCTGCAGTGAACATTGTGGTACATGACTCTTTTTGAATTATGGTTATCCCAGGGTATATGCCCAGTAGTGGGATTGCTGGGTCGTATGGTAGTTCTATTTGTAGTTTTTTAAGGAACCTCCATACTGTTCTCCATAATGGCTGTATCAATTTACATTCCCACCAACAGTGCAAGAGGGTTCCCTTTTCTCCACACCCTCTCCAGCATTTATTGTTTCTAGAGTTTTTGATGATGGCCAATCTGACCAGTGTGAGGTGATATCTCATTGTAGTTTTGATTTGCCTTTCTCTAATGATTAATGATGTTGAGCATTCTTTCATATGTTTGTTGGCAATCTGTATATCTTCTTTGGAGAAATGTCTATTTAGCTCTTCTGTCCGTTTTTGGATTGCGTTGTTTTTTTGTTATTGAGCTGCATGAGTTGCTTATAAATTTTGGAAATTAATCCTTTGTCAGTTGCTTCATTTGCAAATATTTTCTCCCATTCTGAGGGTTGTCTTTTGGTCTTGTTTATGGTATCCTTTGCTGTGCAAAAGCTTTTAAGTTTCATTAGGTCCCATTTGCTTATTTTTGTTTTTATTTCCATTTCTCTAGGAGATGGGTCAAAAAGGATCTTGCTGTGATTTATGTCATAGACTGTTCTGCCTATGTTTTCCTCTAAGAGTTTGATAGTGTCTGGCCTTACATTTAGGTCTTTAACCCATTTTGAGTTTATTTTTGTATGTGGTGTTACGGAGTGTTCTAATTTCATACTTTTACATGTAGCTGTCCAGTTTTCCCAGCACCACTTATTGAAGAGGCTGTCTTTTCTCCACTGTATATCCTTCCGTCCTTTATCAAAGATAAGGTGACCATATGTGTGTGGGTTTATCTCTGGGCTTTCTATCCTGTTCCATTGATCTATTTTTCTGTTTTTGTGCCAGTACCATACTGTCTTGATTACTGTAGCCTTGTAGTGTTGTCTGAAGTCAGGGAGCCTGATTCCTCCAGCTCCATTTTTCGTTCTCAAGATTGCTTTGGCTATTTGGGGTCTTTTGTGTTTCCATACAAATTGTGAAATTTTTTGTTCTACTTCTGTAAAAAATGCCAGTGGTAATTTGATAGGGATTGCATTGAATCTGTAGATTGCTTTGGGTAGTAGAGTCATTTTCACACTGTTGATTCTTCCAATCCAAGAACATGGTATATTTCTCCACCTATTTGTATCATCTTTAATTTCTTTCATCAGTGTCTTATAGTTTTCTGCATACAGGTCTTTTGTCTCCTTAGGTAGGTTTATTCCTAGATATTTTATTCTTTTTGTTGCAGTGGGAAATGGGAGTGTTTTCTTAATTTCACTCTCAGATTTTTCATCATTAGTGTATAAGAATGCCAGAGATTTCTGTGCATTAATTTTGTATCCTGCTACTTTACCAAATTCATTGATTAGCTCTAGTAGTTTTCTGTTACCATCCTTAGGATTCTCTATGTATAGTATCATGTCATCTGCAAACAGTGACAGCTTTACTTCTTCTTTTCCTATTTGGATTCCTTTTATTTCTTTTTCTTCTCTGATTGCTGTGGCTAGAACTTCCAAAACTAGGTTGAATAAGAGTGGTGAGAGTGGGCAACCTTGTCTTGTTCCTGATCTTAGTGGAAATGGTTTCAGTTTTTCACCATTGAGAACGATGCTGGCTGTGAGTTTGTCATATATGGCCTTTATTTTTTTGAGGAAAGTTCCCTCTATGCCTACTTTCTGCAGGGTTTTTATCATAAATGTGTGTTGAATTTTGTCAAAAGCTTTCTCTGCATCTATTGAGATGATCATATGGTTTTTCTCCTTCAGTTTGTTGATATGGTGTATCACGTTGATTGATTTGCATATATTGAAGAATCCTTGCATTCCTGGAATAAACCCCACTTGATCATGGTGTATGATCCTTTTAATGTGCTGTTGGATTCTGTTTGCTAATATTTTGTTGAGGATTTTTGCATCTATGTTCATCAGTGATATTGGCCTGTAGTTTTCTTTCTTTGTGACATCTTTGTCTGGTTTTGGTGTCAGGGTGATGGTGGCCTCATAGAATGAGTTTGGGAGTGTTCCTCCCTCTGCTATGTTTTGGAAGAGTTTGAGAAGGATAGGTGTTAGCTCTTCTCTAAATGTTTGATAGAATTCGCCTGTGAAGCCATCTGGTCCTGGGCTTTTGTTTGTTGGAGGATTTTTAATCACAGTTTCAATTTCAGTGCTTGTGATTGGTCTGTTCATATTTTCTATTTCTTCCTGGTTCAGTCTCGGCAGCTTGTGCATTTCTAAGAATTTGTCCATTTCTTCCAGGTTGTCCATTTTATTGGCATACAGTTGCTTGTAGTAATCTCTAATAATCTTTTCTATTTCTGCGGTGTCAGTTGTTACATCTCCTTTTTCATTTCTAATTCTATTGATTTGAGTCTTCTCCCTTTTATTTTTGATGAGTCTGGCTAATGGTTTATCAATTTTATTTATCTTCTCAAAGAACCAGCCTTTAGTTTTACTGATCTTTGCTATTGTTTCCTTCATTTCTTTTTCATTTATTTCTGATCTGATCTTTATGGTTTCTTTCCTTCTGCTAAATTTGGGGTTTTTTTGTTCTTCTTTCTCTAATCGCTTTAAGTGCAAAGTTAGGTTGTTTATTTGAGATGTTTCCTGTTTCTTAAGGTATGATTGTATTGCTATAAACTTCCCTCTTAGAACTGCTTTTGCTGTATCCCATCGGTTTTGGGTCGTCGTGTCTCCATTGTCATTTGTTTCTAAGTATTTTTTGATTTCCTCTTTGATTTCTGCAGTGATCTCTTGGTTATTTAATAACGTATTGTTTAGCCTCCATGTGTTTGTATTTTTTACAGATCTTTTCCTGTAATTGATATCTAGTCTCATAGCGTTGTGGTCAGAAAAGATACTTGATACAATTTCAGTTTTCTTAAATTTGCCAAGGCTAGATTTGTGACCCAAGATATGACCGATCCTGGAGAATGTTCCATGAGCACTTGAGAAAAATGTGTATTCTGTTGTTTTTGGATGGAATGTCCTATAAATATCAATTAAGTCCATCTTATGTAATGTATCACTTAAAGCTTGTGTTTCCTTATTTATTTGCATTTTGGATGATCTGTCCATTGGTGAAAGTGGGGCATTAAAGTCCCCTACTGTGATTGTGTTACTGTTGATTTCCCCTTTTATGGCTGTTAGTATTTGCCTTATGTATTGAGGTGCTCCTATGTTGAGTGCATAAATATTTACAATTGTTATATCTTCTTCATGGATCGATCCCTTGATCATTATGTAGTGTCCTTCTTTATCTCTTGTAATAGCTTTTATTTTAAAGTCTATTTTGTCTGATATGAGAATTGCCACTCCAGCTTTCTTCTGATTTCCATTTGCATGGAATATGTTTTTCCATCCCCTTACTTTCAGTTTGTATGTGTCCCTAGGTCTGAAGTGGGTCTCTTGTAGACAGCATATATATGGGTCTTGTTTTTGTATCCATTCAGCCAGTCTGTGTCTTTTGGTGGGAGCATTTAATCCATTTACATTGAAGGTAATTATCGATATGTATGTTCCTATTACCGTTTACTTAATTGTTTCAGGTTGTTCTTGTAGGTCTTTTCCTTCTCTTGTGTTTCTTGCCTAGAGAAGTCCTTTAGCATTTGTTGTAGAGCTGGTTTGGTGGTGCTGAACTCTCTCAGCTTTTGCTTGTCTGTAAAGGTTTTAATTTCTCCAACAAATCTGAATGAGATCCTTGCTGGGTAGAGTAATCTTGGTTGTAGATTTTTTTCCTTCATCACTTTAAATATGTCCTGCCACTCCCTTCTGGCTTGTAGAGTTTCTGCTGAAAGATCAGATGTTAGCCTTATGGGGATTCCCTTGTGTGTTATTTGTTGTTTTTCCCTTGCTGCTTTTAATATGTTTTCTTTGTATTTAATTTTTGACAGTTTGATTATTATGTGTCTTGGCGTGTTTATCCTTGGGTTTATCCTGTATGGGACTCTCTGTGCTTCCTGGACTTGATTGACTATTTCCTTTCCTATATGAGGGAAGTTTTCAACTATAATCTCTTCAAATATTTTCTCAGTCCCTTTCTTTTTCTCTTCTTCTTCTGGGACCCCTATAATTCGAATGTTGGTGCGTTTAATGTTGTCCCAGAGTCCTCTGAGACTGTCCTCAGTTCTTTTCATTCTTTTTTCTTTCTTCTGCTCTGCAGTAGTTATTTCCACTCTTTTATCTTCCAGGTCACTTATCCGTCCTTCTGCCTCAGTTATTCTGCTATTGATCCCATCTAGAGTATTTTTCATTTCATTTATTGTGTTTTGCTTATCGTTACTTCCTCTTTATTTCTTCTAGGTCCTTGTTAACTGTTTCTTGCAATTTGTCTATTCTATTTCCAAGATTTTGAATCACCTTTACTATCATTATTCTGAATTCTTTTTCAGGTAGACTGGCTATTTCCTCTTCATTTGTTAGATCTGGTGTGTTTTTATCTTGCTCCTTCATCTGCTGTGTGTTTTTCTGTCTTCTCATTTTGCTTATCTTACTGTGTTTGGGGTCTCCTTTTTGCAAGCTGCAGGTTCGTATTTCTATCTATTTTTGGTGGCTGTCCCCAGTGGCTGAGGTTGGTTCAGTGGGTTGAGCAGGTTTCCTGGTTGGGGGGACCAGTGCCCCTGTTCTGGTGGATGAGGCTGGATCCCATCTCCCTGGTGGGTAGGTCCACGTCTGGGGGCGTGTATGGGGATGTCGGTAGCCTTACTGTGATTCTAGGCAGCCTCTCTGCTAATGGATGGGGCTGTAGACCTGTCTTGCTCTTTGTTGGGGATAGGGTGTCCAGCACTGTTCGTTGCTGATCCTTGAGTGAAGCTGGGTCTTGGTGTTGAGATGGAGATCTCTGGGAGATTTTCACCATTTTGATATTATGTGGAGCTGGGAGGTCTCTTGTGGACCAGTGTCCTGAGGTTGGTTCTCCCACCTCAGAGACACAGCCCTGGTGCATGGCTGGAGCGCCAAGAGCCTTTAATCCACACGGCTCAAAATAAAAGGGAGAAAAAATAGAAAGGAAAGAGAAGGAAGGAGGGAGGGAGGGAAGGAAGGAAGGAAGAAAGGAAGGGAAGAAGGAAGGAAGAAATGAAGGAAGGAAGAAAGCAAGAAAGGAAGGAAGGAGGAGAGGAAGAAAGGGAGGAAGGAAGAAAGGGAGGAAGGAAGAGAGGAAGGAAGAAAGGGAAGGAGGGAAGAAAGGAAGGAAGAAAGGAAGAAAGAAAGGGAGAAGACAATAAAGTAGGATAAAGTATAGTTATTAAAATAAAAAATAATTATTAAGAAAAATTTCTATTAAAAAAAAAGGGTCAGTCTAACCCTAGGACAAATGGTGCAAGCAAAGCTATACAGACAAAATCTCACCCAGCAGCACACACATACACACTCACAAAAAGAAAAAAGGGGAAAATAATAGTATATCTTGCTCCCAAAGTCCACCTCCTCAACTTGGGATATTTCGCTGTCTATTCAGGTTTTCCACAGATGCAGGGCACTTCAAGTTGGTTGTGGAGCTTTAATCCGCTGCTTCTGAGGCTGCTGGGAGAGACCTCCCCCTCTCTTTGTTCGCACAGCTCCTGGGGTTCAGCTTTGGACTTGGCCCCGCCTCTGCGTGTAGGTCGTCCGAGGGCGTCTGCCCTTCGCTCAGACGTGACGGGGTTAAAGGAGCAGCTGATTCGTGGTCTCTGGCTCACTCAGGCCGGGGGAAGGAGGGGCAGAGGCTGGCGTGACGCTGCACCGGCCCGAGGCGCACCGTGCTTTCCCGGGGAAGTTGTCCCTGGATCCTGGGACCCTGGCAGTGGCGGGCTGCACGGGCTCCCGGGAGGGCCGGTGTGGAGAGTGACCTGTGCTCGCACACAGGCCTCTTGGTGGCGGCAGCAGCAACCCTAGCGTCCCACACCCGTCTCTACTGTCCGTGCCGACAGCCGTGGCTCGCGCCCGTTTCTGGAGCTCCTTTATGAGGTGCCCTTAATCCCCTCTCCTTGCGCCCCAGAAAGCGAAGAGGCAAGAAAAAGTCTCCTGTCTCTTCGGCAGCTCCGCGCCCGTCTCTGGAGCTCCTTTAAGTGGCGCGCTTAAACCCCTCTCCTCGCGCCCCAGGAAACAAAGAGGGAAGAAAAGGTCTCTTGCCTCTTCGGCAGCTCCAGACTTCAACCGGACTCCCTCCCGGCCAGCCGTGGCGCACTAACCCCTTCAGGCTGTTTTCACTCTGCCAACCCCAGTCCTCCTGTTTATTTTAATATGTGTTATTTGCAGTTATGTTTAGTGATGGCTATAATGTGTTAGACTTGCCTTTTATTCAAAATTATTTACACATTGTCAGATTTTATGATTATTTCCTTTAGAAGGGAGCTCTTAGTGAATGATTAGATTCATGTGAATCGATAAGTGATGGGGCTTTGTTTTTAAGTGCATAGAATAGGTTAATGAGCCCCCATATACACATCATCCATCTTCAACAATTATTAATTCACAGCTAGTGTTGCTTCATCTATACTCTTCCCTGCCTGATGATTGTAAAGCAAATGCCAGATCTCATATGTCATTTTCATCCATAAGAAAGAAAATTATTTAAAAAACTTATTTGTAGTCTGTTTTATGTGGTTGTACTTAATATTCGTATAATATACTTAGGCTTCTTCTATTGAAAAATGCCGGAGGGCCTCATTTGGCATGCATGAATTAAGCCAGATGCCTAGGAGAGATGTGAAAACAGATGGAATTTTTATGTGTGTTAGATGTTGTGATCAAATGTGCCACCAATCTTTCATTCTGCTTTCCTAGACAGAAACATTGAATCATCTTTGATGCTTCCTCTCTTCCTTCTCCCCTTCCTGTTATGTCTTCACACTCTGTTGATGTTTGTCATTCTTTAAATGTCTTTTCAATTCACTTTTAGCGGTGTGTCCACTACTGCCATCTAACTTCACTGATCATTACATGTCTCTTAGGCTATTTTCTCTGATTGCATTTTCTTTTCCATCGCAGTTCATCTTTCAGACTGCCCTTCCTAACGTTCACCATATTCCTTTGTAGTATCTATAGTGTTTATTCTTTTTACTGATATGTACTTTCTTCTGTAAGATGATCCTGTCATAAAGTCGCCTTTTTAAAATTTACAGACATAAACGTTTTAGTCTGCTCTCCTGATTCCCCTTCACGTGTGCTGGGCTGTGCTCATCCTTGCCATTCTGCTTTGATGTACATTCTTTACTCAGTTTATGAATCTGTCCTCGCTCTCCTTTGATCTGTAATCTGCCTTTCCATCCACGGTCAGCTGATTTAGTTGCTCTTATGTCAAGTCCCTATTGATGACTCCAGGCCTGTACTGATCTTTCCCATTTCAAAAATTTACACGTGTGACTAGTTGGTCCTATGAAATGGAGTCTTTGGTTGTACTCTTTTCTCTTATTTTTCCAGTTTTCGTATGGATTTGTGTTTTTAAACGGGATAGATATCTTCCAGGGACAGGGAGTTTTCAAAACAACATTGGACACATAGTGTGTATTTCACATGTATTTGCTGATTAAAGCTCTTGAATATGATGTATACCTGGACTGTTTTAACTGACCATTTGGTTTTTATTATAATACACATTCCTTTGTCTTTTTTTGTTTTTTCCCTTTGTCTTTTTTGAGGACTGTTTTCCTTCTCCCTGTTTATTTGCTTCTAATCATTGAGCCAGTCGATAGACCTGTAGCTTCTTAAAGCAGAACCAAGAGGGAGAGGCAGTTAGCATCCTCTTATCACCGTTGTCATGGTCACCATGCCTGTCCCACTGAAGGATGGACCAGCACTCCTTGAGGGTTTTCAGTACTTAGTGGTATTCCTCACTCTCTTTCTCCTACCTTTCCAGGAAGCAAGAAAGGAGAAGATTCTGAGATTAAACTTCTTTAAAAATACTTTTTACAGTAGCAGACTTTCTGAACGAGCAAAAAGCTTTCGATTTTCTTCCACCAGAAAATGAGTCATTTGTAAGAGGGAAGGGAAAGGAGAGGAAATGGAAAGTAAGGAAAGCTGTATAGAGAACTAGGTAAAAGAAAAACAAATATGTTATCCAGTCCAATCTCATGCTGCTTGTGGCACAACAGGTCCATAAATCAAGAGATGATTTGTTGGGTCAAGGAACAGTGACTTTATTCGGAAAGGAAGGTTGAAGTTGGAAGGCAGTTGCTTACAATGTAGTTACTTAAGCATGTAGCATAAAAAAAATTCCTTGTATTTGTGAAGAAGGTATTTATTCTTGGAAGAATTCATGGAACAATTCTGTGTTTTTTGCAGAGTCACATCCAGTTTGTTTTACTCTTCCTTTTAATTTAGGCATATGAGTGATTATGTTAAAATCTTGTTTAGAAGACCTTTTTAAATAAGTAAAACAGATTCTTAGTGAAAGTAAAGCATTGTGTCATAGTTCAGTTAGCAGAGGTTTTTTCATTTTTGTTTTGTTTCTTTCCTGGTGGTGTTTATAACATTGCTGTTTCTTTCTGTTAATGGTATCTTGGGTCTAATTGAACTATATTATGTATTTGAGCTTAGTAAATTTAATTGACCATATGAAGGATTATATAATATGTAGGGGGACAAAGCATACTGGATATGGCACCAGATGACATGGGATTTGAATCCCAGTTCTGCAATATCTTAACTGTGTTGCCTAGAGCAAAGTCAGTTTTTTGAACCTTGATCGTTTGCGGCTAAAAATGATTTTAGGTCTGATTTAGTAGTTCTTAACTAGAAATGAACATTATACTCATTTGTTCATCACCACATCTTGTGATCCTTTTTATATTCATATTAGGTTATAAAGATTTTTTTGTTTTTTTTCCAATAATCAGTTCATTTTACTCTAAGTGTGCCCTGCCCCACTGTCCCTCCTTTTGATTTAAGGACTGAAAAATTTTCAGCTCTTACGTTTTTGTTTTTTCTATTTTATAATTAATTAATATTTTTATTGGATTATGATCATAGAGTGTTATTTGTCCTATTTTTCCTATTTGGAATTTTCGTGGCATTTTCTTTGTGACTTGGATATATAGTTGTGATTTTTCCATGGACAGTGGAAAAGATCTATTTTCTGATTACAGTGTTTGATGTACTTTACTTATTCGTACCTTAGTAATTATTTATTTTTCCATGCCCTTTATTTTCTTGGATTGAGAAAGGGGAATAGATTCTTCCACTACTGATACATAACCACCCCTGCTTTCTTTTTCTTTTCACTTACAAAGTATGCCTTTGCCCATTTTCAATCTTTTAAAGTTACTTTGTTTCAGGTGTATTATTTACACCAGACAGCTGGGTAATTTATTAGAGTTGGAGAAGGGAAACAATATGATACGTGGTATCAGACAAGATTTTAAGGAAAATCTGATGCATTAGCTAAGCCTTGGTGGCAGGAAAGAAGGACCTTGCTGTGTGAGGTGGAAGAGAAGCAGGCAGGGAGGTGGCCCAGTGGGGAGTGGCTGGGGTGCTTCAGGCAGAAGGATCAGCAAAGGCTTTGCTGTGACACACAGCTGGTCGTAGTGTTTCTGTGTATTTCCTGTAACCTGAGGTTTTTCCTAGAGTATTTATTTATTTAGTTAGTTAGTTATTTTTTGGCTGCATTCCGTCTTCATTGCTGCACACGGGCTTTCTCTACCTAAGGTGAGCGGGGGCTGCTCTTTGTTGCTGTGCACAGGCTTCTCATCCCGGTGGCTTCTCTCGTTGCGGAGCACGGGCTCTAGGCACGCGGGCTTCAGTAGTGGCACGCGGGCTTCAGTAGTGGCACGTGGGCTTCAGTAGTGGCACGCGGGCTCAGTAGTTGTGGCTTGCGGACTCTGGAGCACAGGCTCAGTAGTTGTGGTGCATGGGCTTAGTTGCTCCGCAGCACGTGGAATCTTCCTGGACCAGGGCTTGAACTGTCCCCTGCATTGGCAGGCGGATTCTTAACCACTGCACCACCAGGGAAGTCCCTCCTAGAGTATTTTTTTCAAAAAGCTCTATGAGAATGAAATTTCATGGGTCTTAAAATGTTTAAAGATGGGTATTGGTTCAGGAGCTTGGGATGAACACACACATACTACTATATATGACAGATAACCAACAAGGATCTACTGTATAGCACAGGGAACTCTACCCAATATTCTATGATAACCTATATGAAAAAAGAATCTCAAAAACAATGAATATATGTATAACTGAATCACTTTGCTGTACACCTGAAACTAACACAACATTGAAAATCAGCTATACTCCAGTAAAATTAAATTTTTTTTAAAAAAAAGGTAGTTGTTTCCTTTAAACTTAGCAGTTTGACCTGATGTACTTCTATTTACTAGGGACCTTGTAGGGATCAAGTATATTGAATGTTTCTATAGAGAAGTCTGAGGCTAGCTTGATTCCCACCCCCTTACCCCAAAAGAATACTTCAGGGCTTTTATCTTTAAGTACCAGAGATTTTCATTAGACTTGACTCAGTATTACCATCCTATATTGTTTTTCCCTGGCATGTATGTACCCTCTCTGTCTATAGGTTTGTATCTTCCTCTAGTTTGGAAAATTTGTCTTTAATTTGTCCTTTATTCTTCTTGGGAAAGCAGTTACACATGTGAAATTTAAAAAAAACAAATAAAACCCCTTCCATTTCTCTTTTTCTTTCAGTGTTTTCTAGTTCATTTAAAATTTCTGTTTCTTTTTGCTCATGTCTCCATCTTGTCTTGCATGTTCATTCTGCTTTAAACAATTTCTTACTTAGATTTAATTTTTGATGCTCTCTTCAGTCTCATACTTTATCTTGTTCTGTGATTTTGTCATATCTTCTAGAGCTCTCTATCAGTTCTTTGAATGTTTTAACTTTTTCCTTAAGTTCTTTGAGTTATAGTGGTGTTTCTCATTATGATTTTCATTTGCTTGGTGGCAGCATTTTTCTGGTGACTTTTCCTCATCTGTCTTTCCAGTTACTTCCTATCCCTCTCTTCTTTCTTCCTTCCTTCCTCTCTTTCCCTCTGTCTCCTGTAACTTCTTGGTCTATCTAGGTCCTGTGCTAGTTCCTTTTCATTAATCTTTGAGTGAATCTAGCCCTCCCCCCAGTTCCCAACCCCTGATTTGAAACTGGTTTATGTGGGGGCTGGGAGAGCAGGGGTAGCAGGAATTTTTTCTTGTTCACAGCAAAGTGCTTCATGATACAGGGTTGTATAGTTGAGAGTGTTTAACCTTTACGTGTTGCTGCCAGTACGGTAGAAGCTAGGAGACTGTTCACAATTCAGTCTTGTCTACCTTCTCTACTTTGTCTCAGCAACAGAGTGTTTCCTTCACTGATTTTGTATCTGAATCTTTGGCCAAAGACCTCCTCTCAGCACCTTCCTATACCCCTACTTGAGTTTCATTGCCTTTGGCAGCTTTTGCACATATTGGGATTGGGTGATAGATTTTGTCTGGTCTTATCTGAGATGGAGTTTCCATTTCTTTTTTTCTACTGTTATTTGGGGAGGGGAAAGGATAGAGAGTTCTCCACTCTGCTGTCTTAAAACAAGGTCATAGTTTTTTCTTTAAACCTTCCAGTAAAGCTGTTCTAGTTGACAAAAGCCTTCTTCAGAGTAATACTTAGGATTCAGCTGCTTGACTCTTTCCATTCGTCCTTTCGTTGCTTGGTGATTTTGCTTCTGATTGTTAGTTGTTTTCCTTGAGGACTGGATTTCACTGTCTGTGGTTGGATTTCCCAGATGGGTCAGCTGTAAGCAAGCAGGGCATCACTGTGCTGTGAGGATTGTTTGTTCTGAGGGCACATCATGGTATTGCATTTATTAAAAATATTATAGGGATCAATATTTCCATCTCAGTTCACTTCTCCCGGCTATATTGTACTTCTTTATGCATTTATGAAGTTGTATATCTTATGAATTATTAAAACAAGCTTGAATACCTCTTTTAAAAAGAATGGGAGTAACTTTCATTTGCTTGTCGTCTCATCCAGAAGCACTGGTTTCCTTTTATTATTGAATTCTACTTAGTGTTGCTTTTCATGTTCCAAGGATCAAAGACGTAGGGGAGAAAAAAAGTTCATGGTTCTGTACTTTGATGGGGAAAGGAGATAGTTATTTTAGTTTCTGTCATCAAGTACCAGCAGTTATTTTCGAACGCACTGCAGTCCAAGGAAAGGGAACAAAACAAAAGACTGCCTGCTAGTGGCTGAAAAAGTAACAGCCCGCACTGCAGTGCAGTGCCTATAATTGTGGCAAATGTACAAGTGCAACAATGAGACACAGTTTTCATAGTGCAGTATTTCTTTTTATCCTTCATGCTTGCAAGCTGCTCTCCATTCATCCTGCTTGCAAACTGCAGCAGCAACATGTCTTTAATATGAGCCAAATACAGTTTCCAGCTGTTGACATGAATTCTTTTTTAGGTCCTGTTAAAAACTCATCCAACAGCGAATCTCACTGTTTTTCTTTTTGCTCTTCTTATATTTCCATTGACTTCTTTTCTTGTTCTTATTTTCACTCATGAATAAAAGTGTTTTTCAGTGATCCTTGGTGTTTGAGATAGAGTAAAATTAATAAAAGGAATTCTTGTCTTGGTGTAACTTACTATATCGTTTACCAGGTAGTTGATCAAAATTCTAATTTTGCATCCCTTTCACTGCATAATTAAAAAAAATTAAAAGTCACCTCTAGGCTCCAGGGTAAAGAAAAGCTATACTACTGTATATTTTAAAAATTGCTGTAGGGTTTCCCTGGTGGCACAGTGGTTAAGAATCTGCCTGCCAATGCAGGGGACACGGGTTTGAGCCCTGGTCCGGGAAGATCCCATATGCCGCAGAGTGGCTAAGCCCATGTGCCACAACTACTGAGCCTGCACTCTAGAGCCCGCGAGCCACAACTACTGAAACCCACAGGCCTAGAGCCCATGCTCTGCAACAAGAGAAGCCACTGCAGTGAGACACCCTTGCACCCCAGTGAAGAGTAGACCCCGCTTGCCGCAACTAGAGAAAGCCTGTGCAGCAACGAAGACCCAATGCAGCCAAACATAAAATAAATAAATTTTAAAAAAATTTTAAAATTGCTGTAATATGAAAATCTTATTGTTCTCATGTAGATTTGAGTCAAGACCTGTGCAAAAGCAATTGTGCAAAACGAAACAAAACCCCCAAGGTTGTAAAATACTCTTCAGCTCCTTCCTTTGGGGATAACAGGTTCATGTATGTAGCAGGTAAGGTAGATTTTGTTCTGGGTGCCATATTCCCTTATCATGGATGTTATTTACACAACTGCTTATCCTTGAGATTTGGTGATTTTTGATAGTATAAAAATAGGTAGTGGACATCATGGGGTAAATAATTGGTTAAAAAATTTTTTTTCTGTATGTTAGAAGTTTTGTTTCTGTTGTCTAAAATTGCTTCCTTTGGGAAGAAATAATACAAAAAGTTGATTATTGTTTTTATTTTAAATCAAAAAGGCTGATTTTGTCTAGAGTTACAAGGGGGTAATGTGAGTAACCTAGTCTAGTTTCAGCTCATCTAGATAGTTTTTTCTGCTCTCTCGCCTCTGGGCTTCTGTCTGAAATGATTTCATTCCCTTCCCCTTTTTCCACATAGCGAACTCATACTTTGTAAATAGTAATAAAACATTACTTTTTTTTTTTTTTTTTTATTTGTTCTCTCATTTCCTGTGGTTTGCTCTCTTTTGTGCCCCAAGCGGAACTGGCTTTGTCTTCTCTGCCTGCTCCCATAGAGCTTTGCATTTACCCCAACTTCAGAATCATTTCACTGTATTACTATATTTACCTCTCATGCCTTATTGCCCAATGCTAGAAAATATAAATTAATGGGAGCCACAAATGTAAATTTAAATATTCTTGTAGGCACATTAAAGAAGTAAAAAGAAACAGGAAAGTTCATTATAATACTGTCTTACTTAATCCAGTGTATTCAGAGTATTATCATTTCAACATATAACCAATGTAAAAATTGTTAATGATAAATTTTATATTCTTTTTGTACTAAGTCTTCAAAATTCAGTGTTTCTTATACTGACAGCACGTCTCAGTTGAGACTAGCTGCATTTCAGATGCTCAGTTCCACAAGTGGCCAGTTGCTGCCATATTGTAGAGTGTAGTTCTAGACTGTGGTGTCCTTGAGAGTTGGAACCATGTGTGGTTTTTGCTGTATTTTCTGGCTACCTTTGGTGCTCATTCAGTCTGTGCTTATGAATGAATAAATGAATGAATGAATGAGTGAATAAAATATACTGGAGGGTTATTGTGTAGATTAATGTCAGAGCCCTAATAACATCAGTGCCTCCTGATGTTATTAGTGCCTCCTAAGGCACATTGACTAAAAAGAAGATCCAGTCTGGAAGGATCCTGCATTCCAGTCCTATGGTAGGACAGCTGGGGGTGGGCTTTGAAGAGATAAGTTGCCAGGGGTTTATTGCAGGAGACAGTAGGAGAGGAAAATAAGACAGTGGCCAGTCTCCATCCATGGTGTACTTTGCAGCTGCTAGTCCGGGATCCAAAGCACTTGACAGCACCTTTCACTTCTACTGGTAGGCTACGCTGCTCCTACCACAGTATTGTAATCAAATTTGTGATCAAGTCCTGTGTGCAGCTTCAGCTTGCTGCTTAAACAGTAAATTGGTATGTTGTGTCAGTTGTATAAATTGATACAGTGTGGCTAGCAATTCGTTACAATGTAGTGAATTGCTGATGTCCATATTCTGTGACCCAGCGCTTATCCATTTAGGTATATACGTCTGAGAAATGCTTCATATGTGTGCAAGGAGGCATCTACTTGCTACTTGTGACGTTTTAAAAAATTAAAACCATGCAAACCGCCTACCTGTCTAATCATAGGAGATCAGACAAATATTTTCGACACATTTATTAGCTCTGTACAGGAATTAAATGAATCCAGTGAACTAGATTTGTATTTCAAATGGAAGGCAGTCAGAAATATAATGTTGAGTGAGAAAAGCAAGTTTTGGAATGCCTATTGTTTCAAAATTAAAAATAACATATCACACAATATACACAATGTTAACATATTTCTCATTGATGCATATGCATGCTATATAAATTTAAAAAACCCAAAAAACTCTAAAGATAAATCCTATGTCCAGAATTGTGTGTACCACTGGTAAGGGGCCTGGGAACAGGTTGGGTCTTCAGAAAGAAATCTAGGGAATATAAACTTCTATAGTTTTTTTTTTTTTTTTTTTCCGTAATACAAAGTGCTGAATTATAGCAATTGGCAATTCTAGATGGAGGTCACAGAGGTGTTATCTTATTCTTTGTTCTTTGATGTATTTTTAATTGTTCTCAATTTCTTTTTTATTCATTCAAGGGATCTATATTCAATTTTTTTGAAAGTAAAAATTTAGGATTACATATGCCAGGGATATTTTTCTTTATTGGTACACACTTCATATGAATTATTTCAATCTTTTGCTGAAAAAAGGATGCACAGGTGGAGAGATACCCTTTTGATGTAACAAGTACAAAAAAGCATTTTATAACTTTGTTCTACATTTCAGGCTAGAATTTTAATCCAGATCCCTACAGGGAAATAGCTAATAAACTCAGTGCCCCACTGGACCTTTTGTACCCTTGTGAGTTAAGATAAAAAAGCATTTTTGAAATCTAGAATAGCCTAAGCCTTTCAAAGATGTGTCAGCTGTGGTGTATTTCTGTTCAGGTCAACAATCACCTACGGAATTCCTGTTTGTGGCTTGAGGCTTGGGGGTAACTAGGAGATTGTGAGTAATACTTAAGGGGAAGGAGGAAATGACCGCTTTAGACTTTTCAGGATAGGGAAGCAGCTGGGAAATGTCCAATTGAATAAATAAACATTCACTGTCATAGGGAGAAAGAACAATCGATGTCTTTTAAATTATTAATTTATTGCCTCTCAGCTCCCAATGCATGCTTCACCATCTGCTCTGTGATAATAAAGCTGAGCCTTTTACCCGTTTCTCCTTTGTGTAGTGAGTGTGATGTTAAGCTGTGTCAGCAGAGGGCATGAGAGAGACATTTCTGGATGAAGGGGCTTCTCTTCCTCATTCCAGCGTCTTCCCAGACCCTTGCAGGTGGCTTCATAGTGAATCCGAAGGCCAGCACCTCCCTGTGAACGGTGTCCCCTCCTCCGCACTTCAGAGGGAGGAGTGCCCACCATAGAGACCTTTCCAGTGTTGTCTGCTTCCTACATCTGGTCTTGCTCTACCCTTTACCTCACCACCTCCACCCGCTGTTACCCCAACCCCTGTTACCAATTTTCTCACATTCAGATTACTTTCACATATTACTTTCTCTGTTTGAGTTACTGCATGGTATCTCCCGATGGGACCCTGATGGATACAGAAGGCAAACTGTGTTTCCTCCAGTTTGCTGAGATCAATACAAATGACTGATATTTAAAAGATCTCTTAGGATCTCTTCAATCCTGTTCTTCGTTTTCTTCTAGTAAGACATGAAGCTAGTTCTGTGAATGGGTCAGTACACGTGAACATCTCTGTGGCTCTTACCATGTATTTCACTGCATTGGAAAAGCGTGTGCATTAAGTTGATATCTGAGGTTCTTTTGTTGTTGTTGTTGTTGTTGTTTTGCGGTATGCGGGCCTCTCACTGCTGTGGCCTCTCCCGTTGCGGAGCACAGGCTCCGGACGCGCAGGCTCAGCGGCCACGGCTCACGGGCCCAGCCGCTCCGCGGCATGTGGGATCCTCCCGGACCGGGGCACGAACCCGCGTCCCCTGCATCGGCAGGCGGACTCTCAACCCCTGCACCACCAGGGAAGCCCCTGGAGTTTATTTTTGTGTATGGTGTTAGGTAGTGGTCTATGGAAGGCAATTTAGCTGGGACATCAGTTGATTGGTAGCTGGGTAGAATGTAGTTTCCGGGTGACAGTCTTGCTTTTAAATTGGAATTTTCGAGAATAGCGATGAGCAGTCTGCCATATCCAGCTGGGCAGCCTGCTGAGGTGTAAGGGGTCCTCCGGTTTGGGCGTCGGGAGTGAGTTTTGCCGAGTACGGGATATTTGCCATTGGCTGTGGACATTTTTGGTTGTCACAACTTGGGTATGACTGGCATCTAGTGGGTAAGGCCAAGGACACTGCTGAACATCCTACAATGTACTGGACGACGCCTTACAACAAAGGCCCAGATTGTGAATAGTAGCAAGGTTGAGCAACCCTGTATTACAACCAAAGGTCTATTATATGTTTCCTTATTCCCTGTGGATTTGAGTAGGCATTTTTGCCATCTTTTCCCTAAAGAATGGCCAGTCTTTAGTAGAAATTTAATGATTAAGAATGCACTCAGCCTTTATTCCTAACAACTCACGTTAGGACAAACTTGCGTATGCTAGCTTAATTTATAAGACCCCGTTTTTCTATGCTGCTTCCCTCTTGGCAGTTTTTACACGTGATGAGCTTTACTCATCTTTAAGAAAAATTTCCCCATGCCACTTTAGGATAGACAGGCAGTTAGATGTTTGGTTGTTCTTAAGATTTCTTAGTAATGAGGTATTTGATGTCACTAAGTGTTAAGGCGGTACCTGATTTTAGACTTTATAAAGAGCATCAAAGATGACTAAATGTCACACTTTATCTCCATAGCACATAACTCGGAGAGGAGGAGGTAGAAGGTGGTAGAGAGAAAGGGTAATAGAATTTACACAGCAGCATTTACCTAAAGGTAATGAAAATTTTTCGTTACATGGCGTGAACTAGCCCATTAGGGCTAGCATGGCACTGTGCGTGTAGAAGCTCAATATAAATACCATTTGCTTTTTATTTGAAATGAGGATAATTCTGTGTTACTGACTTAACTAAAATTTAAAGAGTATTCCACTCACTGTTTGTGGGATATTACAAATAATGTGAGCTCTCTTAGTAATTGCACATAAGTATACTGTAAGTTAAACCTCTCATCTAAAACTCTGAAAGAGTTATCTAAACAGCAATTCATTATGTATCTTGGTACTCCTGTGAGCAAAGTAAATTGTTGCTCTCTCAGAGAGCACATATTTCCACGAAAGGCTTTGAATGAAAGTTTTTCCCCATGAAATAACATCTCCATAGGGAAAGCATGCTAATCCGTCTGTTAATAACCATGTCCACGGACTGATTAATTTGGATCATAATCAAGGCTTTGCAGGTGAGAGTGTGTACACATAATAAGCCAACTACCTACAAAAATATATACCTCCTTTTAAGGCCTCGATGCAGTATAGACTTGAGGCACAATAAAGTAGTATTCTCCAACCAAGAGGAAGACTCTGTGTCTTTGAAGTAGAAATTAGTATTTGGGTTAGTTAAGGCTCCTTCAGTTTCAAATGGCAGGGAGCCCAACTCAAACTGGCCTGAGCCAAAGAAGGGAACTTGTTAACTCATGTATAGGGTTGGCCAAAAAGTTCATTCGGGTTTTTCCATATCGTCTTATGGAAAAACCTGAACGAACTTTTTGGCCACCCCAATAATTAAAAAGGCTATTGCTAGGACTACGGAGACTCAAGCAGTACTCTTGTCTCCTAGTTTCACCTTCCTGTATTGGCTCCATGCTCTGGGCTGTTATGATAGCCCATCATAGATCCAAGCTTACAGTCTCTCAGGTGGCAGGACAGCAGAAAGGGGAACCTGGGAGGTCTCCCTAGGTTTCATTACCTTTGATTGGATCACATCTCTGTCTCTGAATCAGTCCCCCCAGGCAGGAGATGTAACAGCATGAACTGAGCCATGCGCCGAATCTGAATTTGGGTGTAGATTTAACGCCACTTATGGGCTGCGAGTGCAAGAGCGGCGTTCCCTTGAAGAAAATTAGTTATACAAAAAATAAATCTTTGTCCCAACCCTGTCCTCTTCTGCAGGAGTACCACTGTAACCATTTCTTGTGCTTAAAATTGTGTCAATGTAAAAATCAATACCTTTATTACTGTATATATAGTTGATAGTATCTTAGATGTATTTTTCCCTTGTTTTTATTGTTGACCAATATATTTAACACTCCCCAGTTGTGAAGGTCTCCAAGGAAGATCCTGCAACTTCTCTTTTAAATTACAGAAATATCCTAAACAGACATTCTGTTTTGTATGAAGTGTTTAAGAAATACTAAAAGTGAACACCTAAATGTGTTTAAGGATAATAGTTCATTAAAGGAAACCTTCCATGAGTCCTTATATAAAATATATTTCTTATTAGGCTTCATGATACGGTTGAAGTTTTAACATGGCAGAGAATAGTTACAGGTCAGTGTTTTTAAGCAAGAGATATTTCTGGAAGAATTAATTGATTTAGACCTTCTTGGCTGCTGTAAGTATAAAATATGAAGTACAGCTTTATATTAGTATTGTCTCTAGTGATGAAAATTGGTTAAAAACACTTATCTTCAGTGCAAAATGGATTAAAGACTTAAATGTAAGACCTGAAAGTGTAAAACTCCTTGAAGGAAACATAGGGGAAAAGCTTCTGGACACTGGTCTTGGCAATGATTGCATAGACCTGACGTCAAAAAACAAACAAAGCAACATTAGACAAACAGAGTGATATCAAACTAAAAAGCTTCTGTACAGCAGAGGAAATGAGCAAGAGTGAAAAGGCAATCTACAGAATGGGAGAAAATATTTGCAAGCCTTATATATAATAGGGGATTAATTTCCAAAAATGTAAGTATCTCCAACAACTCAGTATCCAGAAAAAATATCAAATAACCCAATTAAAAATTGGATAAGGAACTGAATAGACATTTCTTCAAAGAAAACTTGCAAATGGCCAACAGGTATAAGAAAAGATGCTCAACATTACTAATCATTAGGGAAATGCAAATCAAAACCATAGTGAGATACCTCTTTAAACCTCTTAGTTTGGCTATTATAAAAAAAAAAAAAAAAAGACAGCAGGTATTCGTGAGGAGGTGGAGAAACTCAAACCTTACTTCACATTTGGTAGGAATGCAAAACAGTGCAGCCGCTATGAGAAAGAGTATAAAAAGTTAAAATAGAACTACCATATGACTCAACAATCCCACTTCTGGCTGTTTATTCAAAAGAATTGAAGTTAGATGCTTAAAGATATAGCTGTACTTCCATGTTCACTGCAGCACTGTTCAAGATAGCCAAGATCTGGAAATAACCTTAATGTCCATCGATGGATGAATGGAAACATGGAATATACAGATAATGGAATATTACTCAGCCTTAAAAAGGAAGGAAATCTAGCAATATGCAACAACATGGCACAAACTAAAGGACATTATATAATATGAAAGAAGCCAGTCCCAGAAAAACATTATTTCATGATTTCCCCTTATATGTGAAATTTAAAACAGTTCAACTCAGAGAAGCAGAGGATAGAACAGTGGTGGCCATGGGCTCGGGGCAGGGGCAGATGGGGAGTTACTGTTCAACAGAAGTCAAGTTTCAGTTACACAAGACGATTAAGTTCTAGAGATCTGCTGTACAATGTTGTGTCTGTAGTTAATGATACTGTACTATTCACTTAAATTTTAACAGGGTAGATCTCATGTTACGTGTTCTTACTGCAGTAAAAATAAAACAAAAGACAAACCACTTAACCTCTGTAATGCCTGATAGTGAACTTTCTGATACCCGAGTAATTGTGTCTGTCCTCACATGTTTAATAAGTGATTATCACTTCTTAATAAAGAATGTGTACTTGTTGGTAGACTATTTCTGAGGCTAGTCCAGAAGGTACCCCCCCTCTTTTTTTTTCCAGCCACACTAGCTCATATGGGTAGAAGACTAGAAGTTGGGAATTATGTGGTTTACTGTTGCTTCTAAGGCAGGGAGAGAATCCTGGCTTAAATCAGTAATAGCAGTAGACTAGATTGATTTCAGGTACACAAAGACTAGTTATATCTTTGGAGTACTAGGAAAGAAGGACCTGTGTTAGAAGTAAACAGGATCTGGCTAACTGGAGGTATGTAGCTGTCCAGGAATTCTGTAAGACATCTTGTACATAAGATTCTGGATCTTTGCTTTCCTCCAGATTAATGTAGGCACCTTCAACTCAATCCTGACCAAGTCTGTCAAAATATTTGATTCCTTCTCCTAATAATGGGATTGGATCTGAAATTATTCTTGTTACCTTATATGTATTTTCCTTTTTAGTTACTATTATTGGTTTTAAAATGTTAATGATATAATTCATATTTCTTGTAAAAATATTTTTAGCAGCACAGTGTTTAATGCAAGAGTGAAAAAGTCTCTTCCATGATCCCATGCCTATTCCTTATAAATAATCAAGGTTAAAGAGTTCATTGTGTGCAATACAGAAGTGGTCTTGGACTTGGATTAGCAAAGTAAGAAGACATGATATGCTTTACCCAACACTAAGTTTACTTAGCTTTAAGGAAGAGTTCAAGACAGGTAATAAATATTGATTGTTAGCAAAAATAGTGAACATCTAGTTACTTCCCAGGAGTGACTTTCAAACATTCTGGTCACTTCTTGTTTGGTATGCTTTTGATCAGGGAAGACATTGATTCTTGGATCTCTTGAGCTGTTATGCCTTGCTGTTGTTATGAGCTTCCTCAGGTTCTACGTCTAGTGTCCTTTCTCCAGTGTGGGTGTCTCTTATTAATGCTGATCACTGATTACTTGGATAAGCATTCTTGACATAGTAACCTTGGTACAATTCTTAGTTTTATTGAATTAGGCATACTTCTATATATTCTCTGAGTGGCTGTTGCAAGGAACATTTGACCAAAAGTTAAAGTTTTAAATAACATATCTTATAAGAGATAACATATAAATACATATAAGAGCTACTTTTTTTTTTTAATGGTTCCATACAAGGGCCTTGATATATTTTACCAATATTCAAGTGATGACCATTTAAGTTTGCTAACAGCTTTTTCAGGATTACACATAATATCACAGTGACTATCCTTGTACGTACGCCCTGGTGAACTTGGGCAAGTTTTATAGAGGCTACATAGCATTTCTGGATCAAAGGACACACACATTGAAATTTTTATAAATCTGCCGAACTGTCTCTCAAAATTATAATTTTATCAGCAGCATGTAAGAGAATATGTTTCCCCATGCTACTTCCTTCTGGTTTTATCTTTGTTGTCTCTCTCCAGTTCCTGAAAAATTTTGTGAGCTTGGTAAAATATATATAATACTCTATTTTGCATTGGAATCAGCACACTTGGGATTAGCTCAGTCAAAGTACGAATAAGTGGCTGATCCAGATTGGAATCAAAATCCTTTATGTCTAGTGTTCTTTCAGTTGACTGACACTGAAAAATGTTTCTTTGATTTTACTTTATTTTTTCTTACATCTTAATACTTGAAACCAATATAATAGTCTACTTTTCAGAAAGTCAAATCATTTCTGTCCAACTTTATTCAACAGAAATGAATGAACTAACCAACTAACCTCTGATTGTGAGTGGAGCTCTTCATTATTTGTCAGTAACAGTAACTTATGCCAGGTTAAAAAAAAATATTTAAGATGTATTTAGTATGCTTATTGGCAGTACCAATATATAAAGTTGATGTAGAGATTTTAGTGTATTTTAGTCTTAGGCTGTTTATCAGCCTGATGCATAGTAAATAACTATTCGACCATTGAAACTGTAGTATTTGATAAATCTGCAAAAATTTTGCTGTATGAGCCAATGACATTTTTACATTAAAGATAACTCATGCAGTAACTTCTTTTCATTAAAGCGTGGGACAATTTAAATGATGATGGAGTGAATATATTTTTGAGGCTGATTCGTGATTTATCAAAAATATCTTATTTGAGAGTGTCCTCTACTACTGATTTTTTTAGTTGGTCACTCATTAATAGTGATTTGTTTATTCAGCTTTCAAATCGCTACCAATGAATTCATGCCAACATTATGTAATACATGCTTGAAATTTTGTTTTCCAAATGAAATTTTATTTAAGTACATGGAAAATATTTCATTAATAAGATTTAAAAGTGGTAGAGTATATCTTTTTTGTTAAGCTTTATAGACAACAAAACAAAATAGTTTTAGGGACAGCCTGGAGCTTGTTTTTTCTTTCAGATGGACTGCACCCCAATCCCAGCTTCTAGGTAATGAAAGAGTGGTCCATAGATTTCATCACGATTATTTTAACTCTTTTAGCCATTTAAAACAGGAATAGATGTGGACAAATTTACTTCCTAAGACTTAGGTATTTCTCTTTTATTAAACTGCTCTAAAAATACCGATTTAAGTCTGGATGTGAGAAATAACAGGCAGGAGAAAACAAATTTGGATTATCAAAGTAACACTGATTTTAGCTGAACTAGAGTTAATAATACACAGTTTTAAAGATTTGTCCACTGAAATTAGTCTCTCCTGTCCCAGTCCTCCCATTGTGTTTCATTGCTTCTGTCATAGCCCTCATCAGCGTCTACAGTGCAATGTATATATGTGCTTCTCTTTCTCCTTTTTCCACAATAGTGTGAGCCTGGAGAACTAGTTCTTTCTGTTATTCATCTTTCTATTCTGTTTAGGGCCTGCCACATGATAGGTATAAATGTTGAATTCAACTGATATTTGTAAAATAACAGAGTGCGAAAACATGACAAGTCATTCTATTTGATAATCCTTGGCCACTACTTCTAGATTTTCATTTTACTTCAGTGAATCAATTTTACATGAAAAGATCTTACATAAAAAGATACAATAGACTTGTTAATTTTGTTTACAGAGAAATGTTTTATATGCTCTGAGGGTAATTACTGATAGTTTACCATCTGTTTCTACTTATCAGTCTTTTCCATCTCCCTATTCATTTGTTCTACAGCATCTTTTGTATGTGAGATTCTCTCTCCATTTAGCTTTTGATGTTTTTTAACTTTTAGTTTTTGGTATTTAGGAAATATGCAGAATATTTTGTGATCTTCTGCAGGTTACGTTTGTGGTATAATTTGAATTTGGGTCCCTTTCCTTAAAGGGAAATACATGTTGTAGGTAATTGGTAAAATGAGATGTCCCTCTTAGAGATCTTGTAAAAACTCTTACTTTTGTTTTGTACTTTTTAAGGACCTTAGGCTTTTCTAGAAAAACAATGCTTTTTAGAGTTTATTTTCATTCTAACAGGAATGGAGGAAGAGGACTAATGAATGCTTTGGTCTGTTGAATGCTTACTATGTTCCAGTATTGTGATGAACACTATTATAATTATTAAGTCATTAATTGCTTAATAACTCTGTCAAAGGTGATACTATCACCATTTACAGATGAAGAAGCTGAAGCAAAAAAGGAATTTCTTTTTTTTCCCCCCACTTGGCCTCTGTTTTATTTATGATATAATATAGGACACAGAAAACTATTTCCCGTATATCATTGATTAGTGGAAAATTCTTTGGGACCTTTACTCATGCCAGTACGGTCAATTAGCTATCTTTTCCAATATTCCACCTGTTATTAAACACCTAGAAATTTGGAGGTAGATTTTATAAACACTCTTTTAGATGTGTAGCTAAATTTGCAAAAAGGGAAGGTGATTTCATAAGTGCAATAAAATGAAGAAGTAGGTCAAAAAAATAGTTGTCTCTTGGTATCCGTGGACGATTGGTTCCAGGAGCCCCTGAGATACAAAAATCTGCAGATGCTCAAGTCACTAATATAAAATGGTGCTGTACAGGATTTCAGCCTCCTTCCACAGATTCAGCAGGGGACCAAATTTGAAACCTTTGGGTATGGAGGGCCGACTATAGTTTATTTCTTCTGAAACTGCTGGTGTCCAAGGTCTTCGCTGATTTTTAGGACCTAATGATTGGTTTTAACAGCTATGTGGGGACAGAGGCAAGGCTTTGGTCTGTTCAGGGTGAGGAATTAGAATCTGAGACATCTCAGCATTCAGTCTTATATCGCCCAGGATTTAAAAAAAAAAGTTTGATTTGAAACTATTAGGTAAAGGATATTTTTTTTTTAAATAAAGGGATGAATTGATGCTAAGATACTGACCATTTCTAGGAAAATTAGAAGTTAGAGAAGTAACAACGACAAAAATAGTAGACCATGGACTAAGAAAATTTCAAGGAATGATTGACCAGCAGCATCCAATCCTAGGGTGATACTAGGGGAAAAGCACAGGAAGCCAAGAGATAAAAAGGTCCAGTTAGAGAGGCAGCTGGGGCTCTTTTGCCTTATCTGATTATCTTAATGCTTCCCAAGTTTCAGTCAATTTTGTACCAACTTCTCAATTTTTACAGTCACATATATCTAGATTATTAGTTACTTCATACTTTAAAATAAACTTATGTTATGCTTATGATTTATTTTTAAAAGAAATCTTTCATATCACAGTAAAATATGGACACCCTTAATACCTGCCATAAATAGAAATTTTCTATAAAAATTAATAAAATAAGGGAGCAAGGGACTTGCCTGGTGGCACAGTGGTTAAGAATCTGCCTGCCAACGTATGGGATACGGGTTCGATCCCCGGTCCGGGAAGATCCCACATGCCGCGGAGCAACTAAGCTTCTGTGCCACAACTACCGAGCCTGCGCTCTAGAGCCTGCGAGCCACAACTACTGAGTCTGCGTGCTGCAACTACTGAAGCCCGCGTGCTGAGAGCCTGTGCTCCACAACAAGAGAAACCACCGCAACGAGAAGCCCGCGCAGTGCAACTAGAGAAAACCCGCGGGCAGCAATGAAGACCCAATGCAGCCAAACATAAATAAATAAATAAAATAAATAAGGGAGCAAAGTTATAAGCTATGTCCTGTTACCTGTTTTTGAGCCCGAGGCCTACCTTCTGTTATAAAAAAGGAAAAACAAGCTTTAAGAGTTACTGAAAACATCAGATACAGTCTTCCCCATTATTTAATAAGGGGAATTGGAAAAGACAGAAAAAGGAAATAGACTTTGTCTTAGGTGATTCTGTCTCGCTTGTGTGTGTGATGTGTAGGATCGTTTTTAGTACCAGAAGTGTCGCTGGCTGAATGTGAAATGACCCAAGGGGGGAAGCCTGAGTGTCTGTGTGTGCGTGTGTGTGTCTGAGTGCCTTTTAACGTTCATCCTTTGAAAGATACTGCTCTAAGCTTCCTATATTGAAATATTCTTTGCTTTTTTCTTTTTGAAGCTCTTTTAAGAGCCTGTGCTGATGGAGGTGCCAACCGCTTATATGACGTCACGGAAGGAGAGAGGGAAAGGTATGCTTTCTTTCAGCCAGTGTCTGTTGTATCATTTCTGCTCTTGAGCTTGTTTTTTTCTCTTCTTAGTAAATGGTGACTGTTCATTTTCCTTCAAATTTTTTTTTACAGAAGACCACCTCAGGGAGAGAGCTGCTTAACCATGTTGTATTATTTCTTTGTTTTGAATGCTATCTGCTGGTAGAAATAGGCCAATCTTATTCTTACTTTTTTTAAAAAAAACCATTCTACTATTTCAAAGTCTCATTAAGTAGCATTATCAAATATCGATATTTGTGAGGACTTTGAACATTGACTAAAATAATGGTAATTTGAGTTTTTATTCAAACAGTTTAAAGGAATACAAACTGATCTCATAAAAGATACATACTGCTGTAGAAGGTTCAAGATTTTTATATTAGCATTGAGTAAAACTCAATATAATTTAACTTCTGAGTTATGCACACATATTTTTAAGAGATAAATAATTTATTTCTTAATGATTTGTAATCTGTGCTCTCTGGTTTTCCTGATCTTTGCATGGTGAGCTATTTTTAGATGTGAGAATACGTTTGATGAAAGCACAGTTTAAATCTAGTTCATTGCCAGCATGTGTATAGTTCATCCTCTTGGCAAACACAAGAATTTATAGTCTAGATATAAGTAGACTAGCTATGAAATTCAGTTCTACTTCTACCATATGTGTTATTAAATGTACTGAAATGTTTATAGTTTGAGAAATCACCTCCTTGCTGCAAAAAATAAAAATATTTGATGCAGCATACTGCAGCTGTGAATTTAAATACATGTATTTTGAAATGATGTAAAATACATCTTTATGGCATCAAAATTTTTTCTTCACATTTTTAATATTGGAGGTGTTTTTTTGAAAGCAGCTGGTTGCCCATAGGAGGAAGGCATGAGATTGGGCATGCCTGGATGCATTATCAATGAATATAGCACAGTGACAGCTAGGAAGACGATTTAAATTCTTAATATTTTGTGCATCTTTATTTTTAAACTTTATGGATTCCTCTGACTGTATTCTCGAAGACTTGACATGGACAGTGTGTGAAAAAATACTCAAGGATGTGTATAGATGTGTCTGGGCCAGTTGCTTCAGAGAGGAGCATAGTGGCCATGTGGGCAAGATATGAATTGGGGGCTGTTTGTTTCATGCCTGTAGTCTGCTTAGGGGCCAGCAATCTGGTACTGAATGCTTTTTCTCTTTGTGGTGGGTGTAGCTCATGAACATAATTATATGAACCAGAGCTGTGAAAGGGTATTAACACAGTACTTCCCAACTCTTCCTTGATCATAAGAACTATCTAGAATGCCTATGAAAAAAATAGATTTCTGTACTGATTAATTTTATTGGATTGGGCTGTGGCCACTAGCAAGAAATATAACATCCAACACATTTAGTCGCATTTGAAAGTAGTGTACATCGCCAGATTTGGGAATGGGTGCCATTATTTTTGCCCAAGTTTCGAAATAATCATTTCTTATCACATTTATAAGTAGTCTCACAGAAATCTTCCAAGAAGATTTATATGATTTATCTAGCATCCGTTTGTCCATATATGAAGATGTTTAAGAAGAAAATGTATTTGTTGTTGATTTTCGAATTGTAATAACATGTTTGCCGTGATGCATAGTCTGATGCTTAAGGACGTGGCTGGCTCCGGTGAAGATAGAGTCCCTAATAAGGAGATGAGTGAAGCTAACTGCTTAATGTGGGAATTGAAGTCTTGGAATAAATCTCATTAAATCCAAACGCTACCCAGTTAAACTAATTGGACATAGGTGACTAAACATGGTTCCTATGAACTGTATTTTTAACAGAAAGGCTTTACAATGGAAATGGAAAAAATATTCATGAGTTTTGAAAAGCCAGGTTAGGGTTGTGGACCACTGCTTCGCTTGTTCTTATTTTTTTATTTATTCACTGTGCTACTCTACAATGTAATACCTTATAATTATGCAATAAAACATGAATATGTAGAGAATCATCTCCAGTTGAAGAGAAAGTGAGATCTTTACACTAGTGAGTTGGGGGAAACAAAAAGAAATAAATAAAATTATCTGTTATTGGGACTTCTTTGGTGGTGCAGTGGTTAAGAATCCGCCTGCCACGGGCTTCCCTGGTGGCGCAGTGGTTGGGGGTACGCCTGCCGATGCAGGGGACACAGGTTCGCGCCCTGGTCTGGGAGGATCCCACATGCCGCGGAGCGGCTGGGCCCGTGAGCCATGGCCGCTGAGCCTGCGCATCCGGAGCCTGTGCTCCGCAATGGGAGAGGCCACAGCAGTGAGAGGCCCGCGTACCACAAAAAAAAAAAAAAAAAAATCCGCCTGCCAATGTAGGGGACATGGGTTCAATCCCTGGTCCAGGAAGATCACACATGCAATGGAGCAACTAAACCCATGTGCCACAACTACTGAGCCTGTGCTCTAGAGCCCATGAGCCACAACTACTGAGGTTGCGTGCTGCAACTCCTGAAGCCCAAGCACCCTAGACCCCATGCTCTGCAACAAGAGAAGCCACTGCAATGAGAAGCCCACACACTGAAATGAAGAGTAGCCCCTGTTTGCTGCAATTAGAGAAAGCCTGTGCGTAGCAACAAAGACCCAGTGCAGCCAAAAAAAAAAAAAAAGTTATTTTTTTCCTAAGTAGCAAAGAGTTGCATTGAGTTCTGCCATTTGGAGTTCAGAAAATATGACTAATTTTTCTTGCTCAAGTGAACGTAAGCTCAATGAATATAAAGTCCCTTGTGCCTAGAAAATTGCCTGAGGATATTAGATACTCAAAAAATATTTGTTAATTATTTGATTACAGTTACTCTGTTCTCTCTCGCCGTAAGGTTTTTTTTTTTTTTTTTTTTTTTGTGATACGCGGGCCTCTCACTGCCGCGGCCCCCCCCTGCTGCGGAGCACAGGCTCCGGACGCGCAGGCCCAGCGTCCACGGCCCACGGGCCCAGCCGCTCCGCGGCACGCGGGATCCTCCCGGACCGGGGCACGAACCCGCGCCCCCCGCATCGGCAGGCGGACTCCCAACCACCGCGCCACCAGGGAAGCCCTCGCCGTAAGGTTTTGAGTGACTTTGATGACTTGTGTATTTTCAATATCTAGATTACCTCTGCTCTGAGAGCTGATAGGTTCTGATTCGGGTGTGTGTTCAGTCTGTACATCAAACTGAGGCAGGGTGAAGACCCAGTCAAGGAGACATAGGACGGGCACCGCCAGCGATATTCGGATCCTAGCTGTGGTCGTGGACTTGAGAGTAAAGAGGAAGACACTTTATGGAGACTCAGTCTTTGTACTATACTCCTGTACTCTTAACTGACTGTTTTCCTAACCCCAGATGTCTGTTTCTGTTTTTGGAAATGTGGGGTAGTAAGTTTGGGTATCAGATGTGTGGGCTAATACCCCCAATTCTACAGCTCCAGCCTGATACTGACTCAAGTCTCATGTTTATATTCTGGTAGGGGTCTGTGATGAAAAAGTCCTTTGGTGGGCTCACTACATCTGCCTCCTGTCTTCTCCCAAGTAGGTAAAACCCACAGTTGGTCAGAACCAGGATGGAGAAGCCTGGCCCCATGATCAGAATAATCACAGGATACAGAGATGAGGGTGAAAAAGTAGACGAGACGCAGGGTAAGATTCACTAGGAAGATTTTATGGAGCAGATTTTTTTCTTGCTCATCATTGATAGGCATTGGAGGTTTGTTTTGTTTTTCTAGCGATGATTTTATTGACACTGTATTAGAAAAGTGTGAACTGTCCACAGCAAAGAATATTGCATGATTGTTACTTGCGTGTGTACTAGGTAAATAAAAGGGACGATGGGGGGTTATGCACTCCCCGCCCTGCCCGCAACCACCATTGCTCTCCTCCCTCGCCCCAAGTTACTCCTTTTTCTGCATCTTTAACAGATACTGTAAGAGAAGAACAGTTGCTGGCTCTAGTCAGTTTTTAACCAGGGTCTGGAAAGTTGTCAGCTATGACAGTAATTACCAGTGTTTTCCACCATGATGAATATTAAAAAACAAACATACAGAGAAGTGCACCCGTTATAATGATACAGCTCAATGAATTTTCACCAAGGGGAGCACAGCAATGTAAACAGTACTGAGATCAATAAGTAGAGTATTATCCCACCATTGCCGAAGCCTTCCTCCTGCTCCCTGCCGTCACCAAGCTCCCCTCAGAGGAAACTACTCTCTGACCTAATTAATGTTACTTTGGGGCTTTATAAAATAGAATCATAGTATATTGCATTTTGAGTGGATGGACATTTTGGGGGATAAAGACTCCATAGCTCTCTGAATCTGAAAAAATGATTAAGAAACATTGCTGGAGGTTCTTACAGGAGAATTATAGTCACACTAATTATGGTTAAGAGATAAAGGAAGTAATTGAATCAAGAAGAGAATAAGAATTGTACAGAAACAGTCACAAAATCGATCATACAACATAAGTAATCTGACAATATGGGAGAAATAATTTATATTGATCATTAAAAAAAATAATGCCTTTAAAGGTAGGTAAGCATTTTTAAACCCTGTTCTAGTAGGATCTAGTTAAGGTAAACTGACTAAAAAAAAGAGAAAGCTTTGGAATGAGATGCAATCTCTCTAGAATAACCCAATGGCAGAAATAAGAATGTAGCATTTAACTCGTGATTCATTCATTCATTCATTCAAGCATTCATCTATTACCTTTTACAGTTAGATATTTTGATGGTTACTGTGAATATATAAATAAGTAAAATATAGTTCCTGCCCCCAAGAAACTTACAGTATAATAGAAGTATAGTGGGAAGCGGCCGCATAGCACAGGGAGATCAGCTCGGTGCTTTGTGACCACCTAGAGGGGTGGGATAGGGAGGGTGGGAAGGAGGGAGACACAAGAGGGAAGAGATACAGGAACATATGTATATGTATAACTGATCCACTTTGTTGTAAAGCAGAAACTAACACACCATTGTAAAACAGCTATACTCCAATAAAGATGTTAAAAAAAAAAAGTAGGAAAGAGGAAATTAGCATTCAGAGTGGTAGATTATAAAGCACATAATGCAAAAGCTCTAGTTCTGTGTGGTAGGTTCTATGACAAAGGAAAGCATGGGTGTGGATCATTAAACTAGAATGGGGGTGTTAGAAAATATTCTGAGGATCCTAATGGAGTGTGAAAGGTTAGTTAGGGCCCCAGAGTGTGGTGTGTGTGTGTGTGTGTGTGTGTGTGTGTGTGTGTGTGTGTGTGAAAGGTTAGTTAGGGCCCCAGAGTGTGGTGTGTGTGTGTGTGTGTGAGAGAGAGAGAGAGAGAGATTGGATTGATTGATTGATTGATTGATTACTGGGGAGAGGTGGAGTGTTTCTCCTTTGTCTCCTGGATGAAATCTAAACTCATTATGGTGAGAATCAGGGTGTGGCTTTTGCTGATGTTGTCAGCTGTGCCTTGTCTTCTCCCAAGTCCTTTCTCCTCACTGCCTGTGCCGAGGGCCCTTTCTCAGGCTGATGTTCAGCTTGTTCACATTGGTACCACCCGTAATCCATTCTGATTGTCTGGCAGTCCATTCTGATTGGTCAGAGCTTATAGATCCTTTGCTGTACTGATGTTCAGATGGTTTTAGTAGCATCTGCTAGTGTTTATTGGTTTTGTTTTTTGTAGTAAAACTATCCATGCAGCTGTGCTCAATGAAATGCTATCTGCCCCATGAGGGCTCCCTCTCCTTCCAGCCTGATGGGACTTGGACATCTCTTAGATCTTGTAATACTTTTAAATTTACAGTGTTATATTCACATTTTACCTTGATTTAGAGCTGTAAAGACGTATATCTTTTACTAGGCTGTAAATTTCTAGTGATCTATTGTCCTTTAACTTTGCATTATACTTTGTAATTATTTACCTTCTCATTTTACCTTGTGATTTAGCTATGTGTAGATGTATCTTATCTCTCTCATTAGGTGGTGAACTCCTGGAAGGCAGTGATTGTAATTAATCATATGTGCCGTATAATATCCAGTACCCTAATGAGCATCCAAGAATTTATTGAATTAATGATTTTTCTTTGATATCTTGGCAGAAATGTCACAAAGACGAAGGTTTTTTTTTTTTTTTTTTTTTTACAGCCAGGGTTTCTAAGATACAGTATCAGGTACTAGAAGTATCTTGATGCTAGAGAAGAAACTTCAGGGATATATATAAATATAAATATATTTTAATATTATTAGCATGTATAAACCATAAATGTCTTATATCTAAAAAGATTATCCATTTTTTGTCTGAAATCATGAATAGTAATATGTCCCACTTATTTCCAGAATGTCTTATATTACACTGTATTCTTCTTTTATGTAACATTTTAATTTTTTTTAACATCTCTATTGAAGTATAATTGCTTTACATTGTTGTGTTAGTTTCTGCTGTATAACAAAGTGAATCAGCTCTATGTGTACATATATCCCCATATCCCTTCCCTCTTTCGTCTCCCTCCCACCCTCCCTATGCCACCCCTCCAGGTGGTCACAAAGCACCTGATTTCCCTGTGCTATGAGGCTGCTTCCCACTAGCTACCTATTTTACATTTGTATATTGTATTCTAACTCCTACTTAAATGACTCTTTTATCATGAAACTAAGGTCCTTACCTTTGAGTTTATTGGCATTTTGATGCTAAATGTGAGAGGTTTTCTTTTTAAATTGTGGTTCTGTGGGACTTTGAGAATCTGAAACTCACAGCATAATAGTCTGAGAAATGGATATGAATTTTGGTGTCATTAGTGTGTAGGAATTCGAAATGGGGGGAGTGTTGTTTTTAGATTAGTTTTCTCACAGTAATTGATGAATATAGCATCCTGACTGGGAAGTCCTAAAGAAGATTATTTTTATATAAACAATGTTCTAGTGAGCTTAGTTGGTTAAGAGTTGGTCTTCTCTTTCATTTAAAAGATTAGCACCCAACAAAAATTCCCTGAATTTATACAAATGACCATTCAATTAAACATGCATTAATAAGGGGTAGGATGAGGATGACCTGGGTGCTTAAATAGAAAAGCAAGATTCATTCTTGATTTCTTAATGCCTCTCCATTAATTTTCTCACAGTTAAGATTTCAGACTTTCTAGCTTTATATATTCTTGCAACTTTCTCATCACAGATTAGTACTATTACCAAACCAAACTTGGGTCCACTTGCCCGCCATGCAGCAAAGCCAGACCACTGACACAGGGTTGTGGTGAACGAAAGTACAGCGTTTATTGAGGGTGCCAAGCAAGGAGAACGGATAGCTCATGCTAAAAAGACTTGTAACTCCCCGATGGCTTTCAGGGAAGGGTTTTTAAAGTCGACCCTTGGGATGAGGGCTACACAGGCATGCCGTTCTTCTGATTGGTTGGTGGTGAGGTAATAGGATGATGTTTCGGGAATCTTAATCATCAACCTCTGCTTCCAGCCAAGCTGGGGTCCAGTGCTTGTAGTCAGCAAGTAGTCACCATCCTCCACCTGGGTTGGCAGAAGTCTTATTTCCTGTAGAACAACTCAAAGATTTACATCAGGTTGTTATGGGTATCCCTTGAGGAGGAACTAGGACTCTGTTTTGTAGCTACACTATTGTTTCTTGACTGCTTTTCCTTTGTTTCTGCATTTCCTCACTTCGCTAATTAGTTACCACTTTGGAACTCAGGGGGAAGGCCTCGGAGACTACAGCCCTTTTCTACAAACAAGAAATGGGGGACACAGAGGGGCGTTTGCACCTGGGAGGGCCCTGCAGGGTCCTGCTCAGTTTCAATCCCCAATTTTCTTTGATACTCCTCAATCCTGAGGGGAACCAGGGGTGGGACAAGAAAGGGAATCAAGTTTTGGATAAAGAGGTTAATCGTAAACTGAGCAGAGAAACTGGGTTTTAGGGGGACTTGGTTTTAGTACCACTTTTCAGAGTGACCCAGTGGGAATAAAGGATGATGATTTTAACTCTATCTGTAAAGCTAACTGTGCCCCAGCTAAACCACTTTCAAAGTATAATTTAAATAACTGAGTCAAGTGGGAGGCTAGCTCTTCTTACACATTAGCTTCTAAAGCCTTTATCAATATAATTAAACCAGGCATCTGGAAGCAAGTTATCTGATACACCCACGAAGGAATCAATGACTTGTCTGTCTACATATGAGTAACTTTAACAATTTGTGCTCTCACTCCCTTTGCAGGCAGGTAGCATGGCATCTAGAATGGGAATTGTGTAGTGAGAGTGTGCTTGGATTTATTAGTTAGGTCAGCATTCAGAATCCAATTCTGTGACTTCATTACTGTGAGATGTTTTACAAGTAATTTCACCTCCTCGGGCTGTAGTTTATTGAAAAGTGACATTTTAGGGAGAGATCTGTCTTCTGGATAATTCAGAGAACTCTTTTTTTTTTAAGTTTTTGAATTTTATTTTATTTTTCTTTTATACAGCAGGTTCTTATTAGTCATCAGTTTTATACACATCAGTGTATACATGTCAATCCCAGTCACCCAATTCAACAAACCACCATCCCTGCCCCCCCCGCCCGTGGCTTTCCCCTCTTGGTGTCCATACACTTGTTCTCTACATCTGTGTCTCAACTTCTGCCCTGCAAACCGGTTCATCTGTACTCTGTGTCTCAACTTCTGCCCTGCAAACCGGTTAATCTGTACCATTTTTCTAGGTTCCACATACATGCATTAATATACAATATTTGCTTTTCTCTTTCTGACTTACTTCACTTTGTATGACAGTCTCAAGATCCATCCATGTCTCAACAAATGACCCAGTTTTGTTCCTTTTTATGGCTAATATTCCATTGTACCACAATGGTACATATATGTACCACAACTTCTTTATCCATTCGTCTGTTGATGGGCATTTAGGTTGCTTCCATCACCTGACTGTTGTAAATAGTGCTGCAGTGAACATTGGGGTGCATGTGTCTTTTTGAATTATGGTTTTCTCTAGGTATATGCCCAGTAGTGGGATTGCTGGATCATTTGGTAATTTTATTTTTAGTATTTTAAGGAATCTCCATACTGTTCTCCATAGTGGCTGAATCAATTTACATTCCCACCAACAGTGCAAGAGGGTTCCCGTTTCTCCACACCCTCTCCAGCATTTGTTGTTTGTAGATTTGCTGATGATGATCATTCTAACTGGTGTAAGGTGATAACCTCATTGTAGTTTTGATTTGCATTTCTCTAATAATTAGTGATGTTGAGCAGCTTTTCATGTGCCTCTTGGCCATCTGTATGTCTCCTTTGGAGAAATGTCTATTTAGGTCTTCAGCCCATTTCTGGATTGGGTTGTTTGTTTCTTTAATATTGAGCTGCGTGAGCTGTTTATATATTTTGGAGATTAATCCTTTGTCCGTTGATTCATTTGCAAATATTTTCTCCTACTCTGAGGGTTGTCTTTTCATCTTGTTTATGGTTTCCTTTGCTGTGCAAAAGCTTTCAAGTTTCATTAGGTCTCATTTGTTTATTTTTGTTTTTATTTCCATTACTCTAGGAGGTGGATTGAAAAAGATCTTGCTGTGATTTATCTCAGAGTGTTCTTCCTATGTTTTCCTCTAAGAGTTTTATAGTGTCCGGTCTTACATTTAAATCTCGAATACATTTTGAGTTTCTTTTGTGTATGGTGTTAGGGAATGTACTAATTTCATTCTTTTACATGTATCTGTCCAGTTTTCCCAGCACCACTTATTGAAGAGACTGTCTTTTATCCATTGTATATCTTTACCTCCTTTGTCATAGATTAGTTGATCATAGGTGTGTGGGTTTATCTCTGGGCTTTCTGTCTTGTTCCATTGATCTACGTTTCTGTTTCTGTGCCAGTACCATATAGTCCTGATTACTGTAGCTTTGTAGTATAGTCTGAAGTCAGGGAGTCTGATTCCTCCAGCTCCATTTTTTTCCCTCAAGACTGCTTTGGCTATTCGGGGTCTTTTGTGTCCATACAAATTTTAAGATTTTTTTTGTTCTAGTTCCGTAAAAAATGCCATTGGTAATTTGACAAGGATTGCATTGAAACTGTAGATTGCTTTGGGTAGTATAGTCATTTTCACAATATTGATTCTTCCAATCCAAGAACATGGTATATCTCTCCATCTGTTGGTATCATCTTTAATTTCTTTCATCAGTGTCCTATAGTTTTCTGCATACAGGTCTTTTGTCGCCCTAGGTAGGTTTATTCCTAGGTAGTTTATTCTTTTTGTTGCAGTGGTAAATGGGAGTGTTTACTTAATTTCTCTTTCAGAGTTTTATCATTAGTGTATAGGAATGCAAGAGATTTCTGTGCATTAATTTTGTATCCTGCAACTTTACCAAATTCATTGATTAGCTCTAGTAGTTTTCTGGTGGCATCTTTAGGATTCTCTATGTATAGTATCATGTCATCTGTTAACAGTGACAGTTTCACTCCTTCTTTTCCAATTTGTATTCCTTTTGTTTCTTTTTCTTCTCTGATTGCCATGGCTAGGACTTCCAAAACTATCTTGAATAATAGTGTTGAGAGTGGATATCCTTGTCTTGTTCCTGATCTTAGAGGAAATGCTTTCAGTTTTTCACCATTGAGAATGATGTTTGCTGTGGGTTTGTCATATATGGCCTTTATTATGTTGAAGTAGGTTCTCTCTGTGCCCACTTTCTGGAGAGTTTTTATCATAAATGGGTGTTGAATTTTGTCAAAAGCTTTTTCTGCATCTATTGAGATGATCATATGGTTTTTATTCTTCAATTTGTTACTATGGGGTGTCACATTGATTCATTTGCGTATATTGAAGAATCCTTGCACCCCTGGGATAAATTCCACTTGATTATGGTGTATGATCCTTTTAATGTGTTGTTGGATTCTGTTTGCTAGTATTTTGTTGAGGATTTTTGCATCTCTATTCATCGGTGATATTGGTCTGTAATTTTCTTTTTTTTTAGTATCTTTGTCTGGTTTTGGTATCAGGGTGATGGTGGCGTCATAGAATGAGTTTGGGAGTTTTTCTTCCTCTGCAATTGTTTGGAAGAATTTGAGAAGGATGGGTGGTGGCTCTTCTCTAAATGTTTGATAGAATTCACCCGTGAAGCTATTTGGTCCTAGACTTTTGTTTGTTGGAAGATTTTGAATCACGGTTTCAATTTCATTACTTGTGATTGGTCTGTTCCTATTTTCTATTTCTTCCTGGCTCAGTCTTGGAAGGTTATACCTTTGTAAGAATTTGTCCATTTCTTCCAGGTTGTCCATTTTATTGGCATAGAGTTGCCTGTAGTAGTCTCTTAGGATGCTTTGTATTTCTGTGGTGTCTGTTGTAACTTCTTTTTAATTTCTAATTTTATTCATTTGAGTCCTCTCCCTCTTTTTCTTGATGAGTCTGGTGAATTGTTTATCAATTTTGTTTATCTTCTCAAAGAACCAGCTTTTAGTTTTATTGATATTTGCTATTGTTTTCTTTGTTTCTATTTCATTTATTTCTGCTCTGATCTTTATGATTTCTTTCCTTCTCCTAACTTTGGGTTTTGTTTGTTCTTCTCTCTCTAGTTCCTTTAGGTGTAAGGTTAGATTGTTTATTTGAGATTTTCCTTGTTTCTTGAGGTAGGATTGTATTGCTATAACCTTCCCTCTTAAACTGCTTTTGTTGCACCCCATAGGTTTGGGTCGTCGTGTTTTGTCATTTGTCTCTAGGTATTTTTTGATTTCCTCTTTGATTTCTTCAGTGATCTCTTGGTTATTTAATAACGTATTGTTTAGCCTCCATGTGTTTGTGTTTTTTACAGTTTTTTTTTCCCTATTATTGATTTCTAATCTCATAGTGTTTTGGTCAGAAAAGATGCTTGAGATGATTTCAATTTTCTTAAATTTACTGAGGCTTGATTTGTGACCCAAGATGTGATCTATCCTGGAGAATGTTCTGTGCGCACTTGAGAAGAAAGTGTAATCTGCTGTTTTTGGATGGAATATCCTATAAATATCAATTAAATCTATCTGGTCTGTTGTGCCATTTAAAGCTTGTGTTTCCGTATTTATTTTCCTTTTGGATGATCTGTCTATTGGTGTAAGTGAGGTGTTAATGTCCCTCACTATTATTGTGTTACTATCAATTTCCTCTTTTATAGCTGTTAGCAGTTGCCTTATGCATTGAGGTGCTCCTATTTTGGGTGCATATATATTTATAATTGTTATATCTTCTTCTTGGATTGATCCCTTGATCATTATGTAGTGTCCTTCCTTGTCTCTTGTTACATTGTTTAAAATTTATTTGATCTGATATGAGTATTGCTACTCCAGCTTTCTTTTGATTTCCATTTGCCTGGAATATCTTTTTCCATCCCCTCACTTTCAGTCTGTATGTGTACCTAGGTCTGAAGTGGGTCTCTTGTAGACAGCATATATATGGGTCTTGTTTTTGTATCCATTCAGCGAGTCTGTGTCTTTTAGTGGGAGCATTTAATCCGTTTACATTTAAGGTAATTATCGATATGTATGTTCCTATGACCATTTTCTTAATTGTTTGGGTTTGATTTTGTAATTCCTTTTCTTCTCTTGTGTTTCCCACTTAGAGAAGTTCCTTTAGCATTTGTTGTAGAGCTTGTTTGGTGGTGCTGAATTTTCTTAGCTTTTGCTTGTCTGTAAAGCTTTTGATTTCTCCAAGGAATCTGAATGAGATCCTTGCCGGGTAGAGTAATCTTGGTTGTACGTTCTTCCCTTTCATCATTTTATATATGTCATGCCACTCCCTTCTGGCTTGTAGAGTTTCTGCTGAGAAATCAGCTGTTAACCTTATGGGAGTTCCCTTGTATGTCATTTGTCATTTTTCCCTTGCTGCTTTGAATAATTTTTCTTTGTCTTTAATTTTTGCCAGTCTGTTACTATGTGTTTTGGCATGTTTCTCCTTGGGTTTATCCTGTATGGGACTCACTGTGCTTCCTGGACTTGGGTGTCTATTTCCTTTCCCGTGTTAGGGAAGTTTTCGATTATAATCTCTTCACATATTTTCTCTGGTCCTTTCTCTCTCTCTTCTCCTTCTGGGACCCCTATAATGCGAATGTTGTTGCGTTTAATGTTGTCCCAGAGGTCTCTTAGGCTGTCTTCATTTCTTTTCATTATTTTTTTTTTATTCTGTTCTGCAGCAGTGAATTCCACGATTCTGTCTTCCGGGTCACTTATCAGTTCTTCTGCCTCAGTTCTTCTGCTGTTGAATCCTTCTAGTGTAGTTTTCATTTTAGTTATTGTATTGTTCATCTCTGTTTGTTTGTTCTTTAATTCTTCTTGGTCTTTGTTAAAGATTTCTTGCATCTTCTCTATCTTTGCCTCCATCTTTTTTCTGAGGTCCTGGATCATCATCTTCAGTATCATTATTCTGATTTCTTTTTCTGGATGGTTGCCTATCTCCACTTCATTTAATTTTTTTTCTGGGGTTTTATCTTGTTCCTTCATCTGGTACAGAGCCCTCTGCCTTTTCATCTTGTCTACCTTTTCGTGAATGTGGTTTTCGTTCCACAGGCTGCAGGATTGTAGTTCTTCTTGCTTCTGCTGTCTGCCCTGTATTCAGAGAACTCTTGATGATGAAATGTTAATCACTTTTTGGGCTGGTTCATACTAGACTTCAATAAGCCAAGAGGATGGAGGGTGGCCCTTCAGAGCTAAGGTGTGTGATGAATTATAGAACAGTTGCAGAAGTGTATGAGGTAGTTTCAAGCAATAGCTTTTTCTTTCATAGTTAATATTCTGTGTGCAGTAATGTATAACTACTTAGAAAAGTTGTAAGAGCTTATCATTTTGTGTTTGGAATCATGGAATGTAGTGTCTGGCTTCTCTGATTCTTTTCTGTTTTTAATCAACTTTGTTCAGGAATGATTTCACAGAATAAAATTCATTTTAAACAGAGAGTTGAATTAGTTTTGAAGTGGTTAACAGTTGTATTTACCACCGCAGGCAAGATGAAAACTTGTCCGTCATCCCCCCAATTTCCTTCCTGTTCCTTGGCTGTTGATCCCTTATAGTCTGGCTCCTGCAGCCTTTTAGAATATCAGATTAATGGAATTACAGGGTTTGTTTTCTTTTGTCTGACTTTTTAACCTATTGAATGCTTTTGAGATTGATCTTGTTGTTGTGTACCTTTTCACTGTTGAGTAGGGTTCTATTATACCGGTATCCCATGATTTTGTTTATTCATATAATGCCGTTGATGGACTTCATTATTAAGAATTACCTTTTTAGTTGGAATTTGTTATCATTTCTTCACATTCTTTGGGAGGAATGTTAGTTCTTTTAGCTAGAACGAAACAAAAATTGCAATCTTGTCACTTCAACCCCAGAGATTATGTAAGTAATAGTAGACACTCATCTATAAGGCCTCTGTTTTCTCTATCGAAGTGAAAATTCTGCAAAAGCTTGCTCAGTATCATTGGCTGTTATGGAATAAGATATATAAATATAAAACTGTTGTGGAGTAAGTTGGTATCAAGTATCTAAACATATGTTGTGATCTTAATAACCTCCAATATATGTGACAATTGATTTCAGTCTACCTGTGACTATAGTTTTCTCAGTGATTGGGATTTATTTTCAATCATTTCATGACATATTTGAAAATATACTTTCAGTATGCTTTAACATGCTTAAAGAGGAAACATGTACTTTGCTTAAGAAAAACCAAAGATCTTTGGTTTTGCTTGATTCCCATAAGCCTAGCTGTAAGCAATATTTAGTCATTTGCTTTGGCAAGTTTTTATTAAAAAGTATTTATGCAGTCAAATTACTAAGCTCTGTAAGTATGTCAACATTATTGAGTCTTTTAATCAAAATGATGGAAGGTAAAAATGATTAGCACATTTAAAAGAAAATTTATAATAGGAGTCTTGGTATTAAAGAACCCTACACAACAAACTGTGAGGACATATTTATGTTGAATTATTGATTGGATTAGTTTAGTAATATATTTTAGTCTGTTGGTTATCAAATGCTGTAAATCAGAGATCCCAAAGTTATCCATGCATGGCTCCTGAATCATTTCGGAGTATTGGAAGAGGGGGAAAGTATATGTAAAGATGCTATGTTTGTCAGATCATGCATGAAGTCAAAATAAATTTTCTAAGTGAGATCATTTTGATCAGCTGCAGGAAGTCAGTTTTCAACTAAATTTAATCAGGGGCATTGTTCTTTATGGCTATTCTATTTCATAAAGCATGTTCCTGACAAATTGCTTTTCCTTTCTTGCACTGGGGGGTGAGTCTTCAGAAATAAATTACCTTCAGATGAATTTTCAGAGAAACCTTGATCATCTGTCAAAAGTTCTGAGTAACACATGGCTCTATTAATTTTATTTTTTTAAAAAACTGAATTTTTTTAGCATTTGTTAATACCATTGAAGAGCTCATGTATTTCATCATTTTTTTGCTTATTTTCAATATATTATTAGATTGCTGAGTTAAATAATAATTGAGAGTAATCATATAATGTCACATATATGTTATATATTTATATATAATCACATATATATCTCATGTATGTACTATATACTACATATTGTATATATAAAATATATAATCACATGATACCACATATATATAATTGCATGTGCATATATGTATATAATTTTAAAGAAAAATTATGGAATGGTCCCTGTCTGATTTTTCATATGCACTTATATACATGCGTGCTTACACACACACCTAGCACACCTAGATACTTCTTGCATGATTTTTCATTATTAAAATTTTGGTTTTGTGCGATTGGACCAAGGGTAAGCAGAATAACTTCAACAACTAGATGGCATATATGATTTGTTGACACAGCGTTATAGGATATGAAATTTGAGTTGATGATGAGATTCTACCTAAGCCAGCTGTGGCCTTCCAATTGTTAGGGGACAGAAAAGTAACAGCTGGAGTTCAACTAGCAAGGGCTAGTCAATGAACTTTGTGGGAAAATATCCAAATGGCAGTTACACCAAGATGAGCACTGAGCTATCACTTGCAAACCTATGTTTTAGATCTGAGAGTTGTATTCCTTGAAAACTTCAGTTTTGCCTCTGTAGCCAGAGGGTTCAAGAATATGCTAAAGAATCTGAGAAAGGGTATCTAAAATACAACAAGAAAATATTTTACCACCATGAGAA